>NC_092088.1:97720554-97798332 GCF_045679555.1 Salvelinus alpinus
ATAACATCAATGATCCACCACCATATTTTACCATAACATCAATTATCCACCTCCATATTTTACCATAACATCAATTATCCACCACCATATTTTACCATAACATCAATTATCCACCTCCATATTTTACCAAAACATCAATTATCCACCTCCATATTTTACCATAACATCAATTATCCACCACCATATTTTACCATAACATCAATTATCCACCTCCATATTTTACCATAACATCAATGATCCACCACCATATTTTACCATAACATCAATTATCCACCTCCATATTTTACCATAACATCAATTATCCACCACCATATTTTACCATAACATCAATTATCCACCTCCATATTTTACCAAAACATCAATTATCCACCTCCATATTTTACCATAACATCAATTATCCACCACCATATTTTACCATAACATCAATGATCCACCACCATATTTTACCATAACATCAATGAGCCACCACCATATTTTACCATAACATCAATGATCCACATGGTTGTTATGCCAGAACCAAACTGATCCAATACCAAACCTGGTTGTTATTCCAGAACCAAGCTGATCCAATACCAAACCTGGTTGTTATTCCAGAACCAAGCTGATCCAATACCAAACCTGGTTGTTATTCCAGAACCAAGCTGATCCAATACCAAACCTGGTTGTTATTCCAGAACCAAACTGATCCAATACCAAACCTGGTTGTTATTCCAGAACCAAGCTGATCCAATACCAAACCTGGTTGTTATACCAGAACCAAACAGGAGGGCATTGCGGTCCTCCAGCAAATCAGCATTCAGGGCTGGAACCACCCAGTTTATACTTGTGATTAGAAGACGTCAGAACGGCTCACCAGTTCGTTTCTTTCCTCTGACAAGAGGGCGTTGCGGTCTTCCAGTTTGCGGATGATGGCACTCAGCTCAGAGATCTTCAGTTGGAAGCGCCGAGCTTCCTTCTCATCCAACTGCTGTTCCTGAAACACACACCGACTGCAGATTACTGGGAATAACCTCAAACACCCTCCCCAGACCCCTGTAGGCCATATTATTACAGTATATTAGGCCCCACCCACTGAACCCCACGTATCTAAAGCCCTATGGACCTTCACTGTAAACACTCCATGTGGAAACGTCAGTTCATGTGATAAAATACACCTGGACACTTCTGGGTTCCTGTTGACATGGGTTTTTTTCTCTCTATATAACAGTGTAATGAAGTGTGCAGTGGGTACATTCATTCTTACGCAGAACAAATAATAAACAGAAAAATGAAAAACATCCATCCATTTTCTGCTGTGAAAATGGAAGCACTATTCAATAGTCTACGGTCACTAGTGTTTATTACAGTACAGCCCTGCTCGCTACTCATCAGGGTTGGGGTCCTTTTGAAATGAAGGAAGTCAATTCAGGAAATTATTATTTGAATTTAACATTTTAAAATAAATATCTTCTCCTTTTCAGTTTATTGAAAAGTCTTTTTTTTTTCAATTATTGAATTGGAACGTCAATTTACTTCCTGAATTGACTGACTTGAATTGGAATTGACCCCAAAGCTGGTCCCTGCTACTCCTGACTCCTGACGCTCAGACTCCGCAGCTGTGAGAAGAGACTACCTACATTGAGAGGTATGCTGATAATAATAAGTAAGTAGCCTGTTGAAATAACAGGTGTCTAGTCTGGAAGCATGAGTAGGTGAGTGTAAGGGAGTGGGAATATTGGTGACAGTGTGAAGGCGTTCAGGTGATGTGCTTATAGAATGAGGAAGTCACAGGCCACGGACTGGTGCACAGCAGGCAGGCTTGGATTGGTGCTGAAAGAACAGCTAGGACATCAAACATTTAGTTCTTCAACGGGGAATGGTGACGTGTGTAAATTTGATTACGAGGAATTTGCTGTAAAATATTTATAAAATTAAAATTAATTCAAATTGAAATGTGCAGTCTTTTGTATCCACTGTGTTGAAAATTCAGAGATTCATATATATATATTTATGAGCTGAAAATATTAAAATCAAGAGCTGAAGACGAAAGAACGAGATCGTAACAAAACCATCTATAAACATCTCAAGAATTCCTTATTCAGTGGTGCAGAAGACATCTTTCAACAACAGAGAACATCGTATCTGCTGATAGACAGTAAAGGAAGGTGAGAGGACTGGTGCTGGGTGGAGGAATAGACAATAAAAAGGAAGGTGAGAGGACTGGTGCTGGGTGGAGGAACAGACAGTAAAGGAAGGTGAGAGGACTGGTGCTGGGTGGAGGAACAGACAGTAAAGGAAGGTTAGAGGGACTGGTGCTGGGTGGAGGAATAGACAGTAAAGGAAGGTGAGAGGACTGGTGCTGGGTGGAGGAATAGACAGTAAAGGAAGGTGAGAGGACTGGTGCTGGGTGGAGGAATAGACAGTAAAGGAAGGTAAGAGGAGTGGTGCTGGGTGTAGTAATAGACAGTAAAGGAAGGTGAGAGGACTGGTGCTGGGTGCAGTAATAGACAGTAAAGGAAGGTTAGAGGACTGGTGCTGGGTGCAGTAATAGACAGTAAAGGAAGGTGAGAGGACTGGTGCTGGGTGGAGGAACAGACAGTAAAGGAAGGTTAGAGGGACTGGTGCTGGGTGGAGGAATAGACAGTAAAGGAAGGTGAGAGGACTGGTGCTGGGTGGAGGAATAGACAGTAAAGGAAGGTGAGAGGACTGGTGCTGGGTGCAGTAATAGACAGTAAAGGAAGGTGAGAGGACTGGTGCTGGGAGGAGGAATAGACAGTAAAGGAAGGTGAGAGGACTGGTGCTGGGTGGAGGAATAGACAGTAAAGGAAGGTGAGAGGACTGGTGCTGGGAGGAGGAATATACAGTAAAGGAAGGTGAGAGGACTGGTGCTGGGTGGAGGAATAGACAGTAAAGGAAGGAGGAATAGACAGTAAAGGAAGGTAAGAGGACTGGTGCTGGGTGGAGGAATAGACAGTAAAGGAAGGAGGAATAGACAGTAAAGGAAGGTGAGAGGACTGGTGCTGGGTGGAGGAATAGACAGTAAAGGAAGGAGGAATAGACAGTAAAGGAAGGTAAGAGGACTGGTGCTGGGTGGAGGAATATACAGTAAAGGAAGGTTAGAGGACTGGTGCTGGGTGGAGGAATAGACAGTAAAGGAAGGTGAGAGGACTGGTGCTGGGTGGAGGAATAGACAGTAAAGGAAGGTAAGAGGAGTGGTGCTGGGTGTAGTAATAGACAGTAAAGGAAGGTGAGAGGACTGGTGCTGGGTGCAGTAATAGACAGTAAAGGAAGGTTAGAGGACTGGTGCTGGGTGCAGTAATAGACAGTAAAGGAAGGTGAGAGGACTGGCGCTGGGTGCAGTAATAGACAGTAAAGGAAGGTGAGAGGACTGGTGCTGGGTGCAGTAATAGACAGTAAAGGAAGGTGAGAGGACTGGTGCTGGGTGCAGTAATAGACAGTAAAGGAAGGTTAGAGGACTGGTGCTGGGTGCAGTAATAGACAGTAAAGGAAGGTGAGAGGACTGGTGCTGGGTGCAGTAATAGACAGTAAAGGAAGGTGAGAGGACTGGTGCTGAGTGGAGGTATAGACAGTAAAGGAAGGTGAGAGGACTGGTGCTGGGTGGAGGAATAGACAGTAAAGGAAGGTTAGAGGACTGGTGCTGGGTGCAGTAATAGACAGTAAAGGAAGGTGAGAGGACTGGTGCTGGGTGCAGTAATAGACAGTAAAGGAAGGTGAGAGGACTGGTGCTGGGTGCAGTAATAGACAGTAAAGGAAGGTTAGAGGACTGGTGCTGAGTGGAGGTATAGACAGTAAAGGAAGGTGAGAGGACTGGTGCTGGGTGGAGGAATAGACAGTAAAGGAAGGTTAGAGGACTGGTGCTGGGTGCAGTAATAGACAGTAAAGGAAGGTGAGAGGACTGGTGCTGGGTGGAGGAATAGACAGTAAAGGAAGGTGAGAGGACTGGTGCTGGGTGCAGTAATAGACAGTAAAGGAAGGTGAAAGGACTGGTGCTGGGTGGAGGAATATACAGTAAAGGAAGGTGAGAGGACTGGTGCTGGGTGCAGTAATAGACAGTAAAGGAAGGTGAGAGGACTGGTGCTGGGTGCAGTAATAGACAGTAAAGGAAGGTGAGAGGACTGGTGCTGGGTGCAGTAATAGACAGTAAAGGAAGGTGAGAGGACTGGTGCTGAGTGGAGGAATAGACAGTAAAGGAAGGTGAGAGGACTGGTGCTGAGTGGAGGAATAGAGAAAATCTAGGCTCAGCCAGGGCAGATTTCTAGACTCCATTTAAGCATCTAGAAACAGATAAAGAAGGTGAAGCACAAAGAAAGCAAAATAAACACGTTAGCTATATTTAAAGTTGCAGATGCAACAAAAGGCCTTGCGTTTGTGGAGGTAAGGCTATAGATAGCCTGCATTAAGCAGCAGTTAGAAGCTAGATGGAGGGATAGCCTGCATTAAGCAGCAGTTAGAGGCGAGATGGAGGGAGATAGATTGCTTACGAGGCTCTCTGAGGTGTCTCCTGCACCACTGGGGTAAGGAGCGTCTCTTTTGGGGCTGTGGAGGTGTCCTCCTGCCCCAGGCTCCCTGCTTCTGATCTGGGCTAGCTGCTCATCCACAGCCTCCTTCTGCAGCTGGAGCCTCTGAGTGTGTCCAGCCTGAACCCCCAGCTCCTTCCCCAGCACACAGCATGCTCTGTCTTTTACCTTAATCTCATCCATCTACAGAGCAGAGCAGAACAGAGGAGAGGAGAACAGAGGAGAACAGAGCAGAGCAGAACAGAGGAGAACAGTGGAGAGGAGAACAGAACAGAACAGAGGAGAGGAAACATAACAGAGGAGAACAGAACAGAGCAGAGGAGAGTAGAACAGAACAGAGCAGAGGAGAGTAGAACAGAACAGAACACCGAAGAGGAGAACAGAACAGAAGAGAACAGAACAGAGGAGAACAGTGGAGAGGAGAACAGATCAGAGGAGAGGAGAACAGAACAGAAGAGAACAGAACAGAGGAGAACCGAACAGAGGAGAACCGAACAGAGGAGAACAGAACATAACAGAGGAGAACAGAACAGAGGAGAGAAGAGGAGAGAAGAACAGAACAGAACAGAGGAGAGTAGAACAGAACAGAACACCGAAGAGTAGAGGAGAACAGAGGAGAACAGAACAGAGGAGAACAGAGAGGAACAGAACAGAGGAGAATAGAGGAGAACAGAACAGAGGAGAACAGAGAGGAACAGAACAGAGGAGAATAGAGGAGAGGAGAACAGAAGAGAACAGAACAGAACAGAGGAGAACAGAACAGAGGAGAACAGAACAGAGGAGAATAGAGGAGAACAGAACAGAACAGAGGAGAACAGAACAGAAGAGAACAGAACAGAGGAGAACAGAGGAGAACAGAACAGAGGAGAACAGAACAGAGGAGAGGAGAACAGAACATAACAGAGGAGAACAGAACAGAGGAGAGGAAAGGAGAGAAGAACAGAACAGAACAGAGGAGAACAGAACAGAGGAGAACAGAACAGAAGAGAACAGAACAGAGGAGAACAGAACAGATGAGAACAGAACAGAAGAGAACAGAGGAGAACAGAACAGAGGAGAACAGAAGAGAACAGAACAGAGGAGAACAGAACAGAGGAGAACAGAACAGAACAGAGGAGAGGAGAACAGAGGAGAACAGAACAGAAGAGAACAGAGAGGAACAGAACAGAGGAGAACAGAACAGGGGAGAACAGAACAGAGGAGAACAGAACAGAGGAGAACAGAGGAGAACAGAGGAGAACAGAACAGAGGAGAACAGAACAGAGGAGAACAGAGGAGAACAGAACAGAGGAGAACAGAACAGAGGAGAACAGAAGAGAACAGAACAGATGAGAACAGAACAGAGGAGAACAGATCAGAACAGAACAGAGGAGAACAGAACAGAGGAGAACAGAGGAGAGGAGAACAGAACAGAGGAGAACAGAACAGATGAGCTCAGTCGAGCATGAGTGTGCATGCATATAAGTCACACACACACAGAGAGCCACATCATGCACACACACAGTAGGCTACTGTTCTGTTCAGCCGAGGCCATGAAAAAATGTTTGGCAAGACCAGCGACAAGCCCCGCCCTGTTTGATTGGCCATTCAGAGAACAGGAGCATCCTGTAGCTACTAAACATCAGAAACACAATAAGATCCCCCCCCCAGATGTACTGTTTCTTTCCTGTAATCAATGCTTCATTCATTTTACAGATCACACGTGTGTTGCCGGGCAGCAACCACAGTCTAGGGTCACATTCAACAAGATCACAACAAATCAATCTCCGTGAAACGACATGAAATAGTCCTGGTGATGTCCTGGGAAAAGCAGACATGACCCAGCTCTTCTAGATATATGCAAATCTGCATGCTTCTATTCACAACAGTCCCAACCCAGCTAGCATTTAGCTACACATCAACCTGTTAGGAAGCCAATAGAGAAACTCACTAAAGCTACATAACACATCAGCCTGTTAGGAAGCCAATAGAGAAACTCACTAAAGCTACATAACATATCAACCTGTTAGGAAGCCAATAGAGAAACTCACTAAAGCTACATAACATATCAGCCTGTTAGTAAGCCAATAGAGAAACTCACTAAAGCTACATTACAAATGAACCTGTTAGGAAGCCAATAGAGAAACTCACTAAAGCTACATTACAAATGAACCTGTTAGGAAGCCAATAGAGAAACTCACAAAATAAAAGGAAATTATAAGAAATATAAACTAGGGGAAACCTGTACATGAGACTGTTGTTATCTTATAAACTAGGGGAAACCTGTACATGAGACTGTTGTTCTGTTATAAACTAGGGGAAACCTGTACATGAGACTATTGTTCTGTTATAAACTAGGGGAAACCTGTACATGAGACTGTTGTTCTGTTATAAACTAGGGGAAACCTGTACATGAGACTGTTGTTCTGTTATAAACTAGGGGAAACCTGTACATGAGACTATTGTTCTGTTATAAACTAGGGGAAACCTGTACATGAGACTATTGTTCTGTTATAAACTAGGGGAAACCTGTACATGAGACTATTGTTCTGTTATAAACTAGGGGAAACCTGTACATGAGACTATTGTTCTGTTATAAACTAGGGGAAACCTGTACATGAGACTATTCTTCTGTTATAAACTAGGGGAAACCTGTACATGAGACTGTTGTTCTGTTATAAACTAGGGGAAACCTGTACATGAGACTATTGTTCTGTTATAAACTAGGGGAAACCTGTACATGAGACTGTTGTTCTGTTATAAACTAGGGGAAACCTGTACATGAGACTATTGTTCTGTTATAAACTAGGGGAAACCTGTACATGAGACTGTTGTTCTGTTATAAACTAGGGGAAACCTGTACATGAGACTGTTGTTCTGTTATAAACTAGGGGAAACCTGTACATGAGACTGTTGTTCTGTTATAAACTAGGGGAAACCTGTACATGAGACTATTGTTCTGTTATAAACTAGGGGAAACCTGTACATGAGACTGTTGTTCTGTTATAAACTAGGGGAAACCTGTACATGAGACTGTTGGTCTGTTATAAACTAGGGGAAACCTGTACATGAGACTGTTGTTAGGATATGTGTCTAAATTAATTCATTAAACAGTATCTAATCTCTAATTTCCAGTGTTCTGTCTGTAGATGTCACTGACAGTAACCTAAACCAGACATTTGAACCGTCCTCACTTACCGGTCTTCTACTAAAATAACATTACAGTTGTCATCACTGTGACAAAGGCGCAGCAGCGCCTCTTCAACCTCAGGAGGCTGAAGAAATTCGGCTTGTCACCAAAAGCACTCACAAACTTCTACAGATGCACAATCGAGAGCATCCTGTCGGGCTGTATCACCGCCTGGTACGGCAACTGCTCCGCCCACAACCGTAAGGCTCTCCAGAGGGTAGTGAGGTCTGCAGAACGCATCACCGGGGGCAAACTACCTGCCCTCCAGGACACCTACACCACCCGATGTCACAGGAAGGCCATAAAGATCATCAAGGACAACAACCACCCAAGCCACTGCCTGTTCACCCCGCTATCATCCAGAAGGCGAGGTCAGTACAGGTGCATCAAAGCAGGGACCGAGAGACTGAAAAACAGCTTCTATCTCAAGGCCATCAGACTGTTAAACAGCCACCACTAACATTTAGCGGCCGCTGCCAACATACTGACTCAACTCCAGCCACTTTAAAAATGGGAATTGATGGAAATTATGTAAAAATGTACCACTAGCCACTTTAAACAATGCCACTTAATATAATGTTTACATACCCTACATTACCCATCTCATATGTATATACTGTACTCTATATCATCTACTGCATCTTGCCATCTTTATGTAATACATGTACCACTAGCCACTTTAAACTATGCCACTTTATGTTTACATACCCTACAGTACTCATCTCATATGTATATACCGTACTCTATACCATCTACTGCATCTTGCCATGCCGTTCTGTACCACCACTCATTCATATATCTTTATGTACATATTCTTTATCCCTTTACACTTGTGTGTGTGTGTAAGGTAGTAGTTGTGGAATTGTTAGGTTAGATTACTTGTTGGTTATTACTGCATTGTCGGAACTAGAAGCACAAGCATTTCGCTACACTCGCATTAACATCTGCTAACCATGTGTATGTGACTAATAAAATTTGATTTGATTTGATTTGATTTGAGCCACTATATCAGACAGACAGACAGTAGAACACTAGACTGTGACAGAGCCACTGTATCAGACAGACAGTAGAACACTAGACTGTGACAGAGCCACTGTATCAGACAGACAGACAGTAGAACACTAGACTGTGACAGAGCCACTGTATCAGACAGACAGTAGAACACTAGACTGTGACAGAGCCACTGTATCAGACCGACAGTAGAACACTAGACTGTGACAGAGCCACTATATCAGACAGACAGTAGAACACTAGACTGTGACAGAGACACTATATCAGACAGACAGTAGAACACTAGACTGTGACAGAGCCACTGTATCAGACAGACAGACAGTAGAACACTAGACTGTGACAGAGCCACTATATCAGACAGACAGACAGACAGTAGAACACTAGACTGTGACAGAGCCACTGTATCAGACAGACAGTAGAACACTAGACTGTGACAGAGCCACTGTATCAGACAGACAGTAGAACACTAGACTGTGACAGAGCCACTGTATCAGACAGACAGTAGAACACTAGACTGTGACAGAGCCACTGTATCAGACAGACAGACAGTAGAACACTAGACTGTGACAGAGCCACTATATCAGACAGACAGTAGAACACTAGACTGTGACAAAGCCACTGTATCAGACAGACAGTATAACACTAGACTGTGACAGAGCCACTGTATCAGACAGACAGACAGTAGAACACTAGACTGTGACAGAGCCACTATATCAGACAGACAGACAGTAGAACACTAGACTGTGACAGAGCCACTGTATCAGACAGACAGTAGAACACTAGACTGTGACAGAGCCACTGTATCAGACAGACAGTAGAACACTAGACTGTGACAGAGCCACTGTATCAGACAGACAGTAGAACACTAGACTGTGACAGAGCCACTATATCAGACAGACAGACAGTAGAACACTAGACTGTGACAGAGCCACTGTATCAGACAGACAGACAGTAGAACACTAGACTGTGACAGAGCCACTATATCAGACAGACAGTAGAACACTAGACTGTGACAGAGCCACTATATCAGACAGACAGTAGAACACTAGACTGTGACAGAGCCACTGTATCAGACAGACAGTAGAAAACTAGACTGTGACAGAGCCACTATATCAGACAGACAGACAGTAGAACACTAGACTGTGACAGAGCCACTGTATCAGACATACAGTAGAACACTAGACTGTGACAGAGCCACTGTATCAGACAGACAGTAGAACACTAAACTGTGACAGAGCCACTGTATCAGACATACAGTAGAACACTAGACTGTGACAGAGCCACTGTATCAGACAGACAGTAGAACACTAGACTGTGACAGAGCCACTATATCAGACAGACAGACAGTAGAACACTAGACTGTGACAGAGCCACTGTATCAGACAGACAGTAGAACACTAGACTGTGACAGAGCCACTGTATCAGACAGACAGACAGTAGAACACTAGACTGTGACAGAGCCACTGTATCAGACAGACAGTAGAACACTAGACTGTGACAGAGCCACTATATCAGACAGACAGTAGAACACTAGACTGTGACAGAGCCGCTGTATCAGACAGACAGTAGAACACTAGACTGTGACAGAGCCACTGTATCAGACAGACAGACAGTAGAACACTAGACTGTGACAGAGCCACTATATCAGACAGACAGTAGAACACTAGACTGTGACAGAGCCGCTGTATCAGACAGACAGTAGAACACTAGACTGTGACAGAGCCACTGTATCAGACAGACAGTAGAACACTAGACTGTGACAGAGCCACTGTATCAGACAGACAGACAGTAGAACACTAGACTGTGACAGAGCCACTGTATCAGACAGACAGACAGTAGAACACTAGACTGTGACAGAGCCACTGTATCAGACAGACAGTAGAACACTAGACTGTGACAGAGCCACTGTATCAGACAGACAGTAGAACACTAGACTGTGACAGAGCCACTGTATCAGACAGACAGACAGACAGTAGAACACTAGACTGTGACAGAGCCACTATATCAGACAGACAGTAGAACACTAGACTGTGACAGAGCCGCTGTATCAGACAGACAGTAGAACACTAGACTGTGACAGAGCCGCTGTATCAGACAGACAGTAGAACACTAGACTGTGACAGAGCCACTATATCAGACAGGCAGTAGAACACTAGACTGTGACAGAGTCACTATATCAGACAGACAGTAGAACACTAGACTGTGACAGAGCCACTATATCAGACAGACAGTAGAACACTAGACTGTGACAGAGCCACTGTATCAGACAGACAGTAGAACACTATACTGTGACAGGGCCACTATATCAGACAGACAGTAGAACACTAGACTGTGACAGAGCCGCTGTATCAGACAGACAGTAGAACACTAGACTGTGACAGAGCCACTGTATCAGACAGACAGTAGAACACTAGACTGTGACCAGGCCATGGTGGGTTAGATCAGTCAGAAAGCCACACTGGTGTATCTGTGACAACAGGTATAATTCATACAAACACTTGCTGTCCCAAACGACACCGTATTCTCCCTATGTAGTGCATTACTAAGGGCCAGGGAATAAGTTGCCATGGCATTTTGGAGCAGCCAGTGGCATCACCAATGAAATATAGTGTGAATGGCCCAGAGGTAATATTCAAGTGTTTTAACTATTCTTCTCAGTCACCCAGTCACCCAGTCACCCAGTTTCCCAGCCCCCCAGTCACCCAGTCACCCAGTCACCCAGCCCCCCAGTCACCCAGTCACCCAGCACCCAGTCACCCAGTCACCCAGTTACCCAGCCACCCAGTCACCCAGTCACCCAGTCACCCAGCCCCCCAGTTACCCAGTCACCCAGCACCCACTCACCTAGTCACCCAGCTCCCCAGTCACCCAGTCACCTAGCCACCCAGTCCCCCAGTCACCCAGCCACCCAGCCACCCAGTCACCCAGCACCCACTCACCTAGTCACCCAGTCACCCAGTTACCCAGCCACCCAGTCACCCAGTCACCCAGCCACCCAGCCACGCAGTCACCCAGCCACCCAGCCACCCAGCCACCCAGTCACCCAGCCACCAAGCAAAACAGTCACCAAGTAACCCAGCCAGACCATAATAAACAGCTCTGTGGGCTTTAGGTGTGAAGTCCCCATGAATCATCGTCACAGAGCTGATGATGCCAGTGAAGTGCCCGGGCGATGGCGTTTCCATGGTGATCAGCAGGCAGGCCTAAATGAGGGGGCTAACGTTACTCACTAGATGAATGGAGACAGTTGCTGTGGCATGGATCAATGACTCTGAGTCCATAATGGCATTCTATTCCCTATATTCTGCTTTACTTTTGACCAGGGACCATGTGACTTAAAGAAGTGCACTTAATAGGGAATAGGGTGCCATTTTGGATGCAGACCATTTCTACAAGCAACAATAAATCTGCACTTGCCCCTTTGACCTCTCAGCCCGGGTTAGCTGTAAAACCCACTGTCCACTGTCTCAGCCTGGGTTAGCTGTAAAACCCACTGTCCACTGTCTCAGCCTGGGTTAGCTGTAAAACCCACTGTCCACTGTCTCAGCCTGGGTTAGCTGTAAAACCCACTGTCCACTGTCTCAGCCTGGGTTAGCTGTAAAACCCACTGTCCACTGTCTCAGCCTGGGTTAGCTGTAAAACCCACTGTCCACTGTCTCAGCCTGGGTTAGCTGTAAAACCCACTATCCACTGTCTCAGCCTGGGTTAGCTGTAAAACCCACTGTCCACTGTCTCAGCCTGGGTTAGCTGTAAAACCCACTATCCACTGTCTCAGCCTGGGTTAGCTGTAAAACCCACTGTCCACTGTCTCAGCCTGGGTTAGCTGTAAAACCCACTGTCCACTGTCTCAGCCTGGGTTAGCTGTAAAACCCACTGTCCACTGTCTCAGCCTGGGTTAGTTGTAAAACCCACTGTCCACTGTCTCAGCCTGGGTTAGCTGTAAAACCCACTGTCCACTGTCTCAGCCTGGGTTAGCTGTAAAACCCACTGTCCACTGTCTCAGCCTGCGTTAGCTGTAAAACCCACTGACTGCTGTCCACTGTCTCAGCCTGGGTTAGCTGTAAAACCCACTGTCCACTGTCTCAGCCTGGGTTAGCTGTAAAACCCACTGGCCACTGTCTCAGCCTGGGTTAGCTGTAAAACCCACTGTCCACTGTCTCAGCCTGGGTTAGCTGTAAAACCCACTGGCCACTGTCTCAGCCTGGGTTAGCTGTAAAACCCACTGTCCACTGTCTCAGCCTGGGTTAGCTGTAAAACCCACTGTCCACTGTCTCAGCCTGGGTTAGTTGTAAAACCCACTGGCCACTGTCTCAGCCTGCGTTAGCTGTAAAACCCACTGTCCACTGTCTCAGCCTGGGTTAGCTGTAAAACCCACTGTCCACTGTCTCAGCCTGGGTTAGCTGTAAAACCCACTGTCCACTGTCTCAGCCTGGGTTAGCTGTAAAAGCCTCTGTCCACTGTCTCAGCCTGGGTTAGCTGTAAAACCCACTGACTGCTGTCCACTGTCTCAGCCTGGGTTAGCTGTAAAACCCACTGACTGCTGTCCACTGTCTCAGCCTGGGTTAGCTGTAAAACTCACTGACTGCTGTCCACTGTCTCAGCCTGGGTTAGCTGTAAAACCCACTGACTGCTGTCCACTGTCTCAGCCTGGGTTAGCTGTAAAACTCACTGACTGCTGTCCACTGTCTCAGCTTGGGTTAGCTGTAAAACCCACTGACTGCTGTCCACTGTCTCAGCCTGGGTTAGCTGTAAAACCCACTGTCCACTGCAGAAAGTAAGGCTGCAGTCCACTTGATCTTCCCTATTGGTGGGAAACTCTTTTGCCTTTCAGCACAGAGCACAGACACTGCTATCCATTGGTCGGCCACAGACACACAGACACACAGACATAGAGAGCACTGAGAGAATTTTTCAAAGCATGTCGCTTCAGATCTCAAGATGTAATCTTGTGGATAGTCCAAAAGCCCTGCTGATGCTCAGAAATTCCAGCAACCAGCATGGCACACAGAAGCACAGCATCCATTTAGCCTAGTAGTGCAGTGAAATGTGATTTTGGGAGTCTGGATGAGTCTTCCAACTGGCTTCACTCACTGTGTTCTGTGAACACTAGATTTACTGCACCTACCCATCTGCAGACACTCAAGAAAGGTTTAGAGAGGCTCTTAGACCACTCTCCTCTCTCCCTTTTCTCTACTTCCTCTTCTCTCCTCTTCTCCCTCTCCTCTCTCCCTTTTCTCTACTTCCTCTTCTCTCCTCTTCTCCCTCTCCTCTCCTCTCCCCCCTTTTCTCTACTTCATCCTCTCTCCTCTTCTCCCTCTCCTCTCCCCCTTTTCTCTACTTCCTCTTCTCTCCTCTTCTCCCTCTCTCCTTCCTTTTCCTCTCTCCTCTCCCCCTTTTCTCTACTTCCTCTTCTCTCCTCTTCTACCTCTCCTCTCCCCATTCTCCTCCGCTCCCCCGCTGTCTCCTCTCCTCTCCCCCTTCCTCTCCTCTCTCTCTCTCTCTTCTCTTCTCTGTACCTTAGTGCCTGTCTGCCTGGTATTAACCCTCTGCTATTAGGGAGTTCCAGGTCAACTATAGTCATGATTCTATCTAAACAATGCAGCTGTGTATGTCTCGTCTCCTCCTTCAGACACAACACAGAGTCCAGGGAACAGGGTTCAGTTGACCTTCCTCTCTCTCCACTTACAGAGAGCCAGACAGTCATTCCCAGAAGCAGATGCTTCCCTCCTCACATATCGGTGTAAGCATGGCTCATATTTCTTATACCAGTCATCCTTTCAACTCCATGATGTGAAGTGAACAAGTGCACACTTTGGGAGACTGGATAGATGGAAAGCAGGGCGTGAAAAAGGATTGGTTTAGTGTCCTCTCTTCTTCCAGAAAGCCAGTATCATTCCCAGATAGCCAGTTGCTATGTTCCACACATATACAGTACATCTCTATCACTGTATCTATGACTAAGAACCATCGGAGGGCCTCGTCCCATCAGTGTGTGTGTGTGTGTGTGTGTGTGTGTGTGTGTGTGTGTGTGTGTGTGTGTGTGTGTGTGTGTGTGTGTGTGTGTGTGTGTGTGTGTGTGTGTGTGTGTGTGTGTGTGTGTGTGTGTGTGTGTGTGTGTGTGTGTGTGTGTGTGTGTGTGTGTGTGTGTGTGTGTGATAGACAGACAGGCAGGCAGGCAGGAAGACAGTCAGTCAGTCAGTCAGTCAGGAAGGAAGGAGGGAAGGAAGGCAGACAGACAGGCAAAGAGGCAGACAGACAGATGGACAGACAGACAGATGGACAGACAGGAAGGCTTCCTATTCTAGTCAAGTGCCCAATGAGAACACCATGCCAAAATCCATGTTGTCCTGGCTGACATTTTAAAAGCATTTTTAACTGACATGATTGAGCCATAAATCAATCATCCTTGGAAAAAAACTAAAATCCAGATTTGAAAAATGAGCATCGGTTGTGCTTGACATTCGGCAACATGCAGGCTAAAATTATTCAATATCCCTGAGCTAACATTATGTTTGGGGATACATCGTGCTTGTATTTTAAGCAAGAGAGATTTCCCGTAAAACTGTGTCATGAAATGGTTAGGAGTTTCGTACCTAGCGACCGCATCACGCTGTACCAATAATTAGAGTAACGCCTACCCTCCTGTGTCTTATTTCTACACTACATAACAAGACGTTATCGGAAAGGATAAGGTATTCATTCTGAAGGTACAGGCAGGTCTCTAATGGCTTGCTGAGCGGGGTAGTAGGTCGGTCATTTAGCATCTAACTAGAACTGCTGAGTCCCGAACCACTGTCCCACTAGCTGCTGACCAGGCCTTTCACTCATGTGCTGCTTCTGCCAGAGTCCCTAACCACTGTCCCACTAGCTGCTGACAAGGCCTTTAACTCATGTGCTGCTTCTGCCAGAGTCCCGAACCACTGTCCCACTAGCTGCTGACAAGGCCTTTAACTCATGTGCTGCTTCTGCCAGAGTCCCTAACCACTGTCCCACTAGCTGCTGACAAGGCCTTTAACTCATGTGCTGCTTCTGCCAGAGTCCCGAACCACTGTCCCACTAGCTGCTGACAAGGCCTTTAACTCATGTGCTGCTTCTGCCAGAGTCCCTAACCACTGTCCCACTAGCTGCTGACAAGGCCTTTAACTCATGTGCTGCTTCTGCCAGAGTCCCGAACCACTGTCCCACTAGCTGCTGACAAGGCCTTTAACTCATGTGCTGCTTCTGCCAGAGTCCCTAACCACTGTCCCACTAGCTGCTGACAAGGCCTTTAACTCATGTGCTGCTTCTGCCAGAGTCCCTAACCACTGTCCCACTAGCTGCTGACAAGGCCTTTAACTCATGTGCTGCTTCTGCCAGAGTCCCGAACCACTGTCCCACTAGCTGCTGACAAGGCCTTTAACTCTTGTGCTGCTTCCCTCTGAGGAGAACACTGAACATCTGAACACATTGGAAATTAAAACCTGCAAATTAGCCCATTTTCTGCTGATGTTTAAAAGCTAATTTCCTCCCACGCAGATACACAGCTTCAACTATTACATTCTGTGCATCAAGCCATATCATTATAGTCTAGATAGCCCACATACATTTCCAGAAGTAATGAGGGTCCAAAATGTCCAAAATGCCACCCCTTTCTCTATATAGTGCACTATATTTGACCAGAGCCCTATGCAGGCCCTGGTAAAAAGTAGTGCACTACATAGGGAATAGGGACCCGTCTTTGACGCAAGCCATAACATTGAAGTCTAGATAGCCCGCATTCATGTTCAGAAGCATTTAGGGGGATCCATCCAGCATCTCTGTCTTTAAGATGTTCAATTCTGTTTTAAAAGCTTATTTCCATATGCTTTCATCTGCAGAATGTGGTGATGTCATAGAACTCTCCCTGGAGCTCACTCTCATCTACTCCCCCTCTTCCTCCCTCCTCCTCCTCCTCTTCTCTTTTGTCAATGACTCTCACTGGCAGCTAGATATTGTAGCTTGCCCGACTAAAATCAGCAGAGCCCACATACAGAAACATATCTACAGCATTCACCTGGCTATAGCCTGCTGATGCTAGCCTGTCTGCTACATTCACCTGGCTATAGCCTGCTGATGCTAACCTGTCTGCTACATTCACCTGGCTATAGCCTGCTGATGCTAACCTGTCTGCTACATTCACCTGGCTATAGCCTGCTGATGCTAGCCTGTCTGCTACATTCACCTGGCTATAGCCTGCTGATGCTAACCTGTCTGCTACATTCACCTGGCTATAGCCTGCTGATGCTAACCTGTCTGCTACATTCACCTGGCTATAGCCTGCTGATGCTAGCCTGTCTGCTACATTCACCTGGCTATAGCCTGCTGATGCTAACCTGTCTGCTACATTCACCTGGCTATCCCCTGCTGATGCTAACCTGTCTGCTACATTCACCTGGCTATAGCCTGCTGATGCTAACCTGTCTGCTACATTCACCTGGCTATCCCCTGCTGATGCTAACCTGTCTGCTACATTCACCTGGCTATAGCCTGCTGATGCTAGCCTGTCTGCTACATTCACCTGGCTATAGCCTGCTGATGCTAGCCTGTCTGCTACATTCACCTGGCTATAGCCTGCTGATGCTAGCCTGTCTGCTACATTCACCTATTGAGGCAGTGCTAGCCTATTGCTGAGGCAGTATTGGGGCAGTGCTAGCCTATTGCTGAGGCAGTATTGGGGCAGTGCTAGCCTATTGCTGAGGCAGTATTGGGGCAGTGCTAGCCTATTGCTGAGGCAGTACTGGGGCAGTGCTAGCCTATTGCTGAGGCAGTATTGAGGCAGTGCTAGCCTATTGCTGAGGCAGTATTGAGGCAGTGCTAGCCTATTGCTGAGGCAGTATTGGGGCAGTGCTAGCCTATTGCTGAGGCAGTATTGGGACAGTGCTAGCCTATTGCTGAGGCAGTGCTAGCTTATTGCTGCCAGTATTTCTATTCAGGAGTGTATACATTGATATGTCACTATGGATGAGTGAACCAGACTATAGGGAAAGTGGTTGCCGGACCTCCTGGAGCCCAGTACCATAGGGTGCATCCCAAATGACACCCTTTTCTCTATGTAGTCCACTACTTTGACCAGAACCAATAGAGCTCTGGTCAAAAATAGTTCACTATGTAGGGAATAAGGTGCCATTTGGGACGGACTTTCAGACTGTTGCTGATCACAGGGCAGAACGATCTCTGAGCTCTCCTCACAGGTCACCTGATCTCTACTCACTACGGCCCATTAAAGCCCGTTACAGTAAACGCCATGTTATCCACCCTCCATTACACATTACACTCTCATTCAGAAGGGATCATGGGACTGGAAATAACATGTACAGTTTATAAAGCAATGAGGTCTACTCTACTGTGTGGGTGTGTCTGTGTGTGTGTCTGTGTGTGTGTGTGTGTGTGTGTGTGTGTGTGTGTGTGTGTGTGTGTGTGTGTGTGTGTGTGTGTGTGTGTGTGTGTGTGTGTGTGTGTGTGTGTGTGTGTGCGTGTGCATGTGTGTGTGTCTGTGTGCGTGTGTGTGTGTGTGATGAGGAGTATAAATCCCTCTCACCAGTCTGCGTATCTCCCTCTCACACTCCCTCTTGATGCGGGTGACCTCCTCCTGGTGTACATGATAGACGGATCGTATCTCAGCAGCCTTGGTCTTGTCTGCCTGTACGGCCAAGTTCAGAGCTTCCTCCATCTGTCTCTTCATGCCCTTCAGCTCGTAGATCTCCTGCTGTAGTCTGCTCCTCTCCCCCTCAAAACCACGCCTGGCCTCCTCACGCGCCTCCGCAAACAGAGCCGTCTTCACCTGACAGGGAGGGTAGGTTACCCAGAGGTTAGAGTGGTGGACCAGAAACCAGAAGGTTCTCTGATGGGCTGAACGGGCTACTGTAGGGGTTAGAGTGGTGGACCAGTAACCAGAAGGTTCCCTGATGGGCTGAACGGGCTACTGTAGGGGTTAGAGTGGTGGACCAGTAACCAGAAGGTTCCCTGATGGGCTGAACGGGCTACTGTAGGGGTTAGAGTGGTGGACCAGTAACCAGAAGGTTCCCTGATGGGCTGAACGGGCTACTGTAGGGGTTAGAGTGGTGGACCAGTAACCAGAAGGTTCCCTGATGGGCTGAACGGGCTACTGTAGGGGTTAGAGTGGTGGACCAGTAACCAGAAGGTTCCCTGATGGGCTGAACGGGCTACTGTAGGGGTTAGAGTGGTGGACCAGTAACCAGAAGGTTCCCTGATGGGCTGAACGGGCTACTGTAGGGGTTAGAGTGGTGGACCAGTAACCAGAAGGTTCCCTGATGGGCTGAACGGGCTACTGTAGGGGTTAGAGTGGTGGACCAGTAACCAGAAGGTTCCCTGATGGGCTGAACGGGCTACTGTAGGGGTTAGAGTGGTGGACCAGTAACCAGAAGGTTCCCTGATGGACTGAACGGGCTACTGTAGGGGTTAGAGTGGTGGACCAGTAACCAGAAGGTTCCCTGATGGGCTGAACGGGCTACTGTAGGGGTTAGAGTGGTGGACCAGTAACCAGAAGGTTCCCTGATGGGCTGAACGGGCTACTGTAGGGGTTAGAGTGGTGGACCAGTAACCAGAAGGTTCTCTGATGGGCTGAACGGGCTACTGTAGGGGTTAGAGTGGTGGACCAGTAACCAGAAGGTTCCCTGATGGGCTGAACGGGCTACTGTAGGGCTGCTTGTATCAGAACATTACTCAAATCCACAACCACCTAAACATCTCCCGGGATGCTGCACTGCAGCTGAACCTGTGCTGCATCCAGCCTCTCCTGTGTATCAGTGGTGTCCAGAGGGACCTGTGCTGCATCCAGCCTCTCCTGTGTATCAGTGGTGTCCAGGGGACCATTCTCTCCTGTGTGTGTATCAGTGGTGTCCAGGGGAACCATTCTCTCCTGTGTGTGTATCAGTGGTGTCCAGGGGAACCATTCTCTCCTGTGTGTGTATCAGTGGTGTCCAGGGGGACCTGTGCTGCATCCAGCCTCTCCTGTGTATCAGTGGTGTCCAGAGGGACCTGTGCTGCATCTAGCCTCTCCTGTGTATCAGTGGTGTCCAGGGGGACCATTCTCTCCTGTGTGTGTATCAGTGGTGTCCAGGGGAACCATTCTCTCCTGTGTGTGTATCAGTGGTGTCCAGGGGAACCATTCTCTCCTGTGTGTGTATCAGTGGTGTCCAGGGGACCATTCTCTCCTGTGTGTGTATCAGTGGTGTCCAGGGGAACCATTCTCTCCTGTGTATGTATCAGTGGTGTCCAGGGAACCATTCTCTCCTGTGTGTGTATCAATGGTGTCCAGGGGACCATTCTCTCCTGTGTGTGTATCAGTGGTGTCCAGGGGACCATTCTCTCCTGTGTGTGTATCAGTGGTGTCCAGGGAACCATTCTCTCCTGTGTGTGTATCAATGGTGTCCAGGGGACCATTCTCTCCTGTGTGTGTATCAGTGGTGTCCAGGGAACCATTCTCTCCTGTGTGTGTATCAATGGTGTCCAGGGGAACCATTCTCTCCTGTGTATGTATCAGTGGTGTCCAGGGAACCATTCTCTCCTGTGTGTGTATCAATGGTGTCCAGGGGACCATTCTCTCCTGTGTGTGTATCAGTGGTGTCCAGGGAACCATTCTCTCCTGTGTATGTATCAGTGGTGTCCAGGGAACAATTCTCTCCTGTGTATGTATCAGTGGTGTCCAGGGAACCATTCTCTCCTGTGTGTGTATCAGTGGTGTCCAGGGAACCATTCTCTGCTGTTTATGTATCAGTGGTGTCCAGGGAACCATTCTCTCCTGTGTGTGTATCAGTGGTGTCCAGGGGGAACCATTCTCTCCTGTGTATGTATCAGTGGTGTCCAGGGAACCATTCTCTCCTGTGTGTGTATCAGTGGTGTCCAGGGGACCATTCTCTCCTGTGTGTGTATCAGTGGTGTCCAGGGGACCATTCTCTCCTGTGTGTGTATCAGTGGTGTCCAGGGAACCATTCTCTCCTGTGTGTGTATCAATGGTGTCCAGGGGACCATTCTCTCCTGTGTGTGTATCAGTGGTGTCCAGGGAACCATTCTCTCCTGTGTATGTATCAGTGGTGTCCAGGGGAACATTCTCTCCTGTGTGTGTATCAGTGGTGTCCAGGGAACCATTCTCTCCTGTGTGTGTATCAATGGTGTCCAGGGGACCATTGTCTCCTGTGTGTGTATCAGTGGTGTCCAGGGAACCATTCTCTCCTGTGTATGTATCAGTGGTGTCCAGGGGACCATTCTCTCCTGTGTATGTATCAGTGGTGTCCAGGGAACCATTCTCTCCTGTGTATGTATCAGTGGTGTCCAGGGAACCATTCTCTCCTGTGTGTGTATCAATGGTGTCCAGGGGACCATTCTCTCCTGTGTGTGTATCAGTGGTGTCCAGGGGACCATTCTCTCCTGTGTGTGTATCAGTGGTGTCCAGGGAACCATTCTCTCCTGTGTGTGTATCAATGGTGTCCAGGGGACCATTCTCTCCTGTGTGTGTATCAGTGGTGTCCAGGGAACCATTCTCTCCTGTGTGTGTATCAATGGTGTCCAGGGGACCATTGTCTCCTGTGTGTGTATCAGTGGTGTCCAGGGAACCATTCTCTCCTGTGTATGTATCAGTGGTGTCCAGGGGACCATTCTCTCCTGTGTATGTATCAGTGGTGTCCAGGGGGGACCATTCTCTCCTGTGTGTGTATCAGTGGTGTCCAGGGAACCATTCTCTCCTGTGTATGTATCAGTGGTGTCCAGGGCAACCATTCTCTCCTGTGTGTGTATCAGTGGTGTTCAGGGGGGACCATTCTCTCCTGTGTGTGTATCAGTGGTGTCCAGGGAACTATCCTCTCCTGTGTGTGTATCAGTGGTGTCCAGGGAACCATCCTCTCCTGTGTGTGTATCAGTGGTGTCCAGGGAACCATCCTCTCCTGTGTGTGTATCAGTGGTGTCCAGGGAACCATTCTCTCCTGTGTGTGTATCAGTGGTGTCCAGGGATTCCATTCTCTCCTGTGTGTGTATCAGGGGTGTCCAGGGAACCATCCTCTCCTGTGTGTGTATCAGGGGTGTCCAGGGAACCATCCTCTCCTGTGTGTGTATCAGTGGTGTCCAGGGAACCATTCTCTCCTGTGTGTGTATCAGGGGTGTCCAGGGAACCATCCTCTCCTGTGTGTGTATCAGGGGTGTCCAGGGAACCATCCTCTCCTGTGTGTGTATCAGTGGTGTCCAGGGATACCATTCTCTCCTGTGTGTGTATCAGGGGTGTCCAGGGAACCATCCTCTCCTGTGTGTGTATCAGTGGTGTCCAGGGAACGATTCTCTCCTGTGTGTGTATCAGTGGTGTCCAGGGAACCATTCTCTCCTGTGTGTGTATCAGTGGTGTCCAGGGAACGATTCTCTCCTGTGTGTGTATCAGTGGTGTCCAGGGGGAATAACCTAAGACAGCAAAAATATGAACTTCCGATTCCAATTTTGACAATGAAATTGTATTGTAAAGTACCTTGTCTGTGGATCCATCTCGCAGCGCATAAACCAGAGCCTGTAGTCTCTGGATCTCTCCGTCTTTGATCTTGATAACCCTCATCAGCTCCAGCTCGTGGCTCCGTAGCAGCGTCTCCCTGAGTCCCTGGAGCTCCTTGCTCTTCTCCTCGTGGAGCTTGGCCTTCAGCTCAGTCACCACCACTGTAGACTTGTGCTGCTCATGTCTCACCTCGTGGCTCTTCTCTCTCTCCAGCTTACTAACCTAGAGAAAGAGAGAGAGAGAAAGAAAGAGAGAGACAGGGAGGGAGAGAGGGAAAGAAAGAGAGACAGGGAGAGAGAGAGGGGGACAGACAGACGGACGGAGAGAGAGAGAGCGAGAGAGAGCGAGAGAGAGAGCGAGAGAGAGAGAGAGAGAGAGAGAGAGAGAGAGAGAGAGAGAGAGAGAGAGAGAGAGCGAAAGAGAGAGACAGGGAGAGAGAGAGAGAGAGAGAGAGAGAGAGAGAGAGAGAGAGAGAGAGAGAGAGAGAGAGAGAGAGAGAGAGAGAGAGAGAGAGAGAGAGAGAGAGAGAGAGAGAGAGAGATTACATACACTCATAGCCAAAGTTGGACAGACCTCTCTGTATGTCTAGCTTATTGACCAACAGAGAGAGATGGACGGACGGATAGACACCAGACAGAGCAACATCAGACATCACAGACACTCACAGCCCAGCAGCAAAACCACTCAGAACACATTCAGTCAGATGGACTGGAGACAGTGTTCTGAAACGCTGAAAGCTTTGATGTTATGACCCCAGGACTCCTACTATGCTGTCACTTTAGATCAGGGAGATCCATTGTTACAGTAGGTTGTAGAGATTGTAGGTCGGGTCAGGTCATAGATTTTGTACACTGCTGCTACTCGCTGTTTATTATCTATGCATAGTCACTTCACCACCCACCTACATGTACAAATTACCTCAACTAACCTGTACCCCCGCACACTGACTCTGTACCGGTACCCCCTGTTTATAGCCTCGTTATTGTTATTTTATTGTGTTACTTTTTATTATTACTTTTTATTTTAGTCTACTTGGTAATTATTTTCTTAACTCTTTCTTGAACTGAACTGTTAGTTAAGGGCTTGTAAGTAAGTATTTCACGATAAAGTCTACACTTGTTGTATTCGGCGTATGTGACCAATAAAGTTGGATTTGATTTGATATCTAGCCTACATGCAGAGAAGTTCCCACTGGCTCTAGTCGTACTACATAGTATGTGTCCCCTTGGTAACCCACAGGTTTATTTGGGGTCATATTGAGTCTCTCCCACCACTTTAACACTGACTGACAGGTGCAGCTCCAGGCAGACCAACCACAAATAGCCCTGCACCCAATGGACCACTACAGATGATCCAATGTACTGTATGCATGGCTAGACAAACAACAGATTATTACAGAGTACTAATGGGAGGAGGGAGGGGGGAGGGAGGGAGGGGGAGGGGTGGGGAGAGAGAGGGGGAGGGAGGGAGACAAGCATACAGAGAGGAGCAGGTAGGCAGGGGCAGGTAGGCAGGGGCAGGAAGGCAGGGGCAGGTAGGCAGGGGCAGGTAGGCAGGGGCAGGAAGGCAGGGGCAGGTAGGCAGGGGCAGGAAGGCAGGGGCAGGTAGGCAGGGGAAGGTAGGCAGGGGCAGGAAGGCAGGGGAAGGTAGGCAGGGGCAGGTAGGCAGGGGCAGGTAGGCAGGGGCAGGAAGGCAGGGGCAGGAAGGCGGGGGCAGGAAGGCAGGGGCAGGTAGGCGGGGGCAGGAAGGCAGGGAAAGGTAGGCAGGGGCAGGTAGGCAGGGGCAGGAAGGCAGGGGTAGGTAGGCAGGGGTGTGACTTCTCTTCTCCAGGGCAGATCTAAAGATAGTCCCAATTAAACCACTGGCACACATTCATTGAGGTCACCATTCTACATGGCTGGATTGGTCTGCAGATGTTATAGCTGTATCCCCTGTTGGTCTACAGATGTTATAGCTGTATCCTCTGTTGTCTACAGATGTATCCTCTGTTGGTCTACAGATGTTATAGCTGTATCCTCTGTTGGTCTACAGCTGTATCCTCTGTTGGTCTACAGATGTTATAGCTGTATCCTCTGTTGGTCTTCAGATGTTATAGCTGTATCCTCTGTTGGTCTACAGATGTTATAGCTGTATCCCCTGTTGGTCTACAGATGTTATAGCTGTATCCCCTGTTGGTCTACAGATGTTACAGCTGTATCCTCTGTTGTCTACAGATGTTATAGCTGTATCCTCTGTTGTCTACAGATGTTATAGCTGTATCCTCTGTCGGTCTACATATGTTATAGCTGTATCCTGTGTTGGTCTACAGCTGTATCCTCTGTTGGTCTACAGATGTTATAGCTGTATCCTGTGTTGGTCTACAGCTGTATCCTCTGTTGGTCTGCAGATGTTATAGCTGTATCCTCTGTTGTCTACAGATGTTATAGCTGTATCCCCTGTTGGTCTACAGATGTTATAGCTGTATCCTCTGTTGTCTACAGATGTTATAGCTGTATCCTGTGTTGGTCTACAGATGTTATAGCTGTATCCTCTGTCGGTCTACATATGTTACAGCTGTATCCTCTGTTGGTCTACAGATGTTATAGCTGTATCCCCTGTTGGTCTACAGATGTTATAGCTGTATCCTCTGTTGTCTACAGATGTTATAGCTGTATCCTCTGTTGTCTACAGATGTTATAGCTGTATCCTCTGTTGTCTACAGATGTTATAGCTGTATACTCTGTTGGTCTACAGCTGTATCCTCTATTGTCTACAGATGTTACAGCTGTATCCTCTGTTGTCTACAGATGTTATAGCTGTATCCTCTGTTGTCTACAGATGTTATAGCTGTATCCTCTGTTGGTCTACAGCTGTATCCTCTGTTGTCTACAGATGTTATAGCTGTATCCCCTGTTGGTCTACAGATGTTATAGCTGTATCCTCTGTTGTCTACAGATGTTATAGCTGTATCCTCTGTTGTCTACAGATGTTATAGCTGTATCCTCTGTTGGTCTACAGCTGTATCCTCTGTTGTCTACAGATGTTATAGCTGTATCCTCTGTTGTCTACAGATGTTATAGCTGTATCCTCTGTTGGTCTACAGATGTTATAGCTGTATCCTCTGTCGGTCTACAGCTGTATCCTCTGTTGTCTACAGATGTTATAGCTGTATCCTCTGTTGTCTACAGATGTTATAGCTGTATCCCCTGTTGGTCTACAGATGTTATAGCTGTATCCTCTGTTGTCTACAGATGTTATAGCTGTATCCTCTGTTGTCTACAGATGTTATAGCTGTATCCTCTGTTGTCTACAGATGTTATAGCTGTATCCTCTGTTGTCTACAGATGTTATAGCTGTATCCTCTGTTGTCTACAGATGTTATAGCTGTATCCTCTGTTGTCTACAGATGTTATAGCTGTATCCCCTGTTGTCTACAGATGTTATAGCTGTATCCTCTGTTGTCTACAGATGTTATAGCTGTATCCCCTGTTGTCTATAGATGTTATAGATGTATCCTCTGTTGTCTACAGATGTTATAGCTGTATCCTCTGTTGTCTACAGATGTTATAGCTGTATCCTCTGCTGTCTACAGATGTTATAGCTGTATCCCCTGTTGTCTACAGATGTTATAGCTGTATCCCCTGTTGTCTACTCTAAGCTCTCATCCAGCAACGGCACAAATCTCTTCAGTAGTTACAGGGGATAGCTGTGGCATTGCAGATGCTCTGGTCCCTGTCTGTAGAGTGTACAGGCCATTTAAACCAGCATAACTCTGGTCCCTGTCTGTAGAGTCTACAGGCCATGTAAACCAGTATAACTCTGGTCCCTGTCTGTAGAATCTACAGGCCATGTAAACCAGTATAACTCTGGTCCCTGTCTGTAGAGTCTACAGGCCATGTAAACCAGTATAACTCTGGTCCCTGTCTGTAGAGTCTACAGGCCATGTAAACCAGTATAACTCTGGTCCCTGTCTGTAGAGTCTACAGGCCATGTAAACCAGTATAACCAGTATAACAGGCCATGTAAACCAGTATAACCAGTATAACAGGCCATGTAAACCAGTATAACTCTGGTCCCTGTCTGTAGAGTCTACAGGCCATGTAAACCAGTATAACTCTGGTCCCTGTCTGTAGAGTCTACAGGTCATGTAAACCAGCATAACTCTGGTCCCTGTCTGTAGAGTCTACAGGCCATGTAAACCAGTATAACTCTGGTCCCTGTCTGTAGAGTCTACAGGCCATGTAAACCAGTATAACTCTGGTCCCTGTCTGTAGAGTCTACAGGCCATGTAAACCAGTATAACTCTGGTCCCTGTCTGTAGAGTCTACAGGCCATGTAAACCAGCATAACTCTGGTCCCTGTCTGTAGAGTCTACAGGCCATGTAAACCAGTATAACTCTGGTCCCTGTCTGTAGAGTCTACAGGCCATGTAAACCAGTATAACTCTGGTCCCTGTCTTTAGAGTCTACAGGTCATGTAAACCAGTATAACCCTGGTCCCTGTCTGTAGAGTCTACAGGCCATGTAAACCAGCATAACTCTGGTCCCTGTCTGTAGAGTCTGCAGGCCTATATATTAGGTGGTAACAGCTCCAGCCCCAGCCCCTGGCCAGTATAACTCTGGTCCGTGTCTGTAGAGTCTGCAGGCCATGTAAACCAGTATAACCCTGGTCCCTGTCTGTAGAGTCTACAGGCCATGTAAACCAGCATAACTCTGGTCCCTGTCTGTAGAGTCTACAGGCCTATATATTAGGTGGTAACAGCTCCAGCCCCAGCCCCTGGCCAGTATAACTCTGGTCCCTGTCTGTAGAGTCTACAGGCCTATATATTAGTTGGTAACAGCCCCAGCCCCTGGCCAGTATAACTCTGGTCCCTGTCTGTAGAGTCTACAGGCCATGTAAACCAGTATAACTCTGGTCCCTGTCTGTAGAGTCTGCAGGCCTATATATTAGTTGGTAACAGCTCCAGCCCCTGGCCAGTATAACTCTGGTCCCTGTCTGTAGAGTCTACAGGCCATGTAAACCAGTATAACTCTGGTCCCTGTCTGTAGAGTCTGCAGGCCTATATATTAGTTGGTAACAGCTCCAGCCCCTGGCCAGTATAACTCTGGTCCCTGTCTGTAGAGTCTGCAGGCCTATATATTAGTTGGTAACAGCTCCAGCCCCTGGCCAGTATAACTCTGGTCCCTGTCTGTAGAGTCTGCAGGCCTATATATTAGTTGGTAACAGCTCCAGCCCCTGGCCAGTATAACTCTGGTCCCTGTCTGTAGAGTCTGCAGGTCTATATATTAGTAGGTAACAGCTCCAGCCATATGGACTCCAAGCTTTGCCCCTCAAGTCTCCCTGAGAGCCGTGGCAGCCTCAAAGAAATGATGATGATGATGATGATGATGATGATGATGATGATGATGATGATGATGATGATGGGTGGGTGGGTGGGTTGTGGGTCGGTCGGTCGGTAAACGTCCGTCCGTCCGTCTTTCTGTCTGTCTGTCTGTCTGTCCGTCCGTCCTAACATGGACTTCCCTGAGATCAAGAGCAGCATAGCAGGCCATACCGCTGAGTGAAAACTGAAACCCCCCAACCTACCTGGAGATCTAACAGACAGACTGAAGCATCCATTTGAAATGAGATGACATTTTAGCTGTCATCAGGCCTCCGTGAGTTATTACCGGCTGGCCATGCAGCAGTGTAGCAGAGCAGGAGCTGGGATGGTTCAGTACGTGAGGCAAGTCTAGCCAGAGGGCCATGTTGTCACCCCATGTCGGTCCTATGGTGACGCAGTCATCCGTTAAAGTAATTACACCCAACAGAGAAGACCACACATACTGTAAAGCATCAACACTGTGCAGTATATACAGTCATTACAGAAGATTTTACCGAATGAAACACATTTATGCACTAAATTATATTGTCACTACTAGGTCAAAATAACAGGTAGATATACTGTAATAGTAATTTTAATACTACTAATATATTATATACTGATATATGGTAATTGTAATACTACTAATATATTATATACTGGTATACTGTAATAGTAATATCAGTACTACGGATATATAATATAGTGATATACTGTAATAATAATACTACTAATATATTATATACTGGTATACTGTAATAGTAACACTACTAATATATTATATACCGTTATATTGTAATAGTAATATTAATACTACTAATATATAATATACTGTTATACTGTAATACTAATACTACTAATATATTATATACTGGTAAACTGTAATAGTAATACTACTAATATATTAAATTCTGTTATACTGTAATACTAATAATACTAATATATTATATACTGGTATACTGTAATAGTAATAGTAATACTACTAATATATTATATACCGTTATATTGTAATAGTAATATTAATACTACTAATATATAATATACTGTTATACTGTAATACTAATACTACTAATATATTATATACTGGTAAACTGTAATAGTAATACTACTAATATATTAAATACTGTTATACTGTAATACTAATAATACTAAAATATTATATACTGGTATACTGTAATAGTAATAGTAATACTACTAATATATTATATACTGGTATACTGTAAATGCAGATTAAAATGGATTAACCGTGAGGATGTCACCAAGTTCATAAATGTTATATCATACAGCCTGTTATCTGTAACTAAACCTGTTACATCATACAGCCTGTTATCTATAACTAAACCTGTTACATCATACAGCCTGTTATCTATAACTAAACCTGTTACATCATACAGCCTGTTATCTATAACTAAACCTGTTACATCATACAGCCTGTTATCTATAACTAAACCTGTTACATCATACAGCCTGTTATCTGTAACTAAACCTGTTACATCATACAGCCTGTTATCTATAACTAAACCTGTTACATCATACAGCCTGTTATCTGTAACTAAACCTGTTACATCATACAGCCTGTTATCTATAACTAAACCTGTTATATCATACAGCCTGTTATCTATAACTAAACCTGTTATATCATACAGCCTGTTATCTGTAACTAAACCTGTTATATCATACAGCCTGTTATCTATAACTAAACCTGTTACATCATACAGCCTGTTATCTATAACTAAACCTGTTACATCATACAGCCTGTTATCTGTAACTAAACCTGTTACATCATACAGCCTGTTATCTATAACTAAACCTGTTACATCATACAGCCTGCTCTACAGTATATAACTAAACCTGTTACATCATACAGCCTGTTATCTGTAACTAAACCTGTTACATCATACAGCCTGTTATCTATAACTAAACCTGTTACATCATACAGCCTGTTATCTGTAACTAAACCTGTTACATCATACAGCCTGTTATCTATAACTAAACCTGTTACATCATACAGCCTGTTATCTGTAACTAAACCTGTTACATCATACAGCCTGTTATCTATAACTAAACCTGTTATATCATACAGCCTGTTATCTATAACTAAACCTGTTACATCATACAGCCTGTTATCTGTAACTAAACCTGCTATATCATACAGCCTGTTATCTATAACTAAACCTGTTATATCATACAGCCTGTTATCTATAACTAAACCTGTTATATCATACAGCCTGTTATCTATAACTAAACCTGTTACATCATACAGCCTGTTATCTATAACTAAACCTGTTACATCATACAGCCTGTTATCTGTAACTAAACCTGTTACATCATACAGCCTGTTATCTATAACTAAACCTGTTACATCATACAGCCTGTTATATATAACTAAACCTGTTACATCATACAGCCTGTTATCTGTAACTAAACCTGTTATATCATACAGCCTGTTATCTATAACTAAACCTGTTACATCATACAGCCTGTTATCTATAACTAAACCTGTTACATCATACAGCCTGCTCTACAGTATATAACTAAACCTGTTACATCATACAGCCTGTTATCTATAACTAAACCTGTTACATCATACAGCCTGTTATCTATAACTAAACCTGTTACATCATACAGCCTGTTATCTATAACTAAACCTGTTACATCATACAGCCTGTTATCTATAACTAAACCTGTTACATCATACAGCCTGCTCTACAGTATATAACTAAACCTGTTACATCATACAGCCTGTTATCTATAACTAAACCTGTTACATCATACAGCCTGTTATCTATAACTAAACCTGTTACATCATACAGCCTGTTATCTATAACTAAACCTGTTACATCATACAGCCTGCTCTACAGTATATAACTAAACCTGTTACATCATACAGCCTGTTATCTACAGTGGGGAGAACAAGTATTTGATACACTGACAATTTTGCAGGTTTTCCTACTTACAAAGCATGTAGAGGTCTGTAATTTTTATCATAGGTACACTTCAACTGTGAGAGAAGGAATCTAAAACAAAAATCCAGAAAATCACATTGTATGATTTTTAAGTAATTAATTTGCATTTTATTGCATGACATAAGTATTTGATACATCAGAAAAGCAGAACTGAATATTTGGTACAGAAACCTTAGTTTGCAATTACAGAGATCATACGTTTCCTGTAGTTCTTGACCAGGTTTGCACACACTGCAGCAGGGATTTTGGCCCACTCCTCCATACAGACCTTCTCCAGATCCTTCAGGTTTCGGGGCTGTCGCTGGGCAATACGGACTTTCGGCTCCCTCCAAAGATTTTCTATTGGGTTCAGGTCTGGAGACTGGCTAGGCCACTCCAGGACCTTGAGATGCTTCTTACGGAGCCACTCCTTAGTTGCCCTGGCTGTGTGTTTCGGGTCGTTGTCATGCTGGAAGACCCAGCCACGACCCATCTTCAATGCTCTTACTGAGGGAAGGAGGTTGTTGGTGTAGATCTCGCGATACATGGCCCCATCCATCCTCCCCTCAATACGGTGCAGTCGTCCTGTCCCCTTTGCAGAAAAGCATCCCCAAAGAATGATGTTTCCACCTCCATGCTTCACGGTTGGGATGTGTTCTTGGGGTTGTACTCATCCTTCTTCTTCCTCCAAACACGGCGAGTGGAGTTTAGACCAAAAAGCTCTATTTTTGTCTCATCAGACCACATGACCTTCTCCCATTCCTCCGCTGGATCATCCAGATGGTCATTGGCAAACTTCAGACGGGCCTGGACATGCGCTGGCTTGAGCAGGGGGACCTTGCGTGCGCTGCAGGATTTTAATCCATGACGGCGTAGTGTGTTACTAATGGTTTTCTTTGAGACTGTGGTCCCAGCTCTCTTCAGGTCATTGACCAGGTCCTTCCGTGTAGTTCTGGGCTGATCCCTCACATTCCTCATGATCATTGATGCCCCACGAGGTGAGATCTTGCATGGAGCCCCAGACCGAGGGTGATTGACCGTCATCTTGAACTTCTTCCATTTTCTAATAATTGTGCCAACAGTTGTTGCCTTCTCACCAAGCTGCTTGGCTATTGTCCTGTAGCCCATCCCAGCCTTGTACAGGTCTACAATTTATCCCTGATGTCCTTACACAGCTCTCTGGTCTTGGCCATTGTGGAGAGGTTGGAGTCTGTTTGATTGAGTGTGTGGACAGGTGTCTTTTATACAGGTAACGAGTTCAAACAGGTGCAGTTAATACAGGTAATGAGTGGAGAACAGGAGGGCTTCTTAAAGAAAAACTAACAGGTCTGTGAGAGCCGGAATTCTTACTGGTTGGTAGGTGATCAAATACTTATGTCATGCAATAAAATGCAAATTAATTACTTAAAAATCATACAATGTGATTTTCTGGATTTTTGTTTTAGATTCCGTCTCTCACAGTTGAAGTGTACCTATGATAAAAATTACAGACCTCTACATGCTTTGTAAGTAGGAAAACCTGCAAAATCGGCAGTGTATCAAATACTTGTTCTCCCCACTGTATAACTAAACCTGTTACATCATACAGCCTGTTATCTATAACTAAACCTGTTACATCATACAGCCTGTTATCTATAACTAAACCTGTTATATCATACAGCCTGCTCTACAGTATATAACTAAACCTGTTACATCATACAGCCTGTTATCTATAACTAAACCTGTTACATCATACAGCCTGTTATCTATAACTAAACCTGTTACATCATACAGCCTGTTATCTGTAACTAAACCTGTTACATCATACAGCCTGTTATCTATAACTAAACCTGTTACATCATACAGCCTGTTATCTGTAACTAAACCTGTTACATCATACAGCCTGTTATCTATAACTAAACCTGTTATATCATACAGCCTGTTATCTATAACTAAACCTGTTACATCATACAGCCTGTTATCTGTAACTAAACCTGCTATATCATACAGCCTGTTATCTATAACTAAACCTGTTATATCATACAGCCTGTTATCTATAACTAAACCTGTTATATCATACAGCCTGTTATCTATAACTAAACCTGTTACATCATACAGCCTGTTATCTATAACTAAACCTGTTACATCATACAGCCTGCTCTACAGTATATAACTAAACCTGTTACATCATACAGCCTGTTATCTATAACTAAACCTGTTACATCATACAGCCTGTTATCTATAACTAAACCTGTTACATCATACAGCCTGTTATCTATAACTAAACCTGTTACATCATACAGCCTGTTATCTATAACTAAACCTGTTACATCATACAGCCTGCTCTACAGTATATAACTAAACCTGTTACATCATACAGCCTGTTATCTATAACTAAACCTGTTACATCATACAGCCTGTTATCTATAACTAAACCTGTTACATCATACAGCCTGTTATCTATAACTAAACCTGTTACATCATACAGCCTGCTCTACAGTATATAACTAAACCTGTTACATCATACAGCCTGTTATCTACAGTGGGGAGAACAAGTATTTGATACACTGACAATTTTGCAGGTTTTCCTACTTACAAAGCATGTAGAGGTCTGTAATTTTTATCATAGGTACACTTCAACTGTGAGAGAAGGAATCTAAAACAAAAATCCAGAAAATCACATTGTATGATTTTTAAGTAATTAATTTGCATTTTATTGCATGACATAAGTATTTGATACATCAGAAAAGCAGAACTGAATATTTGGTACAGAAACCTTAGTTTGCAATTACAGAGATCATACGTTTCCTGTAGTTCTTGACCAGGTTTGCACACACTGCAGCAGGGATTTTGGCCCACTCCTCCATACAGACCTTCTCCAGATCCTTCAGGTTTCGGGGCTGTCGCTGGGCAATACGGACTTTCGGCTCCCTCCAAAGATTTTCTATTGGGTTCAGGTCTGGAGACTGGCTAGGCCACTCCAGGACCTTGAGATGCTTCTTACGGAGCCACTCCTTAGTTGCCCTGGCTGTGTGTTTCGGGTCGTTGTCATGCTGGAAGACCCAGCCACGACCCATCTTCAATGCTCTTACTGAGGGAAGGAGGTTGTTGGTGTAGATCTCGCGATACATGGCCCCATCCATCCTCCCCTCAATACGGTGCAGTCGTCCTGTCCCCTTTGCAGAAAAGCATCCCCAAAGAATGATGTTTCCACCTCCATGCTTCACGGTTGGGATGTGTTCTTGGGGTTGTACTCATCCTTCTTCTTCCTCCAAACACGGCGAGTGGAGTTTAGACCAAAAAGCTCTATTTTTGTCTCATCAGACCACATGACCTTCTCCCATTCCTCCGCTGGATCATCCAGATGGTCATTGGCAAACTTCAGACGGGCCTGGACATGCGCTGGCTTGAGCAGGGGGACCTTGCGTGCGCTGCAGGATTTTAATCCATGACGGCGTAGTGTGTTACTAATGGTTTTCTTTGAGACTGTGGTCCCAGCTCTCTTCAGGTCATTGACCAGGTCCTTCCGTGTAGTTCTGGGCTGATCCCTCACATTCCTCATGATCATTGATGCCCCACGAGGTGAGATCTTGCATGGAGCCCCAGACCGAGGGTGATTGACCGTCATCTTGAACTTCTTCCATTTTCTAATAATTGTGCCAACAGTTGTTGCCTTCTCACCAAGCTGCTTGGCTATTGTCCTGTAGCCCATCCCAGCCTTGTACAGGTCTACAATTTATCCCTGATGTCCTTACACAGCTCTCTGGTCTTGGCCATTGTGGAGAGGTTGGAGTCTGTTTGATTGAGTGTGTGGACAGGTGTCTTTTATACAGGTAACGAGTTCAAACAGGTGCAGTTAATACAGGTAATGAGTGGAGAACAGGAGGGCTTCTTAAAGAAAAACTAACAGGTCTGTGAGAGCCGGAATTCTTACTGGTTGGTAGGTGATCAAATACTTATGTCATGCAATAAAATGCAAATTAATTACTTAAAAATCATACAATGTGATTTTCTGGATTTTTGTTTTAGATTCCGTCTCTCACAGTTGAAGTGTACCTATGATAAAAATTACAGACCTCTACATGCTTTGTAAGTAGGAAAACCTGCAAAATCGGCAGTGTATCAAATACTTGTTCTCCCCACTGTATAACTAAACCTGTTACATCATACAGCCTGTTATCTATAACTAAACCTGTTACATCATACAGCCTGTTATCTGTAACTAAACCTGTTACATCATACAGCCTGTTATCTATAACTAAACCTGTTATATCATACAGCCTGCTCTACAGTATATAACTAAACCTGTTACATCATACAGCCTGTTATCTATAACTAAACCTGTTACATCATACAGCCTGTTATCTATAACTAAACCTGTTACATCATACAGCCTGTTATCTGTAACTAAACCTGTTACATCATACAGCCTGTTATCTATAACTAAACCTGTTATATCATACAGCCTGTTATCTATAACTAAACCTGTTACATCATACAGCCTGTTATCTGTAACTAAACCTGCTATATCATACAGCCTGTTATCTATAACTAAACCTGTTATATCATACAGCCTGTTATCTATAACTAAACCTGTTATATCATACAGCCTGTTATCTATAACTAAACCTGTTACATCATACAGCCTGTTATCTATAACTAAACCTGTTACATCATACAGCCTGTTATATATAACTAAACCTGTTACATCATACAGCCTGTTATCTGTAACTAAACCTGTTATATCATACAGCCTGTTATCTATAACTAAACCTGTTACATCATACAGCCTGTTATCTATAACTAAACCTGTTACATCATACAGCCTGTTATCTATAACTAAACCTGTTACATCATACAGCCTGTTATCTATAACTAAACCTGTTACATCATACAGCCTGTTATCTATAACTAAACCTGTTACATCATACAGCCTGTTATCTATAACTAAACCTGTTACATCATACAGCCTGTTATCTATAACTAAACCTGTTACATCATACAGCCTGTTATCTATAACTAAACCTGTTACATCATACAGCCTGTTATCTATAACTAAACCTGTTACATCATACAGCCTGTTATCTGTAACTAAACCTGTTATATCATACAGCCTGTTATCTATAACTAAACCTGTTACATCATACAGCCTGTTATCTATAACTAAACCTGTTACATCATACAGCCTGTTATCTGTAACTAAACCTGTTATATCATACAGCCTGTTATCTGTAACTAAACCTGTTATATCATACAGCCTGTTATCTATAACTAAACCTGTTACATCATACAGCCTGTTATCTATAACTAAACCTGTTACATCATACAGCCTGTTATCTATAACTAAACCTGTTACATCATACAGCCTGTTATCTATAACTAAACCTGTTATATCATACAGCCTGTTATCTATAACTAAACCTGTTATATCATACAGCCTGTTATCTGTAACTAAACCTGTTATATCATACAGCCTGTTATCTATAACTAAACCTGTAGTATCATACAGCCTATTTTCTATAACTAAACCTGTTATATCATACAGCCTGTTATCTGTAACTAAGCCTGTTATCTGTAACTAAACCTGTTTTATCATACAGCCTGTTATCTGTAACTAAACCTGTTACATCATACAGCCTGCTCTACAGTATATAACTAAACCTGTTACATCATACAGCCTGCTCTACAGTATATAACTAAACCTGCATTGGTTGGGTCATACATGCAGAGCAGAGAGCATTGTTCATTCAGACAGCCAAACAACAGGGAAGGAACCCCCTGGCCTCCACAGACACACAGACAGACAGTAGTGTCTAACATTAGATGTCACAATGGCCTCTTTGACATGGACTGTTACTGGGGGTAGATAGCTGTTCATCTGGAGCAGAGCACACAGAGTCCAGGAGCACTGGGGCTGCCCCCCTTACTCAGGAGCACTGGGGCTGACCCCCTTACCCAGGAGCACTGGGCTGATACCCTTACTCAGGAGCACTGGGCTGATACCCTTACCAAGGAGCACTGGGCTGCCCCCCTTACCCAGGAGCACTGGGCTGACCCCCTTACTTAGGAGCACTGGGCTGACCCCCTTACTCAGGAGCACTGGGCTGCCCCCCTTACCCAGGAGCACTGGGCTGCCCCCCTTACCCAGGAGCACTGGGCTGCCCCCCTTACTCAGGAGCACTGGGCTGCCCCCCTTACTCAGGAGCACTGGGCTGACCCCCTTACTCTGGAGCATTGGGCTGACCCCCTTACCCAGGAGCACTGGGCTGACCCCCTTACTCAGGAGCACTGGGCTGACCCCCTTACTCAGGAGCACTGGGCTGACCCCCTTACTCAGGAGCACTGGGCTGACCCCCTTACCCAGGAGCACTGGGCTGACCCCCTTACTCAGGAGCACTGGGCTGACCCCCTTTACTCAGGAGCACTGGGGCTGACCCCCTTAATCAGGAGCACTGGGCTGACCCTCTTAATCAGGAGCACTGGGCTGACCCCCTTACTCAGACACTGTAGTCTGTGATTACATGGACACAATCATTAATCAGACACACACTAGTCTGACTAGGTAACTGTAGAATGGTAGAATAGCATTAACACTAGTCTGACTAGGCTACTGTAGAATGGTAGAATAGCATTAACACTAGTCTGACTAGGCTACTGTAGAATGGTAGAATAGCATTAACACTAGTCTGACTAGGTAACTGTAGAATGGTAGAATAGCATTAACACTAGTCTGACTAGGCTACTGTAGAATGGTAGAATAGCATTAACACTAGTCTGACTAGACTACTGTAGAATGGTAGAATAGCATTAACACTAGTCTGACTAGGCTACTGTAGAATGGTAGAATAGCATTAACACTAGTCTGACTAGGCTACTGTAGAATGGTAGAACACTAGTCTGACTAGGCTACTGTAGAATGGTAGAATAGCATTAACACTAGTCTGACTAGACTACTGTAGAATGGTAGAATAGCATTAACACTAGTCTGACTAGGCTACTGTAGAATGGTAGAATAGCATTAACACTAGACTGACTAGGTAACTGTAAAATGGTAGAATAGCATTAACACTAGTCTGACTAGGCTACTGTAGAATAGCATTAACACTAGTCTGACTAGGTAACTGTAGAATGGTAGAATAGCATTAACACTAGTCTGAATAGGTAACTGTAGAATGGTAGAATAGCATTAACACTAGTCTGACTAGACTACTGTAGAATGGTAGAATAGCATTAACACTAGTCTGACTAGGCTACTGTAGAATGGTAGAATAGCATTAACACTTGTCTGACTAGACTACTGTAGAATGGTAGAATAGCATTAACACTAGTCTGACTAGAATACTGTAGAATGGTAGAATAGCATTAACACTAGTCTGACTAGGTACCTGTAGAATGGTAGAATAGCATTAACACTAGTCTGACTAGGTAACTGTAGAATGGTAGAATAGCATTAACACTAGTCTGACTAGACTACTGTAGAATGGTAGAATAGCATTAACACTAGTCTGACTAGGCTACTGTAGAATGGTAGAATAGCATTAACACTAGTCTGACTAGGCTACTGTAGAATGGTAGAATAGCATTAACACTAGTCTGACTAGGCTACTGTAGAATGGTAGAATAGCATTAACACTAGTCTGACTAGGCTACTGTAGAATGGTAGAATAGCATTAACACTAGTCTGACTAGGTAACTGTAGAATGGTAGAATAGCATGAACACTAGTCTGACTAGGTAACTGTAGAATGGTAGAATAGCATTAACACTAGTCTGACTTGGCTACTGTAGAATGGTAGGATAGCTTTAACACTAGTCTGACTAGGCTACTGTAGAATGGTAGAATAGCATTAACACTAGTCTGACTAGGCTACTGTAGAATGGTAGAATAGCATTAACACTAGTCTGACTAGGCTAGTGTAGAATGGTAGGATAGCATTAACACTAGTCTGACTAGGTAACTGTAGAATGGTAGAATAGCATTAACACTAGTCTGACTAGGTAACTGTAGAATGGTAGAATAGCATTAACACTAGTCTGACTAGGCTACTGTAGAATGGTAGAATAGCATTAACACTAGTCTGACTAGACTACTGTAGAATGGTAGAATAGCATTAACACTAGTCTGACTAGGTAACTGTAGAATGGTAGAATAGCATTAACACTAGTCTGACTAGAATACTGTAGAATGGTAGAATAGCATTAACACTAGTCTGACTAGACTACTGTAGAATGGTAGAATAGCATTAACACTAGTCTGACTAGACTACTGTAGAATGGTAGAATAGCATTAACACTAGTCTGACTAGGCTACTGTAGAATGGTAGAATAGCATTAACACTAGTCTGACTAGACTACTGTAGAATGGTAGAATAACATTAACACTAGTCTGACTAGGTAACTGTAGAATGGTAGAATAGCATTAACACGAGTCTGACTAGGCTACTGTAGAATGGTAGAATAGCATTAACACTAGTCTGACTAGGTAACTGTAGAATGGTAGAATAGCATTAACACTAGTCTGACTAGGCTACTGTAGAATGGTAGAATAGCATTAACACTAGTCTGACTAGACTACTGTAGAATAGCATTAACACTAGTCTGACTAGGTAACTGTAGAATGTTAGAATAGCATTAACACTAGTCTGACTAGGCTACTGTAGAATGGTAGAATAGCATTAACACTAGTCTGACTAGGCTACTGTAGAATGGTAGAATAGCATTAACACTAGTCTGACTAGGCTACTGTAGAATGGTAGAATAGCATTAACACTAGTTTGACTAGGCTACTGTAGAATGGTAGAATAGCATTAACACTAGTCTGACTAGGCTACTGTAGAATGGTAGAATAGCATTAACACTAGTCTGACTAGGTAACTGTAGAATGGTAGAATAGCATTAACACTAGTCTGACTAGGCTACTGTAGAATGGTAGAATAGCATTAACACTAGTCTGACTAGGTAACTGTAGAATGGTAGAATAGCATTAACACTAGTCTGACTAGGCTACTGTAGAATGGTAGAATAGCATTAACACTAGTCTGACTAGGCTACTGTAGAATGGTAGAATAGCATTAACACTAGTCTGACTAGGCTACTGTAGAATGGTAGAATAGCATTAACACTAGTCTGACTAGACTACTGTAGAATGGTAGAATAGCATTAACACTAGTCTGACTAGGCTACTGTAGAATGGTAGAATAGCATTAACACTAGTCTGACTAGGTAACTGTAGAATGGTAGAATAGCATTAACACTAGTCTGACTAGGCTACTGTAGAATGGTAGAATAGCATTAACACTAGTCTGACTAGACTACTGTAGAATGGTAGAATAGCATTAACACTAGTCTGACTAGGTAACTGTAGAATGGTAGAATAGCATTAACACTAGTCTGACTAGGCTACTGTAGAATGGTAGAATAGCATTAACACTAGTCTGACTAGACTACTGTAGAATAGCATTAACACTAGTCTGACTAGGTAACTGTAGAATGTTAGAATAGCATTAACACTAGTCTGACTAGGCTACTGTAGAATGGTAGAATAGCATTAACACTAGTCTGACTAGGCTACTGTAGAATGGTAGAATAGCATTAACACTAGTCTGACTAGGCTACTGTAGAATGGTAGAATAGCATTAACACTAGTCTGACTAGGCTACTGTAGAATGGTAGAATAGCATTAACACTAGTCTGACTAGGCTACTGTAGAATGGTAGAATAGCATTAACACTAGTCTGACTAGGTAACTGTAGAATGGTAGAATAGCATTAACACTAGTCTGACTAGGCTACTGTAGAATGGTAGAATAGCATTAACACTAGTCTGACTAGGTAACTGTAGAATGGTAGAATAGCATTAACACTAGTCTGACTAGGCTACTGTAGAATGGTAGAATAGCATTAACACTAGTCTGACTAGGCTACTGTAGAATGGTAGAATAGCATTAACACTAGTCTGACTAGACTACTGTAGAATGGTAGAATAGCATTAACACTAGTCTGACTAGGCTACTGTAGAATGGTAGAATAGCATTAACACTAGTCTGACTAGGTAACTGTAGAATGGTAGAATAGCATTAACACTAGTCTGACTAGGCTACTGTAGAATGGTAGAATAGCATTAACACTAGTCTGACTAGACTACTGTAGAATGGTAGAATAGCATTAACACTAGTCTGACTAGGTAACTGTAGAATGGTAGAATAGCATTAACACTAGTCTGACTAGGCTACTGTAGAATGGTAGAATAGCATTAACACTAGTCTGACTAGACTACTGTAGAATAGCATTAACACTAGTCTGACTAGGTAACTGTAGAATGTTAGAATAGCATTAACACTAGACTGACTAGGCTACTGTAGAATGGTAGAATAGCATTAACACTAGTCTGACTAGGCTACTGTAGAATGGTAGAATAGCATTAACACTAGTCTGACTAGGCTACTGTAGAATGGTAGAATAGCATTACCACTAGACTGACTAGGCTACTGTAGAATGGTAGAATAGCATTAACACTAGTCTGACTAGACTACTGTAGAATGGTAGAATAGCATTAACACTAGTCTGACTAGGCTACTGTAGAATGGTAGAATAGCATTAACACTAGTCTGACTAGGCTACTGTAGAATGGTAGAATAGCATTAACACTAGTCTGACTAGGTAACTGTAGAATGGTAGAATAGCATTAACACTAGTCTGACTAGGCTACTGTAGAATGGTAGAATAGCATTAACACTAGTCTGACTAGGCTACTGTAGAATGGTAGAATAGCATTAACACTAGTCTGACTAGGCTACTGTAGAATGGTAGAATAGCATTAACACTAGTCTGACTAGGCTACTGTAGAATGGTAGAATAGCATTAACACTAGTCTGACTAGGCTACTGTAGAATGGTAGAATAGCATTAACACTAGTCTGACTAGGCTACTGTAGAATGGTAGAATAGCATTAACACTAGTCTGACTAGGCTACTGTAGAATGGTAGAACACTAGTCTGACTAGGCTACTGTAGAATGGTAGAATAGCATTAACACTAGTCTGACTAGGCTACTGTAGAATGGTAGAATAGCATTAACACTAGTCTGACTAGGCTACTGTAGAATGGTAGAATAGCATTAACACTAGTCTGACTAGGCTACTGTAGAATGGTAGAATAGCATTAACACTAGTCTGACTAGGCTACTGTAGAATGGTAGAATAGCATTAACACTAGTCTGACTAGGTAACTGTAGAATGGTAGAATAGCATTAACACTAGTCTGACTAGGCTACTGTAGAATGGTAGAATAGCATTAACACTAGTCTGACTAGGCTACTGTAGAATGGTAGAATAGCATTAACACTAGTCTGACTAGGCTACTGTAGAATGGTAGCATTAACACTAGTCTGACTAGGTAACTGTAGAATGGTAGAATAGCATTAACACTAGTCTGACTAGGTAACTGTAGAATGGTAGAATAGCATTAACACTAGTCTGACTAGACTACTGTAGAATGGTAGAATAGCATTAACACTAGTCTGACTAGGTAACTGTAGAATAGCATTAACACTAGTCTGACTAGACTACTGTAGAATGGTAGAATAGCATTAACACTAGTCTGACTAGACTACTGTAGAATGGTAGAATAGCATTAACACTAGTCTGACTAGGTAACTGTAGAATGGTAGAATAGCATTAACACTAGTCTGACTAGGCTACTGTAGAATGGTAGAATAGCATTAACACTAGTCTGACTAGGCTACTGTAGAATGGTAGAATAGCATTAACACTAGTCTGACTAGGCTACTGTAGAATGGTAGAACACTAGTCTGACTAGGCTACTGTAGAATGGTAGAATAGCATTAACACTAGTCTGACTAGGCTACTGTAGAATGGTATAATAGCATTAACACTAGTCTGACTAGGCTACTGTAGAATGGTAGAATAGCATTAACACTAGTCTGACTAGGCTACTGTAGAATGGTAGAATAGCATTAACACTAGTCTGACTAGGCTACTGTAGAATGGTAGAATAGCATTAACACTAGTCTGACTAGGCTACTGTAGAATGGTAGAATAGCATTAACACTAGTCTGACTAGGCTACTGTAGAATGGTAGAACACTAGTCTGACTAGGCTACTGTAGAATGGTAGAATAGCATTAACACTAGTCTGACTAGGCTACTGTAGAATGGTAGAATAGCATTAACACTAGTCTGACTAGGCTACTGTAGAATGGTAGAATAGCATTAACACTAGTCTGACTAGGCTACTGTAGAATGGTAGAATAGCATTAACACTAGTCTGACTAGGCTACTGTAGAATGGTAGAATAGCATTAACACTAGTCTGACTAGGTAACTGTAGAATGGTAGAATAGCATTAACACTAGTCTGACTAGGCTACTGTAGAATGGTAGAATAGCATTAACACTAGTCTGACTAGGCTACTGTAGAATGGTAGAATAGCATTAACACTAGTCTGACTAGGCTACTGTAGAATGGTAGAATAGCATTAACACTAGTCTGACTAGGTAACTGTAGAATGGTAGAATAGCATTAACACTAGTCTGACTAGGCTACTGTAGAATGGTAGAATAGCATTAACACTAGTCTGACTAGACTACTGTAGAATGGTAGAATAGCATTAACACTAGTCTGACTAGGTAACTGTAGAATAGCATTAACACTAGTCTGACTAGACTACTGTAGAATGGTAGAATAGCATTAACACTAGTCTGACTAGACTACTGTAGAATGGTAGAATAGCATTAACACTAGTCTGACTAGGTAACTGTAGAATGGTAGAATAGCATTAACACTAGTCTGACTAGACTACTGTAGAATGGTAGAATAGCATTAACACTAGTCTGACTAGGTAACTGTAGAATGGTAGAATAGCATTAACACTAGTCTGACTAGGCTACTGTAGAATGGTAGAATAGCATTAACACTAGTCTGACTAGGCTACTGTAGAATGGTAGAATAGCATTAACACTAGTCTGACTAGGCTACTGTAGAATGGTAGAATAGCATTAACACTAGTCTGACTAGGCTACTGTAGAATGGTAGAACACTAGTCTGACTAGGCTACTGTAGAATGGTAGAATAGCATTAACACTAGTCTGACTAGGCTACTGTAGAATGGTAGAATAGCATTAACACTAGTCTGACTAGGCTACTGTAGAATGGTAGAATAGCATTAACACTAGTCTGACTAGGCTACTGTAGAATGGTAGAATAGCATTAACACTAGTCTGACTAGGTAACTGTAGAATGGTAGAATAGCATTAACACTAGTCTGACTAGGCTACTGTAGAATGGTAGAATAGCATTAACTCTAGTCTGACTAGGCTACTGTAGAATGGTAGAATAGCATTAACACTAGTCTGACTAGGTAACTGTAGAATGGTAGAATAGCATTAACACTAGTCTGACTAGGCTACTGTAGAATGGTAGAATAGCATTAACACTAGTCTGACTAGACTACTGTAGAATGGTAGAATAGCATTAACACTAGTCTGACTAGGTAACTGTAGAATAGCATTAACACTAGTCTGACTAGACTACTGTAGAATGGTAGAATAGCATTAACACTAGTCTGACTAGACTACTGTAGAATGGTAGAATAGCATTAACACTAGTCTGACTAGGTAACTGTAGAATGGTAGAATAGCATTAACACTAGTCTGACTAGACTACTGTAGAATGGTAGAATAGCATTAACACTAGTCTGACTAGGTAACTGTAGAATGGTAGAATAGCATTAACACTAGTCTGACTCGGCTACAGTAGAATGGTAGAATAGCATTAACACTAGTCTGACTAGACTACTGTAGAATGGTAGAATAGCATTAACACTAGTCTGACTAGGTAACTGTAGAATGGTAGAATAGCATTAACACTAGTCTGACTAGGTAACTGTAGAATGGTAGAATAGCATTAACACTAGTCTGACTAGGCTACTGTAGAATGGTAGAATAGCATTAACACTAGTCTGACTAGACTACTGTAGAATGGTAGAATAGCATTAACACTAGTCTGACTAGGTAACTGTAGAATGGTAGAATAGCATTAACACTAGTCTGACTAGACTACTGTAGAATGGTAGAATAGCATTAACACTAGTCTGACTAGACTACTGTAGAATGGTAGAATAGCATTAACACTAGTCTGACTAGACTACTGTAGAATGGTAGAATAGCATTAACACTAGTCTGACTAGGCTACTGTAGAATGGTAGAATAGCATTAACACTAGTCTGACTAGACTACTGTAGAATGGTAGAATAACATTAACACTAGTCTGACTAGGTAACTGTAGAATGGTAGAATAGCATTAACACTAGTCTGACTAGGCTACTGTAGAATGGTAGAATAGCATTAACACTAGTCTGACTAGGCTACTGTAGAATGGTAGAATAGCATTAACACTAGTCTGACTAGGTAACTGTAGAATGGTAGAATAGCATTAACACTAGTCTGACTAGGCTACTGTAGAATGGTAGAATAGCATTAACACTAGTCTGACTAGGCTACTGTAGAATGGTAGAATAGCATTAACACTAGTCTGACTAGGCTACTGTAGAATGGTAGAATAGCATTAACACTAGTCTGACTAGGCTACTGTAGAATGGTAGAATAGCATTAACACTAGTCTGACTAGACTACTGTAGAATGGTAGAATAGCATTAACACTAGGTAGACTAGGCATCTTTTGAATGGTAGAATAGCATTAGGAGTAATTTGTCTTGTTAATCAAAGGCATCTTTACTGGGCTATTAGTTCGTTCAATACCCTCTTCAGACCCATAATTTACATCTTTACATTATTGAGACTATTCCCAGCTGTAGTTCACACTTTAAAAAACATCCCCATTTCTGTTCACCATTTCCGTTCCTTGTTCATCGGTTGTTTCCATGGTACTGTACCAAGCACACAGCAACACCAACAGTGGAAATGAGCAATTTCTGTATTGCAAGATACAACTATTCACAAGGGTTAAAGGTTAGGTTGCACAATGCCCTTCTTGCCTTGCAGCTATACAACCGGAGTGTGTTCACTAGGAGTGAGACTGATATAACACCTGCTGAGCCCAGCGCCAGTCGCTCCCATCTAGTAGAATGAAATGGATCAATCACACTGCAAGACCGTGCAGGGGCAGAATCAAGACATTATTCCAGATCATTTTATCTTCACTTAGAAATCCTAAGAGTCACATTGTATCATATGATCCACGAGTAAAAGCCAAGAGAGTAACAAGAAACTTTGAGATAAATCTGACCGAGATAAAAAGACATGATTATGTTAAAAGGTAAACACTGTGACCTAACAATCAGGGTCATGTAAGACAGACAGCTAAGTGGTAACTGCCTCCATTGTCAAAATAAACCATGGAGATAAGTATCCCTATTGTGACATCATATTGTCTGAAATAAACCTGCATAGTGGGTGATAAGTATCCTTATTGTGACATCATATTGTCTGAAATAAACCTGCATAGTGGGTGATAAGTATCCTTATTGTGACATCATATTGTCTAAAATAAACCTGCATAGTGGGTGATAAGTATCCTTATTGTGCCATCATATTGTCTGAAATAAACCTGCATAGTGGGTGATAAGTATCCTTATTGTGACATCATATTGTCTAAAATAAACCTGCATAGTGGGTGATAAGTATCCTTATTGTGACATCATATTGTCTGAAATAAACCTGCATAGTGGGTGATAAGTATCCTTATTGTGTCATCATATTGTCTGAAATAAACCTGCATAGTGGGTGATAAGTATCCTTATTGTGACATCATATTGTCTGAAATAAACCTGCATAGTGGGTGATAAGTATCCTTATTGTGACATCATATTGTCTGAAATAAACCTGCATAGTGGGTGATAAGTATCCTTATTGTGACATCATATTGTCTGAAATAAACCTGCATAGTGGGTGATAAGTATCCTTATTGTGACATCATATTGTCTGAAATAAACCTGCATAGTGGGTGATAAGTATCCTTATTGTGACATCATATTGTCTGAAATAAACCTGCATAGTGGGTGATAAGTATCCTTATTGTGACATCATATTGTCTGAAATAAACCTGCATAGTGGGTGATAAGTATCCTTATTGTGACATCATATTGTCTGAAATAAACCTGCATAGTGGGTGATAAGTATCCTTACTGTGACATCATATTGTCTGAAATAAACCTGCATAGTGGGTGATAAGTATCCTTATTGTGACATCATATTGTCTGAAATAAACCTGCATAGTGGGTGATAAGTATCCTTATTGTGACATCACATTGTCTGAAATAAACCTGCATAGTGGGTGATAAGTATCCTTACTGTGACATCATATTGTCTGAAATAAACCTGCATAGTGGGTGATAAGTATCCTTATTGTGACATCATATTGTCTGAAATAAACCTGCATAGTGGGTGATAAGTATCCTTATTGTGACATCATATTGTCTGAAATAAACCTGCATAGTGGGTGATAAGTATCCTTATTGTGACAACATATTGTCTGAAATAAACCTGCATAGTGGGTGATAAGTATCCTTATTGTGACATCATATTGTCTAAAATAAACCTGCATAGTGGGTGATAAGTATCCTTATTGTGACATCACATTGTCTGAAATAAACCTGCATAGTGGGTGATAAGTATCCTTACTGTGACATCATATTGTCTGAAATAAACCTGCATAGTGGGTGATAAGTATCCTTATTGTGACATCATATTGTCTGAAATAAACCTGCATAGTGGGTGATAAGTATCCTTATTGTGACATCATATTGTCTGAAATAAACCTGCATAGTGGGTGATAAGTATCCTTACTGTGACATCATATTGTCTGAAATAAACCTGCATAGTGGGTGATAAGTATCCTTATTGTGACATCATATTGTCTGAAATAAACCTGCATAGTGGGTGATAAGTATCCTTATTGTGACATCATATTGTCTAAAATAAACCTGTATAGTGGGTGATAAGTATCCTTATTGTGACATCATATTGTCTGAAATAAACCTGCATAGTGGGCGATAAGTATCCTTATTGTGACATCATATTGTCTGAAATAAACCTGCATAGTGGGTGATAAGTATCCTTATTGTGTCATCATATTGTCTGAAATAAACCTGCATAGTGGGTGATAAGTATCCTTATTGTGACATCATATTGTCTGAAATAAACCTGCATAGTGGGTGATAAGTATCCTTATTGTGACATCACATTGTCTGAAATAAACCTGCATAGTGGGTGATAAGTATCCTTATTGTGACATCATATTGTCTAAAATAAACCTGCATAGTGGGTGATAAGTATCCTTATTGTGACATCATATTGTCTGAAATAAACCTGCATAGTGGGCGATAAGTATCCTTATTGTGACATCATATTGTCTGAAATAAACCTGCATAGTGGGTGATAAGTATCCTTATTGTGACATCATATTGTCTGAAATAAACCTGCATAGTGGGTGATAAGTATCCTTATTGTGACATCATATTGTCTGAAATAAACCTGCATAGTGGGTGATAAGTATCCTTATTGTGACATCATATTGTCTGAAATAAACCTGCATAGTGGGTGATAAGTATCCTTATTGTGTCATCATATTGTCTGAAATAAACCTGCATAGTGGGTGATAAGTATCCTTATTGTGACATCATATTGTCTGAAATAAACCTGCATAGTGGGTGATAAGTATCCTTATTGTGACATCATATTGTCTGAAATAAACCTGCATAGTGGGTGATAAGTATCCTTATTGTGACATCATATTGTCTGAAATAAACCTGCATAGTGGGTGATAAGTATCCTTACTGTGACATCATATTGTCTGAAATAAACCTGCATAGTGGGTGATAAGTATCCTTATTGTGACATCATATTGTCTGAAATAAACCTGCATAGTGGGTGATAAGTATCCTTATTGTGACATCATATTGTCTAAAATAAACCTGTATAGTGGGTGATAAGTATCCTTATTGTGACATCATATTGTCTGAAATAAACCTGCATAGTGGGCGATAAGTATCCTTATTGTGACATCATATTGTCTGAAATAAACCTGCATAGTGGGTGATAAGTATCCTTATTGTGTCATCATATTGTCTGAAATAAACCTGCATAGTGGGTGATAAGTATCCTTATTGTGACATCATATTGTCTGAAATAAACCTGCATAGTGGGTGATAAGTATCCTTATTGTGACATCACATTGTCTGAAATAAACCTGCATAGTGGGTGATAAGTATCCTTATTGTGACATCATATTGTCTAAAATAAACCTGCATAGTGGGTGATAAGTATCCTTATTGTGACATCATATTGTCTGAAATAAACCTGCATAGTGGGCGATAAGTATCCTTATTGTGACATCATATTGTCTGAAATAAACCTGCATAGTGGGTGATAAGTATCCTTATTGTGACATCATATTGTCTGAAATAAACCTGCATAGTGGGTGATAAGTATCCTTATTGTGACATCATATTGTCTGAAATAAACCTGCATAGTGGGTGATAAGTATCCTTATTGTGACATCATATTGTCTGAAATAAACCTGCATAGTGGGTGATAAGTATCCTTATTGTGTCATCATATTGTCTGAAATAAACCTGCATAGTGGGTGATAAGTATCCTTATTGTGACATCATATTGTCTGAAATAAACCTGCATAGTGGGTGATAAGTATCCTTATTGTGACATCATATTGTCTGAAATAAACCTGCATAGTGGGTGATAAGTATCCTTATTGTGACATCATAGTGGGTGAAACATTCTTCAGGCATGGTGCTTCATCTCTTCACAGGTTCTTGATGGGGATTGTGACTTCACCCCTACCTACATGTAAAACTACCTCGACTACCCCCGCACATTGACTCGGTACCGGTACCCCCTGTATATAGCCTTGTTATTGTTATTGTTATTGTGTTACTTTTTATTTATATATTTTTTATTTATTTGGTCAATATTTTCTTAACTCTTTCTTGAACTGCACTGTTGGTTAAGGGCTTGTTAGCAAGCATTTCACAGTACCTGTTGTATTCAGCGCATGTGACTAATAAAGTTTGATTTGATTGGCTGTAGCTCAATAGAAACCTGTTTCAGAGACATTGGGGTTACCATCGTATCATACTGACCAGTGACCACTACTCTGTTGGGACAGATATGGGACATGCGATCAAGACAATTCATATAAAACTCACAACATATCACAACATAATGATATTGTTGTGGTGCCCCTCGTCAATGTAACCAAACAGAGGAGCCAAGCTAGTCTCTTCCCACAGTTACTTTCCAGTGAGCCTAAAGCCAGACTGACAGAATGGTGCTCATTATGTAAAGCATGTCCTGACAAGTTAAACAGACACTCAGCAATGGAAAGTTAGCTAATGTACTCCCAGCTCCTCCCCTATACAAGGCATTCACACACAGCCAATGACATGGACATGTCATTAACAGTCTCAGCTATGCAATTAGCTCCCCAAGCTGTCAATCAAAACACACAGCCAATGACAGGTACATGTCAGGCATGCCCCCGCCCCCCCAGCCGAACCATTAGCCCCTCAGGCTGTCAATCAAAACACACAGCCAATGACAGGTACATGTCAGGCATGCCCCCGCCCCCCCAGCCCAACCATTAGCCCCTCAGGCTGTCAGTCAACTAGCACAGTGACATTGAAACAGTCCTATCGTACACAGATTACATAGGCTTGCTTCCCAAATGGCACCCTATTCCCTTTACAGCGTATTACAGGACCTATAGGGATCAAGACCTATAGTAGTGTACTTTGGTAAGGAGTAGGGATCCATTTGTGACTCACCCATAGACAGGAATACGTATTAGCCAAGCTGTACTACAGTAATGCCACATTACCCCTGTAATGAATTAACACAGAGGAGATCGTTCAGTGCAGAGAAATATAATCTACAGTGGAAGAGACGTCTGTTGGAATACTGGGCTCCCGAGTGGCGCAGCGGTCTAAGGCACTGCATCTCAGTGCTAGAGGCATCACTATAGACTCTGGGTTCATTCCAGGCTGTATCACCGCGGTCTAAGGCACTGCATCTCAGTGCTAGAGGCATCACTATAGACTCTGGGTTCATTCCAGGCTGTATCACCGCGGTCTAAGACACTGCATCTCAGTGCTAGAGGCATCACTATAGACTCTGGGTTCATTCCAGGCTGTATCACCGCGGTCTAAGGCACTGCATCTCAGTGCTAGAGGCATCACTATAGACTCTGGGTTCATTCCAGGCTGTATCACCGCGGTCTAAGGCACTGCATCTCAGTGCTAGAGGCATCACTATAGACTCTGGGTTCATTCCAGGCTGTATCACCGCGGTCTAAGGCACTGCATCTCAGTGCTAGAGGCATCACTATAGACTCTGGGTTCATTCCAGGCTGTATCACCGCGGTCTAAGACACTGCATCTCAGTGCTAGAGGCATCACTATAGACTCTGGGTCCATTCCAGGCTGTATCACAGCGGTCTAAGACACTGCATCTCAGTGCTAGAGGCATCACTACAGACCCTGGTTCCATTCCAGGCTGTATCACAGCGGTCTAAGACACTGCATCTCAGTGCTAGAGGCATCACTACAGACCCTGGTTCCATTCCAGGCTGTATCACAGCGGTCTAAGGCACTGCATCTCAGTGCTAGAGGCATCACTATAGACACCCTGCTTCAAATCCCGGGCTGTATCACAACCCGGCCGTGATTGGGAGTCCAATAGGGCGGTGCACAATTGGCCCAGCGCCGTCCAGGTTTGGCCGGTGTAGGCCATCATTGTAAATAAAAATTTGTTCTTAACTGACTGGCCTGGTTAAATAAAAAATAAAAATACATTGCCAGCGGCTGCTTTGAGTGGTAACATGGATGTTTCATCATTTTATCCCACCATGAGACAGACTTCACTCCTTTCCAAGTTCCTCCTCATCAAATACTGAAAGTCACAGACATATTGGTAACCTGTCTGTATACCACTCCGTCTGCCTTGAGGGGTATGTCTAAAAACACCAATCTAAAAACCACCGCCTGTCCTGTAGTGCCTCAGGCCTGCCTTGGCAAAGAGGTCTTCTAACATCAATGAGACTTCCTGGTGGAATACATGTTAAATCAATGTGTGTCTTATAGTTCCCACCTTGCTTTTCTCCTGCTGTAGTTCTATCTGGATGTCTGTGAGTTTGGCCCTCAGATCTTCATTGGCAGCCTGCAGGGCCGCCAACGTATCTGCCCTCTCCATCTTGCCTCGGCCCCCAGCCCCGGCCCCCCCGGGCCCCTTCTTGGACATGGTGAGGCTCTGGAGGTGGTGCTCCAAGGGCCCAAGCCCCCCCCCCCTCCCCTCTCTCTGGAGGAAGCACCTGAGAACCTTCTCTAGTGTCTTCAGCCTTCTGTCAGCCTGCCGTCCTCAGCTACATCTTCTGGTCCACCTGGAACAACAAGACACAACACAACATTTTAGTGAAGAGGCTGTTGCTCCTTTTCTAACAAGTTAGACTGTTGATCCTTTTTTGACAAGTTGGGGCTGCCGAGTGGCGCAGCAGGTTAACGGCACTGCATCTCAGTGCTAGAGGCGTCACTACAGACCCTGGGTCGATTCCAGGCTGTATCACAGCGGTTAACGGCACTGCATCTCAGTGCTAGAGGCGTCACTATAGACCCTGGGTCGATTCCAGGCTGTATCACAAACGGACGTGATTGGGAGTCCCATTAGGGCGGTGCAAAATTGGCCCAGCGTCATCCAGTTTAGGGTTTGGCCGAGGTAGGCCGTCATTGTTAATAACAATTTGTTTTTTAACTGACTTGCCTAGATAAATAAAGGTTACATTTGTATTTTTGTTTTCTAAAGTTAGACTGTTGATTCATTCAGAACAAGTTAGACAGTTGATTCATTCATAACAAGTTAGACAGTTGATTCATTCATAACAAGTTAGACTGTTGATTCATTCATAACAAATTAAACTGTTGATTCATTCATAACAAGTTAGACTGTTGATTCATTTATAACAAGTTGATTCATTCATAACAAGTTGATTCATTCATAACAAGTTAGACTGTTGATTCATTCATAACAAATTAGACTGTTGATTCATTTATAACAAGTTGATTCATTCATAACAAGTTAGACTGTTGATTCATTTAAAACAAGTTAGACAGTTGATTCATTTATAACAAGTTAGACAGTTGATTCATTCATAACAAGTTGATTCATTCATAACAAGTTAGACTGTTGATTCATTTATAACAAGTTAGACAGTTGATTCATTTATAACAAGTTAGACAGTTGATTCATTCATAACAAGTTGATTCATTCATAACAAGTTAGACTGTTGATTCATTTATAACAAGTTAGACTGTTGATTCATTCATAACAAGTTAAACTGTTGATTCATTCATAACTAGTTAGACAACAACTTAAGTGTTTGAAGTCTTTGTCTACTTCTTCTGTCCCACCTGTAAGAAGAAGAAGAAGAAGAAGAAGAGGAGGAGGAGGAAGAGGAGGAGAACACAAGACAGAAACACAGTTACGTGATAAACAGGAATATGAACCATAGGGAGGGTGTCTAGAATTATTTTAACTGTAAGTGTGTCAACAATTCAAGCTCTACTACGTCATATACAAGCAGCCTTACAGACAGATTTGCCTGGCACCGGTTTCCACAAGCAGCCTTGCAGACAGACTTGCCTGGCACCGGTTTCCACAAGCAGCCTTGCAGACAGACTTGCCTGGCACCGGTTTCCACAAGCAGCCTTGCAGACTGACTTGCCTGGCACCGGTTTCCACAAGCAGCCTAGCAGACAGACTTGCCTGGCACCGGTTTCCACAAGCAGCCTTGCAGACAGACTTGCCTGGCACCGGTTTCCACAAGCAGCCTTGCAGACTGACTTGCCTGGCACCGGTTTCCACAAGCAGCCTAGCAGACAGACTTGCCTGGCACCGGTTTCCACAAGCAGCCTAGCAGACAGACTTGCCTAGCACCGGTTTCCACAAGCAGCCTTGCAGACAGACTTGCCTGGCACCGGTTTCCACAAGCAGCCTTGCAGACAGACTTGCCTGGCACCGGTTTCCACAAGCAGCCTAGCAGACAGATTTGCCTAGCACCGGTTTCCACAAGCAGCCTAGCAGACAGATTTGCCTAGCACCGGTTTCCACAAGCAGCCTTGCAGACAGACTTGCCTGGCACCGGTTTCCACAAGCAGCCTAGCAGACAGATTTGCCTAGCACCGGTTTCCACAAGCAGCCTTGCAGACAGACTTGCCTGGCACCGGTTTCCACAAGCAGCCTAGCAGACAGATTTGCCTGGCACCGGTTTCCACAAGCAGCCTTGCAGACAGACTTGCCTGGCACCGGTTTCCACAAGCAGCCTAGCAGACAGACTTGCCTGGCACCGGTTTCCACAAGCAGCCTAGCAGACAGACTTGCCTGGCACCGGTTTCCACAAGCAGCCTAGCAGACAGACTTGCCTGGCACCGGTTTCCACAAGCAGCCAAGCAGACAGACTTGCCTAGCACCGGTTTCCACAAGCAGCCTTACAGACAGACTTGCCTCGCATCGGTTTCCACAAGCAGCCTAGCAGACAGACTTGCCTGGCACCGGTTTCCACAAGCAGCCTAGCAGACAGACTTGCCTGGCACCGGTTTCCACAAGCAGCCTAGCAGACAGACTTGCCTGGCACCGGTTTCCACAAGCAGCCTAGCAGACAGACTTGCCTAGCACCGGTTTCCACAAGCAGCCTAGCAGACAGACTTGCCTGGCACCGGTTTCCACAAGCAGCCTAGCAGACAGACTTGCCTGGCACCGGTTTCCACAAGCAGCCTAGCAGACAGACTTGCCTAGCACCGGTTTCCACAAGCAGCCTTACAGACAGACTTGCCTCGCATCGGTTTCCACAAGCAGCCTTGCAGACAGATTTGCCTAGCACCGGTTTCCACAAGCAGCCTTGCAGACAGATTTGCCTAGCACCGGTTTCCACAAGCAGCCTTGCAGACAGACTTGCCTGGCACCGGTTTCCACAAGCAGCCTTGCAGACAGACTTGCCTGGCACCGGTTTCCACAAGCAGCCTAGCAGACAGATTTGCCTAGCACCGGTTTCCACAAGCAGCCTAGCAGACAGATTTGCCTAGCACCGGTTTCCACAAGCAGCCTTGCAGACAGACTTGCCTGGCACCGGTTACCACAAGCAGCCTAGCAGACAGATTTGCCTAGCACCGGTTTCCACAAGCAGCCTTGCAGACAGACTTGCCTGGCACCGGTTTCCACAAGCAGCCTAGCAGACAGACTTGCCTGGCACCGGTTTCCACAAGCAGCCTAGCAGACAGACTTGCCTGGCACCGGTTTCCACAAGCAGCCTAGCAGACAGACTTGCCTATCACCGGTTTCCACAAGCAGCCTTACAGACAGACTTGCCTCGCATCGGTTTCCACAAGCAGCCTAGCAGACAGACTTGCCTGGCACCGTTTTCCACAAGCAGCCTAGCAGACAGACTTGCCTGGCACCGGTTTCCACAAGCAGCCTAGCAGACAGACTTGCCTGGCACCGGTTTCCACAAGCAGCCTAGCAGACAGACTTGCCTAGCACCGGTTTCCACAAGCAGCCTAGCAGACAGACTTGCCTGGCACCGGTTTCCACAAGCAGCCTAGCAGACAGACTTGCCTGGCACCGGTTTCCACAAGCAGCCTAGCAGACAGACTTGCCTAGCACCGGTTTCCACAAGCAGCCTTACAGACAGACTTGCCTCGCATCGGTTTCCACAAGCAGCCTTGCAGACAGATTTGCCTAGCACCGGTTTCCACAAGCAGCCTTGTAGACAGATTTGCCTCGCACCGGTTTCCACAAGCAGCCTTGCAGACAGACTTGCCTAGCACCGGTTTCCACAAGCAGCCTTGTAGACAGATTTGCCTCGCACCGGTTTCCACAAGCAGCCTGCAGACAGATTTGCCTTCCACCGGTTTCCACAAGCAGCCTGCTGACAGATTTGCCTTCCACTGGTTTCCACAAGCAGCCTTGCAGACAGATTTGGTTTCCACCAGCAGCCTTGCAGACAGACTGCCTTGCACTGGTTTCCACCAGCACTTCCCAAGGGTAACTTCAGGTTCCCAAGCCTTTTCGGTTTCCCATTCTGTTGAATCTCTGAGAAATGTTGGCTAGGCAAAACGTAGACTTAATGATTAGGATAATATAAACATCAGGAGGAGTCTTCGAAAGTCTTCTCCAACATTGTGTCATGACAAGGTAAATCTGCATCACGTCACACCGACCCAATCCTCTAATCCTCTTCTCATCGTCAGCCTCCTATAATAACATTCTAGCCTGGTCAAATAGACTGACCACTGTGCTCATGTGAAGTAAAACACAATGTGAGCTCTCATGAGATCAGACTGCTTTCACCAAGCTCATAACATTCACCTGTGTTCGACAATTCAATCACACAAAAACATCCTTGACTTGCCCTGTTAGTTTTTCGTACCATCAGATATCAGCAACTATGTGTAAAGTGAGTACACTAATGTTAATGTATATTCCATGGCAGATCCACTCGCATCAAATCAAATAAAATGTTATTGGTCACATATTCAAATATTTAGCAGATGTTATTGCGGGTGTAGTGAAATGCTTATGTTTCTAGCTCCAACAGTGCAGTAATATCTAACAATTCAACAACAATACACACAAATCTAAAGTAAAATAATGGAATTAAGAAATATATAAATATTAGGAAGAGCAACGTCGGAGTGGCATTGACTAAAATACAGTAGAATACAGTATATACATATGAGATGAGTAAAACGGAATGTAAACATGATTAAAGTGACTAGTGTTCCGTTATTAAAGTGGCCAGTGATTCAATGTCTATGTACAAAGGGCAGCAGCCTCTCAGGTGCAGGGTTGAGTAATCGGGTGGAAGCCATATGTACATCTATGTCAATGTCTATCAGCCTAAATACGTATATCCATGTAAGCCTTCGGTGCAGCTAGGTTTGTGGTCCCTACAGTACGTTAGCTTACAATCTGAAAGCTTTTTAGTTCCCCCCCTCTGTTGAACCACTGATCTACAGTATGTCCAATAGGCAACACACAGCCCTTGGTACATGAGGACTACATTAAATACAGGCATTTTGTTGTGTGTTGGCTGGAGAAATCCAATACAGTGACACGTTTCCAAGCCACAGCTCTCTCTCTACCCGACCAGTACGCTAGTTGAATTATACATGAGCCAGTCCAGACTGGACACAAAAGAATCAAGAGAGAGAGGTGCAAAACCTGTGAATTGTCATGAATCTACAGGACACATGTTCATATGACGACCATTGAAGGACTGATCGCAGAATATTACAGACAGTTTGAGCAAATCACATCACGACCAAAAGACAGTGAAACGATCACAAAAAACAATACATTTTAAACTACTGGGAAATGAGTCTGTTGTGACAGACTGCTGCATAAATACTAAGTCCATCAGCACAGAGATGAAAATGAACTAGAAACACACACATCTAGAATATAGCTTTCTCCCCATAACCGTGGAAACAGTTCAACCGTCTGGGCTTCTCTCCTCTGCATCATCTCCTTACAGAACAGCCTGGGCTTCTCTCCTCTGCATCATCTCCTTACAGAACAGCCTGGGCTTCTCTCCTCTGCATCATCTCCTTACAGAACAGCCTGGGCTTCTCTCCTCTGCATCATCTCCTTACAGAACAGCCTGGGCTTCTCTCCTCTGCATCATCTCCTTACAGAACAGCCTGGGCTTCTCTCCTCTGCATCATCTCCTTACAGAACAGCCTGGGCTTCTCTCCTCTGCATCATCTCCTTACAGAACAGTCTGGGCTTCTCTCCTCTGGATCATCTCCTTACAGAACAGCCTGGGTTTCTCTCCTCTGCATCATCTCCTTACAGAACAGCCTGGGCTTCTCTCCTCTGCATCATCTCCTTACAGAACAGCCTGGGCTTCTCTCCTCTGCATCATCTCCTTACAGAACAGCCTGGGCTTCTCTCCTCTGCATCATCTCCTTACAGAACAGCCTGGGCTTCTCTCCTCTGCATCATCTCCTTACAGAACAGCCTGGGTTTCTCTCCTCTGCATCATCTCCTTACAGAACAGCCTGGGCTTCTCTCCTCTGCATCATCTCCTTACAGAACAGCCTGGGCTTCTCTCCTCTGCATCATCTCCTTACAGAACAGCCTGGGCTTCTCTCCTCTGCATCATCTCCTTACAGAACAGCCTGGGCTTCTCTCCTCTGCATCATCTCCTTACAGAACAGCCTGGGCTTCTCTCCTCTGCATCATCTCCTTACAGAACAGCCTGGGCTTCTCTCCTCTGCATCATCTCCTTACAGAACAGCCTGGGCTTCTCTCCTCTGCATCATCTCCTTACAGAACAGTCTGGGCTTCTCTCCTCTGCATCATCTCCTTACAGAACAGCCTGGGTTTCTCTCCTCTGCATCATCTCCTTACAGAACAGCCTGGGTTTCTCTCCTCTGCATCATCTCCTTACAGAACAGCCTGGGCTTCTCTCCTCTGCATCATCTCCTTACAGAACAGTCTGGGCTTCTCTCCTCTGCATCATCTCCTTACAGAACAGCCTGGGCTTCTCTCCTCTGCATCATCTCCTTACAGAACAGCCTGGGCTTCTCTCCTCTGCATCATCTCCTTACAGAACAGCCTGGGTTTCTCTCCTCTGCATCATCTCCTTACAGAACAGCCTGGGCTTCTCTCCTCTGCATCATCTCCTTACAGAACAGTCTGGGCTTCTCTCCTCTGCATCATCTCCTTACAGAACAGCCTGGGCTTCTCTCCTCTGCATCATCTCCTTACAGAACAGTCTGGGCTTCTCTCCTCTGCATCATCTCCTTACAGAACAGTCTGGGCTTCTCTCCTCTGCATCATCTCCTTACAGAACAGCCTGGGCCTCTCTCCTCTGCATCATCTCCTTACAGAACAGCCTGGGCTTCTCTCCTCTGCATCATCTCCTTACAGAACAGCCTGGGCTTCTCTCCTCTGCATCATCTCCTTACAGAACAGCCTGGGTTTCTCTCCTCTGCATCATCTCCTTACAGAACAGCCTGGGCTTCTCTCCTCTGCATCATCTCCTTACAGAACAGCCTGGGCTTCTCTCCTCTGCATCATCTCCTTACAGAACAGCCTGGGCTTCTCTCCTCTGGATCATCTCCTTACAGAACAGCCTGGGCTTCTCTCCTCTGCATCATCTCCTTACAGAACAGCCTGGGCTTCTCTCCTCTGCATCATCTCCTTACAGAACAGTCTGGGCTTCTCTCCTCTGCATCATCTCCTTACAGAACAGCCTGGGTTTCTCTCCTCTGCATCATCTCCTTACAGAACAGCCTGGGTTTCTCTCCTCTGCATCATCTCCTTACAGAACAGCCTGGGCTTCTCTCCTCTGCATCATCTCCTTACAGAACAGTCTGGGCTTCTCTCCTCTGCATCATCTCCTTACAGAACAGCCTGGGCTTCTCTCCTCTGCATCATCTCCTTACAGAACAGCCTGGGCTTCTCTCCTCTGCATCATCTCCTTACAGAACAGCCTGGGTTTCTCTCCTCTGCATCATCTCCTTACAGAACAGCCTGGGCTTCTCTCCTCTGCATCATCTCCTTACAGAACAGCCTGGGCTTCTCTCCTCTGCATCATCTCCTTACAGAACAGCCTGGGCTTCTCTCCTCTGCATCATCTCCTTACAGAACAGTCTGGGCTTCTCTCCTCTGCATCATCTCCTTACAGAACAGTCTGGGCTTCTCTCCTCTGCATCATCTCCTTACAGAACAGCCTGGGCTTCTCTCCTCTGCATCATCTCCTTACAGAACAGCCTGGGCTTCTCTCCTCTGCATCATCTCCTTACAGAACAGCCTGGGCTTCTCTCCTCTGCATCATCTCCTTACAGAACAGCCTGGGTTTCTCTCCTCTGCATCATCTCCTTACAGAACAGCCTGGGCTTCTCTCCTCTGCATCATCTCCTTACAGAACAGCCTGGGCTTCTCTCCTCTGCATCATCTCCTTACAGAACAGCCTGGGCTTCTCTCCTCTGGATCATCTCCTTACAGAACAGCCTGGGCTTCTCTCCTCTGCATCATCTCCTTACAGAACAGCCTGGGCTTCTCTCCTCTGCATCATCTCCTTACAGAACAGCCTGGGCTTCTCTCCTCTGCATCATCTCCTTACAGAACAGCCTGGGCTTCTCTCCTCTGCACCATCTCCTTACAGAACAGCCTGGGCTTCTCTCCTCTGCATCATCTCCTTACAGAACAGCCTGGGTTTCTCTCCTCTGCATCATCTCCTTACAGAACAGTCTGGGCTTCTCTCCTCTGCATCATCTCCTTACAGAACAGCCTGGGCTTCTCTCCTCTGCATCATCTCCTTACAGAACCGCCTGGGCTTCTCTCCTCTGCACCATCTCCTTACAGAACAGCCTGGGCTTCTCTCCTCTACATCATCTCCTTACAGAACCGCCTGGGCTTCTCTCCTCTGCATCATCTCCTTACAGAACAGCCTGGGCTTCTCTCCTCTGCATCATTTCCTTACAGAAAAGCCTGGGCTTCTCTCCTCTGCATCATCTCCTTACAGAACAGCCTGGGCTTCTCTCCTCTGCATCATCTCCTTACAGAACAGCCTGGGCTTCTCTCCTCTGCATCATCTCCTTACAGAACAGCCTGGGCTTCTCTCCTCTGCATCATCTCCTTACAGAACAGCCTGGGCTTCTCTCCTCTGCATCATCTCCTTACAGAACAGCCTGGGCTTCTCTCCTCTGCATCATCTCGTTACAGAACAGCCTGGGCTTCTCTCCTCTGCATCATCTCCTTACAGGACAGCCTGGGCTTCTCTCCTCTGCATCATCTCCTTACAGAACAGCCTGGGCTTCTCTCCTCTGCATCATCTCCTTACAGAACAGTCTGGGCTTCTCTCCTCTGCATCATCTCCTTACAGAACAGCCTGGGCTTCTCTCCTCTGCATCATCTCCTTACAGAACAGCCTGGGCTTCTCTCCTCTGGATCATCTCCTTACAGAACAGCCTGGGCTTCTCTCCTCTGCATCATCTCCTTACAGAACAGCCTGGGCTTCTCTCCTCTGCATCATCTCCTTACAGAACAGCCTGGGCTTCTCTCCTCTGCAACATCTCCTTACAGAACAGCCTGGGCTTCTCTCCTCTGCATCATCTCCTTACAGAACAGCCTGGGCTTCTCTCCTCTGCATCATCTCCTTACAGAACAGCCTGGGCTTCTCTCCTCTGCATCATCTCCTTACAGAACAGCCTGGGCTTCTCTCCTCTGCATCATCTCCTTACAGAACAGCCTGGGCTTCTCTCCTCTGCATCATCTCCTTACAGAACAGCCTGGGCTTCTCTCCTCTGCATCATCTCCTTACAGAACAGTCTGGGCTTCTCTCCTCTGGATCATCTCCTTACAGAACAGCCTGGGCTTCTCTCCTCTGCATCATCTCCTTACAGAACAGCCTGGGCTTCTCTCCTCTGCATCATCTCCTTACAGAACAGTCTGGGCTTCTCTCCTCTGCATCATCTCCTTACAGAACAGCCTGGGTTTCTCTCCTCTGCATCATCTCCTTACAGAACAGCCTGGGCTTCTCTCCTCTGCATCATCTCCTTACAGAACAGCCTGGGCTTCTCTCCTCTGCACCATCTCCTTACAGAACAGCCTGGGCTTCTCTCCTCTGCATCATCTCCTTACAGAACAGCCTGGGCTTCTCTCCTCTGCATCATCTCCTTACAGAACAGCCTGGGCTTCTCTCCTCTGCATCATCTCCTTACAGAACAGCCTGGGCTTCTCTCCTCTGCATCATCTCCTTACAGAACAGCCTGGGCTTCTCTCCTCTGCATCATCTCGTTACAGAACAGCATGGGCTTCTCTCCTCTGCATCATCTCCTTACAGGACAGCCTGGGCTTCTCTCCTCTGCATCATCTCCTTACAGAACAGCCTGGGCTTCTCTCCTCTGCATCATCTCCTTACAGAACAGTCTGGGCTTCTCTCCTCTGCATCATCTCCTTACAGAACAGCCTGGGCTTCTCTCCTCTGCATCATCTCCTTACAGAACAGCCTGGGCTTCTCTCCTCTGGATCATCTCCTTACAGAACAGCCTGGGCTTCTCTCCTCTGCATCATCTCCTTACAGAACAGCCTGGGCTTCTCTCCTCTGCATCATCTCCTTACAGAACAGCCTGGGCTTCTCTCCTCTGCATCATCTCCTTACAGAACAGCCTGGGCTTCTCTCCTCTGCATCATCTCCTTACAGAACAGCCTGGGCTTCTCTCCTCTGCATCATCTCCTTACAGAACAGCCTGGGCTTCTCTCCTCTGCATCATCTCCTTACAGAACAGCCTGGGCTTCTCTCCTCTGCATCATCTCCTTACAGAACAGCCTGGGCTTCTCTCCTCTGCATCATCTCCTTACAGAACAGCCTGGGCTTCTCTCCTCTGCATCATCTCCTTACAGACCAGTCTGGGCTTCTCTCCTCTGGATCATCTCCTTACAGAACAGCCTGGGCTTCTCTCCTCTGCATCATCTCCTTACAGAACAGCCTGGGCTTCTCTCCTCTGCATCATCTCCTTACAGAACAGTCTGGGCTTCTCTCCTCTGCATCATCTCCTTACAGAACAGCCTGGGTTTCTCTCCTCTGCATCATCTCCTTACAGAACAGCCTGGGTTTCTCTCCTCTGCATCATCTCCTTACAGAACAGCCTGGGCTTCTCTCCTCTGCATCATCTCCTTACAGAACAGTCTGGGCTTCTCTCCTCTGCATCATCTCCTTACAGAACAGCCTGGGCTTCTCTCCTCTGCATCATCTCCTTACAGAACAGCCTGGGCTTCTCTCCTCTGCATCATCTCCTTACAGAACAGTCTGGGCTTCTCTCCTCTGCATCATCTCCTTACAGAACAGTCTGGGCTTCTCTCCTCTGCATCATCTCCTTACAGAACAGCCTGGGCTTCTCTCCTCTGCATCATCTCCTTACAGAACAGCCTGGGCTTCTCTCCTCTGCATCATCTCCTTACAGAACAGCCTGGGCTTCTCTCCTCTGCATCATCTCCTTACAGAACAGCCTGGGCTTCTCTCCTCTGCATCATCTCCTTACAGAACAGCCTGGGCTTCTCTCCTCTGCATCATCTCCTTACAGAACAGCCTGGGCTTCTCTCCTCTGCACCATCTCCTTACAGAACAGCCTGGGCTTCTCTCCTCTGCATCATCTCCTTACAGAACAGCCTGGGCTTCTCTCCTCTGCATCATCTCCTTACAGAACAGCCTGGGCTTCTCTCCTCTGCATCATCTCCTTACAGAACAGCCTGGGCTTCTCTCCTCTGCACCATCTCCTTACAGAACAGCCTGGGCTTCTCTCCTCTGCATCATCTCCTTACAGAACAGCCTGGGCTTCTCTCCTCTGCATCATCTCCTTACAGAACAGCCAGTAGAGACACTCATCCATCACAGTGACAGAGCAGGAACAGGGAAATAGAGGGAGGTAGGGAGATAGAGAGGGGGAGAGAGAGAGAGAGAGAGAGAGAGAGAGAGAGAGAGAGAGAGAGAGAGAGAGAGAGAGAGAGAGAGAGAGAGAGAGAGGGAGAAAGAGAAAGAGAGAAAGAAAGAGAGAGGGAGAAAGAGAGAGAGAGAGAGAGAGAGAGAGAGAGAGAGAGAGAGAGAGAGAGAGAGAGAGAGAGAGAGAGAGAGAGAGAGAGAGAGAGAGAGAGAGAGAGAGAGAGAGAGAGGGAGAAAGAGAAAGAGAGAAAGAAAGAGAGAGGGAGAAAGAGAAAGAGAGAAAGAAAGAGAGAGGGAGAAAGAGAAAGAGAGAAAGGGAGAGAGAGAGAGAGAGAGAGAGAGGGAGAAAGAGAGAGAGGGAGAGAGACACAGAGACACAGAGAGCGAAAGAGAGGGAGGGAGGGAAAGAAAGAGAGATAGATAGCTTTCTAGAGAGAGAGAGACAGAGAGAGAGAGCGACCGACAGAGAGAGTAAATCTCAGTAAGACCAAAATAATGGTGTTCCAAAAAAGGTCCAGTCGCCAGGACCACAAATTCCATCTAGACACCGTTGCCCTAGAGCACACAAAAAACTATACATACCTCGGCCTAAACATCAGCACCACAGGTAGCTTCCACAGAGCTGTGAACGATCTGAGAGACAAGGCAAGAAGGGCATTCTATGCCATCAAAAGGAACATAAATTTCAACATACCAATTAGGATCTGGCTAAAAATACTTGAATCAGTCATAGAGCCCATTGCCCTTTATGGTTGTGAGGTCTGGGGTCCGCTCACCAACCAAGATTTCACAAAATGGGACAAACACCAAATTGAGACTCTGCATGCAGAATTCTGCAAAAATATCCTCCGTGTACAACGTAGAACACCAAATAATGCATGCAGAGCAGAATTAGGCCGATACCCACTAATTATCAAAATCCAGAAAAGAGCCGTTAAATTCTACAACCACCTAAAAGGAAGCGATTCCCAAACCTTCCATAACAAAGCCATCACCTACAGAGAGATGAACCTGGAGAAGAGTCCCCTAAGCAAGCTGGTCCTAGGGCTCTGTTCACAAACACAAACACACCCCACAGAGCCCCAGGACAACAGCACAATTAGACCCAACCAAATCATGAGAAAACAAAAAGATAATTACTTGACACATTGGAAAGAATTAACAAAAAAACAGAGCAAACTAGAATGCTATTTGGCCCTAAACAGAGAGTACACAGTGGCAGAATACCTGACCACTGTGACTGACCCAAACTTAAGGAAAGCTTTGACTATGTACAGACTCAGTGAGCATAGCCTGGCTATTGAGAAAGGCCGCCGTAGGCAGACATGGCTCTCAAGAGAAGACAGGCTATGTGCTCACTGCCCACAAAATGAGGTGGAAACTGAGCTGCACTTCCTAACCTCCTGCCCAATGTATGACCATATTAGAGAGACATATTTCCCTCAGATTACACAGATCCACAAAGAATTTGAAAACAAATCCAATTTTGATAAACTCCCATATCTACTGGGTGAAATTCCACAGTGTGCCATCACAGCAGCAAGATTTGTGACCTGTTGCCACAAGAAAAGGGCAACCAGTGAAGAACAAACACCATTGTAAATACAACCCATATTTATGCTTATTTATTTTAACTTGTGTGCTTTAACCATTTGTACATTGTTACAACACTGTATATATATAATATGACATTTGTAATGTCTTTCTTGTTTTGAAACTTCTGTATGTGTAATGTTTACTGTTAATTTGTATTGTTTATTTCACTTTTGTGTATTATCTACCTCACTTGCTTTGGCAATGTTAACACATGTTTCCCATGCCAATAAAGCCCCTTGAATTGAATTGAATTGACAGAGACAGAGAGAGAGAGAGAGCGAGAGAGAGAGAGAGAGAGAGAGAGAGAGAGAGAGAGAGAGAGAGAGAGAGAGAGAGAGAGAGAGAGAGAGAGAGAGAGAGAGAGAGGAGGAAAGAGGGAGAGGGTGTAGTCTCATTCACTAGAGAAAAACGTGTCATGTCATATGAGAAATGATGTGTGAGCCTCTAACACTGTAATAACTATACTATTGTAATAGGTAGCTATATATAGGCCACATTGAGTAATAACGTATCTCTGGACCACTGGGGATATCTCTCACGCCACAGCAGAGGAGCGAGCCGTGTACTAACATTCAATAAGAAAGATTTGAACGCTCAACCTTTAGTGAAGAAATATCGAGAAAAATATAAATAAAAGTATAACTATGGCAAGTTGGCAACAATATTCCTAAAGAGAAGACATTTTGATCTGACAGTTACCAAAACACTAGCTGTCTGACAGTGCAAAAAATACAGTACAATTGGACATTGGAGCTGAAACATTTAATTCCTGGACCAAGCGAAGCTGTACTATATCCCCTCTGCTGTTCTGTATCTCAGACAGACAGTGTCCATGATAAATGCTACTGTGTCTCAGTGCCCACCAGGCCAGTACTGTCACAGTTTAGTCCACATAACAGATGTGACTTTTCCCTTACAAACCCTGACCTCTGACAGAGCAGGAGGAATACAGAGAGTAATAATGGAGGAGGAGAGGAGGGATGTGAGCTGCACACTAATGACTGTATCTTTTATATTTCTTTAACCCTTATTTTACCAGGTCAGTTGACTGAGAACACATTCTCTTTTACAGCAACGACCTGGGGAATAGTGACAGGGGAGATGAATGAGCCAATTGTAAACTGGTGCGGCAGGTAGTCTAGTAGTTAGAGCGTTGGGCCAGTAACCAGCAGGGAGCCTAGTGGTTAGAGCGTTGGGCCAGTAAGCGAAAGGTTGCTGGATCGAATCCCTGAGTTGACAAAGTCAAAATCTGTCGTTCTGCCCCTGAACAAGGCAGTTAACCCACTGTTCCCCTGAACAAGGCAGTTAACCCACTGTTCCCCGGTAGGCCATCATTGTAAATAAGAATTTGTTCTTAACTGACTTACCTAGTTGAATAAATAAATAAAATGATTAGGTGATGGTTTGAGGACAAGATTGGGAACTGGCACCCTATCTTGTGTGCTACTTTTGGCCAGAGCCCTATGGAGCTAGTAGTGCTATAGGGAATAGGGTCCTGGTCTAAAGTAGTGCACTATATAGGGAATAGGGTCCTGGTATAAAGTAGTGCACTATATAGGGAATAGGGTGCCATTTGGGACACACACACCCTGGATACCTAGTCTATCACCTGATACCTAGTCTATCACCTGATACCTAGTCTATCACCTGATACCTAGTCTATCACCTGATACCTAGTCTATCACCTGATACCTAGTCTATTACCTGATACCTAGTCTATCACCTGATATCTAGTCTATCACCTGATACCTAGTCTATCACCTGATACCTAGTCTATCACCTGATACCTAGTCTATCACCTGATACCTAGTCTATCACCTGATACCTAGTCTAACACCTGATACCTAGTCTATCACCTGATACCTAGTCTATCACCTGATACCTAGTCTAACACCTGATACCTAGTCTATCACCTGATACCTAGTCTAACACCTGATACCTAGTCTATCACCTGATACCTAGTCTATCACCTGATACCTAGTCTATCACCTGATACCTAGTCTAACACCTGATACCTAGTCTATCACATGATACCTAGTCTAACACCTGATACCTAGTCTAACACCTGATACCTAGTCTATCACCTGATACCTAGTCTAACACCTGATACCTAGTCTATCACCTGATACCTAGTCTAACACCTGATACCTAGTCTATCACCTGATACCTAGTCTATCACCTGATACCTAGTCTAACACCTGATACCTAGTCTATCACCTGATACCTAGTCTAACACCTGATACCTAGTCTATCACCTGATACCTAGTCTATCACCTGATACCTAGTCTATCACCTGATACCTAGTCTAACACCTGATACCTAGTCTATCACCTGATACCTAGTCTATCACCAGATACCTAGTCTAACACCAGATACCTAGTCTAACACCAGATACCTGGTCTATCACCTGATACCTGATACCTAGTCTAACACCTGATACCTAGTCTAACACCTGATACCTAGTCTATCACCTGATACCTAGTCTAACACCTGATACCTAGTCTATCACCTGATACCTAGTCTAACACCTGATACCTAGTCTAACACCTGATACCTAGTCTATCACCTGATACCTAGTCTATCACCTGATACCTAGTCTAACACCTGATACCTAGTCTTTCACCTGGTACCTAGTCTAACACCTGATACCTAGTCTAACACCTCTGATCACACTACTAGCTAGTCTAACACCTCTGAACACACTGTTAGCTAGTCTAACACCTCTGATCACACTGCTAGCTAGTCTAACACCTCTGATCACACTGCTAGCTAGTCTAACACCTCTGATCACACTACTAGCTAGTCTAACACCTCTGAACACACTGTTAGCTAGTCTAACACCTCTGATCACACTGCTAGCTAGTCTAACACCTCTGATCACACTGCTAGCTAGTCTAACACCTCTGATCACACTGCTAGCTAGTCTAACACCTCTGATCACACTGCTAGCTAGTCTAACACCTCTGATCACACTGTTAGCTAGTCTAACACCTCTGAACACACTGTTAGCTAGTCTAACACCCCTGATCACACTGTTAGCTAGTCTAACACCTCTGATCACACTGCTAGCTAGTCTAACACCTCTGAACACACTGCTAGCTAGTCTAACACCTCTGAACACACTGCTAGCTAGTCTAACACCCCTGATCACACTGTTAGCTAGTCTAACACCTCTGATCACACTGCTAGCTAGTCTAACAGCTCTGAACACACTGCTAGCTAGTCTAACACCTCTGAACACACTGCTAGCTAGTCTAACACCTCTGAACACACTGCTAGCTAGTCTAACACCTCTGAACACACTGCTAGCTAGTCTAACACCTCTGAACACACTGCTAGCTAGTCTAACACCTCTGATCACACTGCTAGCTAGTCTAACACCTCTGAACACACTACTAGCTAGTCTAACACCTCTGAACACACTGCTAGCTAGTCTAACACCTATGATCACACTGTTAGCTAGTCTAACAGCTCTGATTACACTGCTAGCTAGTCTAACAGCTGTCAGTTGGTTTTTCATAGCCGAGCATTCAGAGGTTGAGACAGCAGGTGCGGTAGAGAGAGAGATGTGTGTGTGTGTGTGTGTGTGTGTGTGTGTGTGTGTGTGTGTGTGTGTGTGTGTGTGTGTGTGTCAGGCTAGCTGATACAGTTTAATGAGCATGTCTCCCTGGGATCCTGTCGTAGGAGGACGGTTCCTCATTTTATATTTATTCATACTGCCTGCTTAGCATTTAACACTACTGTACTGTACCAACTAAAACTACACATCTAAACTACACACACAAATACAAGCATGTTACCCTGACAACAGAGGGAACGAGAAAATCATCTGTCACAACCTAAACGTCCCAGGCACCAGCATGCTTCTCTTGGTTAGGTGAGAAGAGAGAGAGGTGTGTTTTGTTGGTCATTATAGTTGAACTATGAATACAAACCTTAATCCCAGCTTGACTTATTTTCAAACCCATAACCCTGTTCTACACTCGTAGAAAAAAAAGGGTTCTACCTGGAACCCAAAAGGGTCTTTGGCTATCCCCATATGAGAACCATTTACAGGTTCCAGGTAGAACCCTCTGTAGAAAGGCTTCTACCTGGAACCCAAAAGGGTTCTACCTCATGGCTTGGTTTGTGCTCTATCGTGCACTGTCAACTGTGGGACCTTAAATAGACAGGTGTGTGCCTTTCCAAATCATGTCCAATCAATTGAATTTACCACAGGTGGACTCCAATGAAGTTTTAGAAACATATCAAGGATGATCAATGGAAACAGGATGCACCTGAGCTCAATTTTGAGTCTCGTAGCAAAGGGTCTGAATACGTAGGTAAATAAGGTATTTCTGTTTCTAAAAACCAGTTTTTGCTTTGTCATTATGCGATATTGTGTTCACATGGCTGAGGATTCTTTTTAATTTAATCAATTTTAGAATAAGGCTGTAACGTAACAACGTTATGAAGGCACTGTATTTGTTAGAGAAATGACGCAGGGCACCTTTTAGATTCACCGATTTGCCCTGAATATACAGCATTTGTCAGAACATTGGCTAAGGTAAAGTGATATTCCTGGCTTATGAAGTCATCAGTCTACAGTTCAGGTGAAAGTTCATGACTCCCGTTAACCTGTTCTTAACCTCCTGTTCCCATGTATTATGGCACACAGCGTGATGCTACACTTTACAAAAAACGCAGTGTGATGCTACACTTTACAAAAAACACAGTGTGATGCTACACTTTACAAAAACACAGTGTGATGCTACACTTTACAAAAAACACAGTGTGATGCTACACTTTACAAAAAACACAGTGTGATGCTACACTTTACAAAAAACACAGTGTGATGCTACACTTTACAAAAAACACAGCGTGATGCTACACTTTACAAAAACACAGTGTGATGCTACACTTTACAAAAAACACAGTGTGATGCTACACTTTACAAAAAACACAGTGTGATGCTACACTTTACAAAAACACAGCGTGATGCTACACTTTACAAAAACACAGCGTGATGCTACACTTTACAAAAACACAGTGTGATGCTACACTTTACAAAAAACACAGTGTGATGCTACACTTTACAAAAAACACAGTGTGATGCTACACTTTACAAAAAACACAGTGTGATGCTACACTTTACAAAAAACACAGTGTGATGCTACACTTTACAAAAAACACAGCGTGATGCTACACTTTACAAAAAACACAGCGTGATGCTACACTTTACAAAAAACACAGCGTGATGCTACACTTTACAAAAAACACAGTGTGATGCTACACTTTACAAAAAACACAGTGTGATGCTACACTTTACAAAAAACACAGTGTGATGCTACACTTTACAAAAAACACAGTGTGATGCTACACTTTACAAAAAACACAGTGTGATGCTACACTTTACAAAAAACACAGTGTGATGCTACACTTTACAAAAAACACAGTGTGATGCTACACTTTACAAAAACACAGTGTGATGCTACACTTTACAAAAAACACAGTGTGACGCTACACTTTACAAAAAACACAGCGTGACGCTACACTTTACAAAAAACACAGTGTGATGCTACACTTTACAAAAAACACAGCGTGATGCTACACTTTACAAAAAACACAGCGTGATGCTACACTTTACAAAAAACACAGCGTGATGCTACACTTTACAAAAAACACAGTGTGATGCTACACTTTACAAAAACACAGTGTGATGCTACACTTTACAAAAAACACAGTGTGATGCTACACTTTACAAAAAACACAGTGTGATGCTACACTTTACAAAAAACACAGTGTGATGCTACACTTTACAAAAAACACAGTGTGATGCTACACTTTACAAAAAACACAGTGTGATGCTACACTTTACAAAAAACACAGTGTGATGCTACACTTTACAAAAAACACAGTGTGATGCTACACTTTACAAAAAACACAGCGTGATGCTACACTTTACAAAAAACACAGCGTGATGCTACACTTTACAAAAAACACAGCGTGATGCTACACTTTACAAAAAACACAGCGTGATGCTACACTTTACAAAAAACACAGCGTGATGCTACACTTTACAAAAAACACAGCGTGATGCTACACTTTACAAAAAACACAGCGTGATGCTACACTTTACAAAAAACACAGTGTGATGCTACACTTTACAAAAAACACAGCGTGATGCTACACTTTACAAAAAACACAGCGTGATGCTACACTTTACAAAAAACACAGCGTGATGCTACACTTTACAAAAAACACAGCGTGATGCTACACTTTACAAAAAACACAGTGTGATGCTACACTTTACAAAAAACACAGTGTGATGCTACACTTTACAAAAAACACAGTGTGATGCTACACTTTACAAAAAACACAGTGTGATGCTACACTTTACAAAAAACACAGTGTGATGCTACACTTTACAAAAAACACAGTGTGATGCTACACTTTACAAAAAACACAGTGTGATGCTACACTTTACAAAAAACACAGTGTGATGCTACACTTTACAAAAAACACAGTGTGATGCTACACTTTACAAAAAACACAGTGTGATGCTACACTTTACAAAAAACACAGTGTGATGCTACACTTTACAAAAAACACAGTGTGATGCTACACTTTACAAAAAACACAGTGTGATGCTACACTTTACAAAAAACACAGCGTGATGCTACACTTTACAAAAAACACAGCGTGATGCTACACTTTACAAAAAACACAGCGTGATGCTACACTTTACAAAAAACACAGTGTGATGCTACACTTTACAAAAAACACAGCGTGATGCTACACTTTACAAAAAACACAGCGTGATGCTACACTTTACAAAAAACACAGCGTGATGCTACACTTTACAAAAAACACAGCGTGATGCTACACTTTACAAAAAACACAGCGTGATGCTACACTTTACAAAAAACACAGCGTGATGCTACACTTTACAAAAAACACAGCGTGATGCTACACTTTACAAAAAACACAGCGTGATGCTACACTTTACAAAAAACACAGCGTGATGCTACACTTTACAAAAAACACAGCGTGATGCTACACTTTACAAAAAACACAGCGTGATGCTACACTTTACAAAAAACACAGTGTGATGCTACACTTTACAAAAAACACAGTGTGATGCTACACTTTACAAAAACACAGTGTGATGCTACACTTTACAAAAAACACAGTGTGATGCTACACTTTACAAAAAACACAGTGTGATGCTACACTTTACAAAAAACACAGTGTGATGCTACACTTTACGAAAAACACAGTGTGATGCTACACTTTACAAAAAACACAGTGTGATGCTACACTTTACAAAAAACACAGCGTGATGCTACACTTTACAAAAAACACAGTGTGATGCTACACTTTACAAAAAACACAGCGTGATGCTACACTTTACAAAAAACACAGTGTGATGCTACACTTTACAAAAAACACAGTGTGATGCTACACTTTACAAAAAACACAGTGTGATGCTACACTTTACAAAAAACACAGTGTGATGCTACACTTTACAAAAAACACAGTGTGATGCTACACTTTACAAAAAACACAGTGTGATGCTACACTTTACAAAAAACACAGTGTGATGCTACACTTTACAAAAAACACAGTGTGATGCTACACTTTACAAAAAACACAGTGTGATGCTACACTTTACAAAAAACACAGCGTGATGCTACACTTTACAAAAAACACAGCGTGACGCTACACTTTACAAAAAACACAGCGTGATGCTACACTTTACAAAAAACACAGTGTGATGCTACACTTTACAAAAAACACAGTGTGATGCTACACTTTACAAAAAACACAGTGTGATGCTACACTTTACAAAAAACACAGTGTGATGCTACACTTTACAAAAAACACAGTGTGATGCTACACTTTACAAAAAACACAGTGTGATGCTACACTTTACAAAAACACAGTGTGATGCTACACTTTACAAAAAACACAGTGTGACGCTACACTTTACAAAAAACACAGTGTGATGCTACACTTTACAAAAAACACAGTGTGATGCTACACTTTACAAAAAACACAGTGTGATGCTACACTTTACAAAAAACACAGTGTGATGCTACACTTTACAAAAAACACAGTGTGATGCTACACTTTACAAAAAACACAGTGTGATGCTACACTTTACAAAAACACAGTGTGATGCTACACTTTACAAAAAACACAGTGTGACGCTACACTTTACAAAAAACACAGTGTGATGCTACACTTTACAAAAAACACAGTGTGATGCTACACTTTACAAAAAACACAGTGTGATGCTACACTTTACAAAAAACACAGTGTGATGCTACACTTTACAAAAAACACAGCGTGATGCTACACTTTACAAAAAACACAGTGTGATGCTACACTTTACAAAAACACAGTGTGATGCTACACTTTACAAAAAACACAGTGTGATGCTACACTTTACAAAAAACACAGTGTGACGCTACACTTTACAAAAAACACAGTGTGATGCTACACTTTACAAAAAACACAGTGTGATGCTACACTTTACAAAAAACACAGTGTGATGCTACACTTTACAAAAAACACAGTGTGATGCTACACTTTACAAAAAACACAGTGTGATGCTACACTTTACAAAAAACACAGCGTGATGCTACACTTTACAAAAAACACAGTGTGATGCTACACTTTACAAAAAACACAGCGTGATGCTACACTTTACAAAAAACACAGTGTGATGCTACACTTTACAAAAACACAGTGTGATGCTACACTTTACAAAAAACACAGTGTGATGCTACACTTTACAAAAAACACAGTGTGATGCTACACTTTACAAAAAACACAGTGTGATGCTACACTTTACAAAAAACACAGTGTGATGCTACACTTTACAAAAAACACAGTGTGATGCTACACTTTACAAAAAACACAGTGTGATGCTACACTTTACAAAAAACACAGTGTGATGCTACACTTTACAAAAAACACAGTGTGATGCTACACTTTACAAAAAACACAGCGTGATGCTACACTTTACAAAAAACACAGTGTGATGCTACACTTTACAAAAAACACAGCGTGATGCTACACTTTACAAAAAACACAGTGTGATGCTACACTTTACAAAAAACACAGTGTGATGCTACACTTTACAAAAAACACAGCGTGATGCTACACTTTACAAAAAACACAGTGTGATGCTACACTTTACAAAAAACACAGCGTGATGCTACACTTTACAAAAAACACAGTGTGATGCTACACTTTACAAAAAACACAGTGTGATGCTACACTTTACAAAAAACACAGTGTGATGCTACACTTTACAAAAAACACAGCGTGATGCTACACTTTACAAAAAACACAGTGTGATGCTACACTTTACAAAAAACACAGTGTGATGCTACACTTTACAAAAAACACAGTGTGATGCTACACTTTACAAAAAACACAGTGTGATGCTACACTTTACAAAAAACACAGTGTGATGCTACACTTTACAAAAAACACAGTGTGATGCTACACTTTACAAAAAACACAGTGTGATGCTACACTTTACAAAAAACACAGCGTGATGCTACACTTTACAAAAAACACAGTGTGATGCTACACTTTACAAAAAACACAGCGTGATGCTACACTTTACAAAAAACACAGTGTGATGCTACACTTTACAAAAAACACAGTGTGATGCTACACTTTACAAAAAACACAGCGTGATGCTACACTTTACAAAAAACACAGTGTGATGCTACACTTTACAAAAAACACAGCGTGATGCTACACTTTACAAAAAACACAGCGTGATGCTACACTTTACAAAAAACACAGTGTGATGCTACACTTTACAAAAAACACAGTGTGACGCTACACTTTACAAAAAACACAGTGTGATGCTACACTTTACAAAAAACACAGCGTGATGCTACACTTTACAAAAAACACAGTGTGATGCTACACTTTACAAAAAACACAGTGTGATGCTACACTTTACAAAAAACACAGTGTGATGCTACACTTTACAAAAAACACAGCGTGATGCTACACTTTACAAAAAACACAGTGTGATGCTACACTTTACAAAAAACACAGTGTGATGCTACACTTTACAAAAAACACAGTGTGATGCTACACTTTACAAAAAACACAGTGTGATGCTACACTTTACAAAAAACACAGTGTGATGCTACACTTTACAAAAAACACAGTGTGACGCTACACTTTACAAAAAACACAGTGTGACGCTACACTTTACAAAAAACACAGTGTGATGCTACACTTTACAAAAAACACAGTGTGATGCTACACTTTACAAAAAACACAGTGTGATGCTACACTTTACAAAAAACACAGTGTGATGCTACACTTTACAAAAAACACAGCGTGATGCTACACTTTACAAAAAACACAGTGTGATGCTACACTTTACAAAAAACACAGCGTGATGCTACACTTTACAAAAAACACAGTGTGATGCTACACTTTACAAAAACACAGCGTGATGCTACACTTTACAAAAAACACAGTGTGATGCTACACTTTACAAAAAACACAGCGTGATGCTACACTTTACAAAAAACACAGTGTGATGCTACACTTTACAAAAAACACAGTGTGATGCTACACTTTACAAAAAACACAGTGTGATGCTACACTTTACAAAAAACACAGTGTGACGCTACACTTTACAAAAAACACAGTGTGATGCTACACTTTACAAAAAACACAGTGTGATGCTACACTTTACAAAAACACAGCGTGATGCTACACTTTACAAAAAACACAGTGTGATGCTACACTTTACAAAAAACACAGCGTGATGCTACACTTTACAAAAAACACAGTGTGATGCTACACTTTACAAAAAACACAGTGTGATGCTACACTTTACAAAAAACACAGCGTGATGCTACACTTTACAAAAACACAGTGTGATGCTACACTTTACAAAAACACAGTGTGATGCTACACTTTACAAAAAACACAGTGTGATGCTACACTTTACAAAAAACACAGTGTGATGCTACACTTTACAAAAACACAGCGTGATGCTACACTTTACAAAAAACACAGCGTGATGCTACACTTTACAAAAACACAGTGTGATGCTACACTTTACAAAAAACACAGCGTGATGCTACACTTTACAAAAAACACAGCGTGATGCTACACTTTACAAAAACACAGTGTGATGCTACACTTTACAAAAACACAGTGTGATGCTACACTTTACAAAAAACACAGTGTGATGCTACACTTTACAAAAAACACAGCGTGATGCTACACTTTACAAAAAACACAAATTGTTACCAGCAACACATTATGTACACAGAATAACTATGCACCTCGGGACTAGAATTTCCTACATTATTTTTAGATATCACCTGGGACTAAACTGAAATTGTCAAGCTGCAGGTCCCAGGTTAATTCAGATATTCAACAACACAAAAAAACCACATTTGATTTATTTTCTTCTCTTCTGTTTCCCTGCACTCAGCATTTCTGAGTCCCAGTATTCTCTTTAAATAATGATTAGCAGCAGGTAATCCTGGACTGACATGGATTTGGGATGGGAATTATTCAAATAATGCAGATTTAGGCAAATAAAATAAAACGACCCTTCAAATGGTACAACCCTCGGCTAAAACCCAAAGTAACATGACACCTTGATGTTAAATAAAACTATATTGGAAAGACCCAGAGAGAAACATAAACACATTGCCTAACTAACGTAAGAATGAATTTAACTAGCCATCTAAATGTAACAAATTTAACTGTTGAATCAACCAAAATAATTCCTCTGTTCCGAATGAGTCCAGGTGATTAAACTCCCCAAATGTATTGATAGTTTCATGACAACACATGTAACTATCCCACCACAGTGACCACAGAGTTGTTCTGTAATAAGGGTGACTAACTACCTCACCACAGTGACCACAGAGTTGTTCTGTGACCAAACACACGTATTTGGTCTGTGTCAGTGTCCTCTCCTATTCTAATAGCGTTGTCTGGATGAACCACAGCATTACGTGTCTGAACACATGACAACAACAACAACAAGATCAATGTATTTAAGACGATGGGTGTGACACTGAGAAGGTACCTCCCCCCCACGCTCCCCAAAAGAAGGATTCCAGAAGAGTGATCAGAGCAGCTAATAGACATGGAACTCCCTGGAGCGTTGTAGGACCTGCAGTACAACAGCAGCTTCAACACGCTCTACACACATGAACAAACCCAGAACAACTACAGTATGTTTCAACTGTCTCTACACACATGAACATACCCAGAACAACTACAATATGTTTCAACTGTCTCTACACACATGAACAAACCCAGAACAACTACAATATGTTTCAACCGTCTCTACACACATGAACATACCCAGAACAACTGCAATATGTTTCAACTGTCTCTACACACATGAACAACTACAGTATGTTTTAACTGTCTCTACACACATGAACATACCCAGAACAACTACAGTATGTTTCAACTGTCTCTACACACATGAACAACTACAGTATGTTTCAACTGTCTCTACACACATGAACGTACCCAGAACAACTACAGTATGTTTCAACTGTCTCTACACACATGAACAAACCCAGAACAATTACAGTATGTTTCAACTGTCTCAACACACATGAACAACTACAGTATGTTTCAACTGTCTCTACACACATGAACGTACCCAGAACAACTACAGTATGTTTCAACTGTCTCTACACAGATGAATGTACCCAGAACGACTACAGTATGTTTTCCTGAAACACAACATAGGAAACATGCAATGGCTCAAAGTACATCCTTAATACACTATAAGTCACCATCCAGGACCTACTGTATATAATATGCTGTGTCATTCTATTCAACTCTGGCAAGGCCATCAAATTGTCAGAGACTCCAGTCACCCAAGTCATAGACTGTTTTCTCTGCTACCGCACGGTAAGCGGTACCGGAGCACCAAGTCTAGGACCAAAAGGCTCCATAACAGCTTCTACCCCCAAGTGATAAGACAGCTGAACAATTATTCAACTGGCCACACAACTATTTACATTGGACCCTCCCACCCATTTGTTTTTACACTGCTGCTACTCGCTGTTTATTAGAACAACAAGGCCCACATACATCCTCATTACCATTATACTGAAGAACAACAAGGCCCACATACATCCTCATTACCATTATACTGAAGAACAACAAGGCCCACATACATCCTCATTACCATTATACTGAAGAACAACAAGCTA
>NC_092088.1:97798432-97953432 GCF_045679555.1 Salvelinus alpinus
AACAAGGCCCACATACATCCTCATTACCATTATACTGAAGAACAACAAGCTATCTGACAGACACACAGTCACAGATACACATTACAGTCAAAGATACACATCACAGTAACAGATACACATTACAGTCACAGATACACATTACAGTCACAGTTACACACCACAGTCAAAGATACACATCACAGTAACAGATACACATTACAGTCACAGATACACACCACAGTCACAGATACACACCACAGTCACAGATACACACCACAGTCACAGATACACATCACAGTCACAGATACACATTACAGTCACAGATACACACCACAGTCACAGATACACACCACAGTCACAGATACACACCACAGTCACAGATACACATCACAGTCACAGATACACATCACAGTCACAGATACACACCACAGTCACAGTTACACATCACAGTCACAGATACACACCACAGTCACAGATACACACCACAGTCACAGATACACATCACAGTCACAGTTACACACCACAGTCAAAGATACACATCACAGTCACAGTTACACACCACAGTCACAGATACACATCACAGTCAGAGTTACACACCACAGTCACAGATACACATCACAGTCACAGTTACACATCACAGTCACAGTTACACACCACACATACAGATAGCAAAAGGTATGCAACAGCTCCACCCTGCAGCATTCTCTGAGATACCTCTACCTCTCTATCTCTCTCTCTCTCTCTCTCTCTCTCTACCTCTCTCTACCTCTCTCTCTCTCTCTCTCTACCTCTCTCCAACAGGAAATCAAACAAGCATATGATTAGAGTTAGACCAACCTTAAAACCATGATCCAGTTTGTGACGTGAACGATGTCTGTCTGTCTGCTCCCTTGCCTGCCTTAGCTGGGGAACTGTGCTAGAATCGCCATTTTCTGCTATGAGCTGTGGCACATGCTCCTAAAATGAACACAGAACAGTCTTCTGCATGTCTATCGCTCTAGTGTCTCTACCGTACAGCCAGATCTGCTTCCCTGAGTCACAGCCCTCATCTCTCTCTCGCTCTCTCTGCTAATGGAGTATAAAGATGGGAGGCTGCCTGCATGCAATCCCTGGCTAACTAGCCTCCACATACAGCAGCACCCACAATCCCTGACTAACTAGCCTCCACATACAGCAGCACCCACAATCCCTGAAATAACACAGGCAGAGAGAGGATAATGATTCATCACAAAAAGGGAGGAGGCAGAAAAGAGGAGAGAGGGACAATCCAGTTGAGATGAAGGAAGAGACAGAGCAGGATTGTGATCCTTACCGTGAACACACAGCCCTCCCTGGTGGAGAGAGGGAACCAGGCAGCCGGTAGGAGACAGGAAGCAGAGGAGGAGGAGGAGGTGGTGGTGCAGGAAGCTGTCGCTGCAGGTGCGTGCGCACACCACACACACGCACATGCGTGGGTGTGTGTGTGTGTGCTGCGTGCCTAGCCAGTGATGCTCTGTGTTGTATGCTGTGTGCTGTGAGCTGTGTGCTGTGAGCTTGGCCCCCCTTCTGGGGGATGTGTTGAATGCCAGTCTCTGCCTGCCTCCATGCAGCCTCCGTCAGGCTCTAGCCCAGCTCCAGACACCCCTGGCTACTGCAGGGTCAGGGCAGCTCCACTCCGCCACAGCACACAGACACGTCACTACAGAGAGAGAGGAGGACCCACCATGAGCAACATGGGTGTTTATTTATAGTATTACAATAATGAGGAATCATTTTTATATCTCACCATAAAGAGCTACTTTGACCAGAGATGTCAGTGATTTCAGGCTGTTATATGTGGAAGTAGCCAGGGTGTATCCATCCAGGGCTGTGTTATCTGTCTGCATCTCTTATCTGATGGAGGATACAGGGGAGGGAGGGTGCCATTGTGATGGAATACTGATGGAGGATATAGGGGAGGGAGGGTGCCATTGTGATGGAATACTGATGGAGGATACAGGGGAGGGAGGGTGCCAGTGTGATGGAATACTGATGGAGGATATAGGGGAGGGAGGGTGCCATTGTGATGGAATACTGATGGAGGATATAGGGGAGGGAGGGTGCCATTGTGATGGAATACTGATGGAGGATACAGGGGGAGGGAGGGTGCCATTGTGATGGAATACTGATGGAGGATATAGGGGAGGGAGGGTGCCATTGTGATGGAATACTGATGGAGGATACAGGGGGAGGGAGGGTGCCATTGTGATGGAATACTGATGGATGATACAGGGGGAGGGAGGGTGCCATTGTGATGGAATACTGATGGAGGATATAGGGGAGGGAGGGTGCCATTGTGATGGAATACTGATGGAGGATACAGGGGAGGGAGGGTGCCATTGTGATGGAATACTGATGGAGGATACAGGGGAGGGAGGGTGCCATTGTGATGGAATACTGATGGAGGATATAGGGGAGGGAGGGTGCCATTGTGATGGAATACTGATGGAGGATATAGGGGAGGGAGGGTGCCATTGTGATGGAATACTGATGGAGGATACAGGGGGAGGGAGGGTGCCATTGTGATGGAATACTGATGGAGGATACAGGGGGAGGGAGGGTGCCATTGTGATGGAATACTGATGGAGGATACAGGGGAGGGAGGGTGTCCGTGTGATGGAATACTGATGGAGGATACAGGGGGAGGGAGGGTGCCATTGTGATGGAATACTGATGGAGGATACAGGGGAGGGAGGGTGCCATTGTGATGGAATACTGATGGAGGATACCGGGGGAGGGAGGGTGCCATTGTGATGGAATACTGATGGAGGATACCGGGGGAGGGAGGGTGCCATTGTGATGGAATACTCAGTCCTCCGCAGGACAAACTGATCCTGCAGAGGGCGTCAGAGAACACATTCTCAGATCAGCCTGATTAGCTGGATGTGATATTTCTCACAAACGCATGACTGAATTCACAACTCTATATGGACACCACAAGTAGTCAACGTTAAGTAGACGTTAGCTTGTGAGAGCTGTTGTGGAGTGTGTAAGAGCTGTCACGGTATATCTAGAAGCCAGAGGCTACCCTGAGGACAAAGTAGAGGAAATGAGTTTTAGACACATCCATTATCACAAACACTGTCAATACATTCATCACTCTAACAGTCGTGGAGGGTCTGGAGAAGATCAACAGGTGCAGGCTGTTTCTACATGTATTGCAGCCTAACTTTATGGTTGGATGAAACACCTGCCAGTGTTGCCAGACATACAGCATGTTTGCTAGAAAGCTCATGCATACCGGTATTATGATACAATAACAGCAATCACATCAGGCTATTTAGGCCTAAATAAGCTACGCTCGTGTTTGTATACATGTAGCTCTACCGCGTCTAGTACTTTCTGGACCAATCACATGAAGCGTTAAGTTAGGTCAACAGCCCAGAGAGTTGCTTCACACAGGAAAACGTTTCGTTTGGCAACGTTTTGCAATAGAAACCGTTTACCGTTTACTCTAGGAACCAAACGGAAGCAAATGCACAGAGCAAACGGAACGAACGGGGAGGGATCAACCTGAATTTGTCCAATAGAAACTCTCGTTTTCTTTGAAACTGTTTCCTTTACAAAACGTTTCGCAACAACGGAATTCGACTAATGAATACACCAGTAATAAAGGACCAGATTTTATATTCATGGAGCAAACCCGTGTAGGCCACATAGCTGGCCAAGTTTAGTCACATGCTTGTTGTTATTGTTCTGGTAGCCTAGTGCTTTTCTGAATGCTCTGCACTCGATCTAAACCTTTCTCCCAATTCAGAGGCATCACAATAATATTGTCCATCTTCGGATTTGTAATTACGTGATTCTTCCAATTATTTAGGGCGTTTGACTCGAACGATCGCGACTCAAAGGGGAGTCAATCAAATACGCATTGCGTCCCTTATTTCCCAACATGACGGAAGACAAACAAAGTGTCATCGAGGAAAATTTGCAGGGTAAGTTAATTGCTGTCTCGTATTTTATAATGGCATGGCATGTTGCATAATGCGATTTACAACGGACCGTATGATCGCAGTATATTCAGGATGCCATGCTGTATCGTCTTCCTGAGATATGTGGCCTTCGTCATTGTACATCATATTATTATGGTTCACCGAGGAAACACAATTCAACAGATATTTTGTTGTTTGTTGCTACATTGTTTCGAAACAATGTTTCTTTAGCAGTGGTAGTAGACCTATGACGAACGTCCGTATTCCGCAACCATGTAAACATTCCTCGTGTTGCCTGGCATGTCCTACATTAGACAAATCAGACAGACAGAAGGATAGGTAACGTTAGGCTATAGGGCATGCCTATAATAACATTGTCAGCTAGCTAATGGGTGATGTAAAGTCGACATTGACCTTAGCGCAGTGTTCTGAATTGCGTATTCTCAATGCTGTAATGATGCTATTTTTGGCATTGTTCAATGCAGCTATGATAAGAAACACAACAAACCAGATTATTCTGCCCATCCACCTGTTGTGTGCTTCTCCGTTATGTAATAAAGGGGAGCGGCTGAACACGTCGCTTTCCCATTGGAGATAGCCAGCCAATAAAGTGGAGGAGGGGGGGGGGGCTGAACACGTCGCTTTCCTATTGGATACACACAGGAAGGAAAATGTGGGCAGAGGACAGGGACCATTGAGCAATAAGGGGAGCACAGACTGTCATGGGCACTGAGCAGGTGCTATTTAAAGAACAAAACATTTAGCAATGGCTGACTGTCTAGGCTAAACACACCTCCTCAACCACTCCCACTGTACAGGAAGGCGGTTACTACATGCTTTATGACTGGCCTATTATGAACTATGTCTCAATGTTCTGCACCATTTTGTCATGTTTATTTTTCTTCTTTAAGGTTCCTGGGTGGAGCTGCACTTTAACAATGGCAACAGTGGTGGCTCACCAGCACACGGGGCTGCTGGTGTGGAGGAAGAGCAGGTGTCAGGCTCTGTCACTGAGCTACCAGGCTCTGTCACTGAGCTACCAGGCTCTGCCACTGAGCTACCAGGCTCTGCCACTGAGCTACCAGGCTCTGGGTCAGGTGCCTCTGCCTCAGTCCACGGTGGAGACCTGATGTCTGGGTCTACCTCTGCGTCGGTCCTGCCTGGGTCTCTCTCTGCCTCTACCCAGGGAGGTGACCTGATTCCTGGGTCAGGGTCTGCGTCTGGCTCAGTCCAGGGAGCGGTGGACTTGGAGAAGATGTTGTTAGACGCTCAGCGCGAGTCAGGAAGAAGCAGCTCCAGGGGCAGTGTGCCCTGTGACAGGTGTCTCTCTACTCACCAATCACATACCATATAGACCATCACATGACCGGTCAGGACAAAAATCATTTTGGATTAGTTTTTTTTACGATTAGCTATCTGAACACAAAGGACTAAGAGATAAGAGACACTGTCATGCAGTGGAGTTATAATACAGTAGTTACTATAGTGACCTTTGACCTCTTATCCGTCATCTGTACGAGTGCCTCTATACATTATAGATCAGATTTAATAGATGAAGCTTGTCACGATGAAAACACAAGAGATCTGTCAAGAGGGCTCTTCCCCAATACTTATGTAGTCTCTCTTCTGCTGTGTGTCTCACCCACCCCCTCACCCCACCCCACCCTACTCAGTCCTCCGAGACCCCAGACTCCTTTGCTCCGCCGAGGTTCAGAAGTGCACAGCTCAGGAGAGAAGAACAGCTCACAGGTTTGGAGCCCTTATCCAGGGACACCATAGAGATTGAATATAATATCATTCTATTAAACTCTGTGTGGAGCACTACTCTCTCAGTAGTTGAGGCACAGCAGGGTGGTTACAAGGGTTATAAAACAACAACAAAAAAAGTTATAACCTAATATTTCAAATTCTGCAATATATTGTTTTACATTCCTAGTTTTTCCACTCAGAGGTTGAGAGCAGAGCAGAAGACCAGTTTCCCGTTGTAACAAATGAACAAATAAAGTAGTTTATTTTAAATATTCTGTTCCAGTCTGAAGAAGACTACTTAGAACGGAGACGTGAAGTGGAGAACCTGATGAAGAAGAACGCAGACTGGATCTGGGACTGGTCCAGTAGACCTGAGAACATTCAACGCAAGTTAGTACCCCCCCCTCTAAATATTCCCCTCAGTATCCCAAACAGACAAGTCATATCTATTATAGGTGTTTTCAATTAAGTTCTGCTCAGCGCAGTTTGGAATAGAAAACAATAGAATATCATTGCATTGAATACAACTTATATTCAATTCTACGCTATTATAGAATTAAATAGAATAGAACTTACTATTCCTTTCCACCCAGACTACTTCCAGGGACATTGTAATGTGCTCTCTCTTGTCTTTTGGATGCAGGGAGTTTGTTCTGAAGCATCCGAAACGTACCAACCCTCTCAGCATCAGAAACACCAGCGTCATGAAGAACGGAGGGATCTTCTCTGCAGACTTCCTCAAACTTTTCCTTCCTTCTCTGCTCATATCCCACGTACTGGCCATCGGTCTGGGGTGAGTTAGGATTTTAAAAAACTAATTATGCTAATTAAGCTAATTATGAAGTATGTATTATTTGTAAGGGTAAAAGAGCAGAACGTGAAATAGGTAAGAGTTTTATATTCTCTTGTGTGTTTGTGTGGGATATAATATGGGGGGGGGGGGGGTTGTTGGTATCAGATCCATTGCCTGCCATTGCACCCTTGAGCAATAATGTGATCTTAATCTAAGTAGAATTATAAGGCTATACTACAGTATTTTTATACTACAGTATTTTTATAAAGTATTTTATACTACAGTATATTACACTATTTTTATACTACAGTATTTTTTATCATCAACTATATCTACGTGCTGGAGAGCACACACACACACACACACACACACAGAGTTGACTAGAGCTGCATTCTAGTAGATGTGTGTTTTAGCTGTGCTGCTAAAGCCCCAGATCAGATGTATTACTTCTTCTGGTCACAGCTCACTGTGGGAAGAATGGAACGGTTGATCCACTTCAGTCACCAGAGTTTGAGCTGTGAGTCTTTAATGCGCTGTGTATACGGAGGGAGAATGTCAATCTCTCCTGGCTCAAAGTAGAGGAGAGATTGACTGCATCACTATTGGTCTTTGTGCGACGTGTTGAAGGTACAGGACTGTCTGTTCAAGCAGTTGGTCACACAGTTCATCTGTACAACCAGAGATCTCTTCAACAGTCCCCAGGTCCAGAAGAGAGGCTGGAAACACACAGTATTAAATAGAGCCATGACTACATGGAACTCTGTCACCCAAGATTTATTTAACCTTTATTTAAGTCAGTTAAGATCAAATTCTTATTTACAATGACGGCTTAGGAACAGTGGGTTAACTGCCTTGTTCAGGGGAACAGTGGGTTAACTGCCTTGTTCAGGGGAACAGTGGGTTAACTGCCTTGTTCAGGGGAACAGTGGGTTAACTGCCTTGTTCAGGGGAACAATTGGTAAACTGCCTTGTTCAGGGGAACAGTTGGTTAACTGCCTTGTTCAGGGGAACAGTTGGTTAACTGCCTTGTTCAGGGGAACAGTTGGTTAACTGCCTTGTTCAGGGGAACAGTTGGTTAACTGCCTTGTTCAGGGGAACAGTTGGTTAACTGCCTTGTTCAGGGGAACAGTTGGTAAACTGCCTTGTTCAGGGGAACAGTTGGTAAACTGCCTTGTTAAGGGGAACAGTTGGTAAACTGCCTTGTTCAGGGGAACAGTTGGTAAACTGCCTTGTTCAGGGGAACAGTGGGTTAACTGCCTTGTTCAGGGGAACAGTGGGTTAACTGCCTTGTTCAGGGGAACAGTGGGTTAACTGCCTTGTTCAGGGGAACAGTGGGTTAACTGCCTTGTTCAGGGGAACAGTGGGTTAACTGCCTTGTTCAGGGGAACAGTGGGTTAACTGCCTTGTTCAGGGGAACAGTTGGTTAACTGCCTTGTTCAGGGGCAGAACAACTTTTTTTTTTATCTTGTCAGCTCAGGGATTCGATCTAGCAACCTTTCGCTTACTGGCCCAACGCTCTAACCACTAGGCTACCTGCCGCAGGTAACTCAAATTAGCAATAAAACCAGATTCATAAACCAGATGAAATCACACCTTGCTGTGAAGAGACGGGCATTTTAATGCATTGTAATATGTATGTGATACGTGGTTGGGGATATGACTGTGATACAGTTGAAGTCGGAAGTTTACATACACTTGGGTTGGAGTCATTAAAATTTGTTTTTAAACCACTCCACAAATTTCTTGTGAACAAACTATAGTTTTGGCAAGTCGGTTAGGACATATTGTGCATGACACAAGTAATTTTTCCAACAATTGCTTACAGACAGATTATTTCACTTATAATTCACTGTATCACAATTCAAGTGGACCAGAATTTACATACACTAAGTTGACTGTGCCTTTAAACAGCTTAGAAAATTCCAGAAAATGTCATGGCTTTACAAGCTTCTGATAGGCTAATTGACATAATTTGAGTCAATTGGAGGTGTACCTGTGGACGTATTTCAAGGCCCACCTTCAAACTCAGTGCCTCTTTGCTTGACATCATGGGAAAATCAGAAGAAATCAGCCAATTGTAGACCTCCACAAGTCTGGTTCATTCATTCCAAACTGCCAAAAATAGATAACTTAACATGTTTACCAAGTTGCACAAAATAAAGCTGTCAACGTATGTACAAAGCTATACTAGTATTTTGATGTTCTTTCCCCTCTGTCCTCAGGGTGTACATTGGGAGACGTCTAACTACCTCAGTGACCAGTACCTTCTAAAGGGACACTCCGCTGGACTGGAACGACATGGTTTTTGGCACCAACACCGTTATTATCTTCCACTGCTGCTAGGTTTGAAGTGGCGCTTATTAGATACAGATAGGCAACATGTGTCCCCCAACTCCACTGAATAGATGGCTCAAAATGGCACCCTATTCCCTACATAGTGCACTACTTTTGACCAGTTCCCATAGGACTCTGATCAAAAGTAGTGCAGTATATAGGGAATAGGGTTCCATTTGGGACACACATCCTTTTTGTTTTCCCCTGGCGGTGAGCAGTCCACCCTGCCTGTATCTGTATTGTACCCCTGTGAATACTGTTGGCTTTTCCCTTAGTTCCCAGAGCTGCTTTAAAAAAAAAAAATGTTCCACTGGAAAATAGAGCCCAGTGTCCCTCCTCCATCTCACTGGACGATCTCTGGGTAGGGGGCCATCTTATGATCAACGTTTAAGAGCCATCATTGTCATCAGCTAGCTAGCTAGCGTTCACCGTCAGTCATTTTCAAGCCATTTTATCTTGCTCCGAGTTGAGACATTTTTGTAGTAGAAGACTTTTGTGATAATGATATTACAGTAAAAAGGTGACGATACAGAAAAGCACTGTGAATTTCTCAGCATTGAGAAATGTAATGGGGACGAAAAGGGAAAAGGTTAGACAAGAAAGCTGGAAGTTGTATTTGAGGGAGCTGTCGATTGATTGTATATCTCAGAATGTTCTTTGGTTGGGGAAAAGGGATCAAGACATTCAACCAGAATGTTATTTCTGACCCGGATTCTTCTCATGGATCACGAGGCCTTCATAATAAAATAAAAGGTTTCAGCCCGAAATGAAAAAGGTTTGAAATAGATAAAACCTTGAAAAGCGTTTGAGGAAGTATTGGAGAATCAATGTATGGAGTATCTTCCATTAGATCCCAGATTAGGTCGAACAGGAGCGTAAAAGGTTTTTGGTTCTGTCGGCTCCTTTCAGTTAGTTGGTATTATTTGTCACTCAGGGTTGTGTTTTCAGTGACAACAATGTGTCCCATTCACTGAATATGCATGTGATTAGAATTGTACATTAGATGTGGCACAATGTAAACACAAAGTGTTTTATGGTCGGTGGCATGTTAATTGTCTACGTGACCATTTGAAATACACGAAACAGCTTTTCTACCACTACTGCATAAGACCACACATCTCCATATCAAATATTTTAGGGGAAAATATAATTACACACTTGTAATTATGAGGGAATTTAGAAATGTTTATTTTGCCTTTCTTATTTCACTCGAATTTAAGTACGAAATCTCAGTATCCAGAATGCTTCAGGATTTTTTGTTCTAAGAATGAAGAGAGCGACAGAGGCGTCCGAGTAATGTCTTGAAAAGGCCTTACCAATCTGTTTCTGCATGTCTTCTAGAGCTGGTCACCATGTCAAGTGTATATGTGAATTTGAAAACTGTTTTGTATGAACAGTTGGAACTGTATCTGAAAAATAAAATCATAATAAAATCATAAAAAATATCCACCTCTGTGCTCGTTTCTGTAAACCATACAAGGAAAACGTAATGTACAATACATGTTCCTAAAATTGCCTTTTTCCAACAGTGTTCTCACCTACGATTTGTACGACAATGGGTCGTTCATACCAAATGGATATTTGGAACGAAGTGTACGCCTACCATACCAACAAGTAAACTTTTAACTCCTATTCCGGTAACACACTATTGTCACAAATAATCAAAACAGATGAATATATTTCCTCCACAATGTTAGCATTATAAAACAAGTAACGTGGTCATTCAACAGAAGACTGTAATTCACCCTGAACTAGTTCCTGATTTAAAGAGCATCATAACGATACCATTTTGTACTTTTCAACCTTAGAATATTATTTCAGTCATTTCAGACCATTGTATATTGTATACTGGGTGTAGCAACATCCTGGTTTCTACATGGAGGTCCTGGTTCTTCTGGAGCTGACTGAACGACTGCTGGCTATGTTACCCAGCTTAGTCTGGAGGAAGGCAAGCACTCAGCAGTTGGGACTTTTTGGTCGAGTTCCTGCCCGACAACATTGCAGACACATGGCAGATTTTACAACGCCTGGATAGGTATGTAACATATCGGTTAACCACATCATATATAGCAATTTGTTGCCCTACTGCACAGTCGATGACGTGGGCAAGCAACCATTGGTTGATGAAACGCAACGCCTGCACATCTAGTTGGGACAGGAACGACCTATGGCTCTCCCAGTCGTCTTAAAGATCGGTCCTCTCCTAGTCTCCTCTTAGCTACACTGATTGTAAAAGACGAGACAGGTCTCACCATGAAGCTGGGGTTCATCTGGTCACTTCTTCCAGATCAGCTGAAGGAGCGGATGATGTCTGGTTAACAGAGACACGACAGTAAAACACCTTGCTCTACCGCAGGATCCTGACTGTACCAGAGTTCAGACAGGACAACAAACCCATTCAAGCAAAAACTTTTAAAAAAGGACAGTAGTCTTCTGTAGAACATATCGGATGCTATTACACAACTTAAAACATGGTTGGTACAGTTGAAACTTGCAGGGGGCATCACTGGGGGTTTCCCCCTCGAGAGATTAAGGCTGTAGAATCCTTAAATCCATCCTGTCTTACTGGAATACAATGTAGAGTATCAGGATCTAAGATAACAATACGGCAGGTAGTCTAGTGGTTAGAGCAGGGCAGCTTGGTGGTTAGAGCCAGGTAGCCTAGTGGTTAGAGCAGGGTAGGTTGGTGGTTAGAGCCAGGTAGCCTAGTGGTTAGAGGCAGGTAGCCTAGTGGTTAGAGGCAGGTAGCCTAGTGGTTAGAGCAGGTAGCCTAGTGGTTAGAGCAGGTAGCCTAGTGGTTAGAGGCAGGTAGCCTAGTGGTTAGAGGCAGGTAGCCTAGTGGTTAGAACCAGGTAGCCTAGTGGTTAGAGCCAGGTAGCCTAGTGGTTAGAACCAGGTAGCCTAGTGGTTAGAACCAGGTAGCCTAGTGGTTAGAACCAGGTAGCCTAGTGGTTAGAACCAGGTAGCCTAGTGGTTAGAACCAGGTAGCCTAGTGGTTAGAGCAGGTAGCCTAGCGGTTAGAGCCAGGTAGCCTAGCGGCTAGAGCAGGTAGCCTAGCGGTTAGAGCCAGGTAGCCTAGCGGTTAGAGCCAGGTAGCCTAGCGGTTAGAGCCAGGTAGCCTAGCGGTTAGAGCCAGGTAGCCTAGCGGTTAGAGCCAGGTAGCCTAGCGGTTAGAGCCAGGTAGCCTAGCGGTTAGAGCCAGGTAGCCTAATGGTTAGAGCCAGGTAGCCTAGTGGTTAGAGCCAGGTAGCCTAGTGGTTAGAGCCAGGTAGCCTAGTGGTTAGAGCCAGGTAGCCTAGTGGTTAGAACCAGGTAGCCTAGTGGTTAGAGCCAGGTAGCCTAGTGGTTAGAACCAGGTAGCCTAGTGGTTAGAACCAGGTAGCCTAGTGGTTAGAACCAGGTAGCCTAGTGGTTAGAGGCAGGTAGCCTAGTGGTTAGAGGCAGGTAGCCTAGTGGTTAGAAGCAGGTAGCCTAGTGGTTAGAAGCAGGTAGCCTAGTGGTTAGAGCCAGGTAGCCTAGTGGTTAGAGCCAGGTAGCCTAGTGGTTAGAGCCAGGTAGCCTAGTGGTTAGAGCCAGGTAGCCTAGTGGTTAGAGCCAGGTAGCCTAGTGGTTAGAGCAGGTAGCCTAGTGGTTAGAGCAGGTAGCCTAGTGGTTAGAGCCAGGTAGCCTAGTGGTTAGAGCAGGTAGCCTAGTGGTTAGAGCCAGGTAGCCTCGTGGTTAGAGCAGGTAGCCTAGTGGTTAGAGCCAGGTAGCCTAGTGGTTAGAGCAGGTAGCCTAGTGGTTAGAGCAGGTAGCCTAGTGGTTAGAGCCAGGTAGCCTCGTGGTTAGAGCCAGGTAGCCTCGTGGTTAGAGCCAGGTAGCCTCGTGGTTAGAGCCAGGTAGCCTCGTGGTTAGAGGCAGGTAGCCTAGTGGTTAGAGGCAGGTAGCCTAGTGGTTAGAGGCAGGTAGCCTAGTGGTTAGAGCCAGGTAGCCTAGTGGTTAAAGCCAGGTAGCCTAGTGGTTAGAGCAGGTAGCCTAGTGGTTAGAGCAGGTAGCCTAGTGGTTAGAGCCAGGTAGCCTAGTGGTTAGAGCAGGTAGCCTCGTGGTTAGAGCCAGGTAGCCTCGTGGTTAGAGCCAGGTAGCCTCGTGGTTAGAGCCAGGTAGCCTCGTGGTTAGAGCAGGTACCCTAGTGGTTAGAGCAGGTAGCCTAGTGGTTAGAGCAGGTAGCCTCGTGGTTAGAGCAGGTAGCCTCGTGGTTAGAGCAGGTAGCCTAGTGGTTAGAGCATTGGGCCAGTTGCTAGAAAGGTTGTTAGATCAAATCCCGAGCTGACAAGGTAAAATCTGTCGTTCTGCAACTGAACAAGGCAGTTTAACCCACTGTTCCTAGGCATTGCTAATAAGAATTTGTTCTTAACTGACTTGCCTAGTTAAATAAAAAATAAAAAAATACTGACAGAGCCAATAACAGGATTCTCACAAGCTCCATTAGTGAGCTGCCTAATAGAATGGCCAATCAGGTGCCTTACCAGTAGGTTGACTGTCCACATCTACCAAATGACACGCAAAGTAGAACATAAGAAATCCATTCATTTCAGAATGTAAAAACGCGTCTCGTCGTTGTGGTTTTCGTTACTTTTATTAAGTGGTTGACACCAGACGGTGTGGTTATATAGATACAGTCAATGAGTAAAATGTTATTATACATGAGAAAAAAAAAGAAGGATAAAAACTAAAAAATAACCAAAAACTAAAAATAACCAAAAACAATTGTCCACTGACCAAACATGGAGACCTGTGTTCAAGAGCTTAACAAGGTCCAACACGGAGGCCTGAGAGTCGGCCAGGGAGGAGGAATGTTACCAGTAAGGCTGCTACATTTCCCCTAACTTTCCCAACATCCTAGTTGCAGGATTCCTGGATAATTTCCTGCTCATTCCTTTTCTGATTCTGGGAATCGTCCAAATGGGATACTCTGGAAAACCTGGGAATTTTTAGGAAAGTTACCTGGGAATTTGCAACCCCACTTAATTAAGCTAATTTCATTTCAGTTTCTCCAAGGCCCAGATTTACAGTTAAGAGACTAATATCTCATTCTGACTTCAACACAACATCTTTCCTCCTTATTCCATAATGTGTCGTCAAATCATAGGAAGTAAAACAAGGCTCAGACTTTTAAATAAATACACTAAACTTTAAACAGACATTTTTTGGCCTCTTTTGTTGAGTGCTGTCCATCGATATTTCTGCTGCAGTCAGGCCCGGGCTAGTCTGTCCAGAGTCAGACCTGGGGCTCCTGCCTGCCTCTGTCTGCCCTCACAACGAGACAGGACGCAAACCAACCAACCAAATACCTCAGACTCTAAAAGAAACAGTCCGTCTGACTCCAGCAGGCGACCAGGCGTCTGGCTGGCTGGCTACACAACGAAACAAGTGCATCACATTTCTTCTTCGTGAGGAGGACAGACAAGGCTGCTGTTGTTTCTTTAAACAGATTTAACGACTATTCTTAACTATGTAACGTACAAGATTTCTGTCCATTCGCGGTAGGTAGGTATGATGGCTGGGGTCGGGGAGGGTCGGAACAGTTTCGGGGGGAGGGGGGAAGATTGTTAAGTTTAGTTGATCTTGTCCTGGAATATGTAGAGGTTGTTGGTGGCGGCGACAGCGATGACGTTCTCCTTTGGGTGCCAGGCGGTGTGTAAGATCTTCTTGTTGAAGTCCAGACTGTCTACGCTGATCTCGTCCTTCTTCCTCTTGCCCCCGGTGGACACCTTGCGGGCCTTCAGGACGGCCCGAGGTTTACTGTTCTCTCTAGAGGCCTCCAGCGTGATGTCCCTCCGCGTGTTCCGGTCAAACATCCGGAAGAAGTTGTTGTAGGAGCCCGTCATGATGGCACTGGGGAGGAGGAACAGCAAAACAAGGTGAATTGCACATCCCAAAAATGTCTACAATTGTAAAGTGATTTTGGGTCCTTGAAAAGCGCTATATAAATACCATGTATTATTATAAGACCTATTATTAAATAGAAATTCGGTGCTGAACAAAAATTCTGGATACAGAATTGACATTGTATTTATTTATCTAGTGTAAAGAAAGCAACACATCAAAGGTGGAAGAGTAATGTTGTAATGTCATCATGGTTCTAGAAGGGTAACGTCATCATGGTTCTAGAAGGGTAATGTTGTAACGTCATAATGGTTCTAGAAGGGTAACATCGTCATGGTTCTAGAAGGGTAATGTTGTAACGTCATCATGGTTCTATAAGGGTAATGTTGTTACGGCATCATGGTTCTAGAAGGGTGATGTCGTAACGTCATCATGGTTCTAGAAGGGTAATGTTGTAACGTCATGGTTCTAGAAGGGTAATGTTGTAACGTCATCATGGTTCTAGAAGGGTAATGTTGTAACGTCATCATGGTTCTAGAAGGGTAATGTTGTAACGTCATCATGGTTCTAGAAGGGTAATGTTGTAACGTCATCATGGTTCTAGAAGGGTAACGTCATCATGGTTCTAGAAAAGCAATGTTGTTACATCGCCATGGTTCTAGAAGGGTAATGTTGTAACATCATCATGGTTCTAGAAGGGTAATGTTGTAACATCACCATGGTTCTAGAAGGGTAATGTTGTAACGTCATCATGGTTCTAGAAGGGTAATGTTGTAACGTCATCATGGTTCTAGAAGGGTAATGTTGTAACATCATCGTGGTTCTAGAAGGGTAATGTTGTAACGTCATCGTGGTTCTAGAAGGGTAATGTTGTAACGTCATCATGGTTCTAGAAGGGTAATGTTGTAACGCCATCATGGTTCTAGAAGGGTAATGTTGTAACATCATCATGGTTCTAGAAGGGTAACGTTGTAACATCATCGTGGTCGTAGAAGGGCAATGTTGTAACATCATGGTTCTAGAAGGGGGATGTAACGTCGTCATGGTTCTAGAAGGGTATGTTGTAACGTCGTCATGGTTCTAGAAGGGTAATGTTGTAACGTCATGGTTCTAGAAGAGTAATGTTGTAACGTCATGGTTCTAGAAGAGTAATGTAACTCCATCATGGTTCTAGAAGGGTAATGTTGTAACATCAACATGGTTCTAGAAGAGTATTGTAACTCCATCATGGTTCTAGAAGGGTACTGTTGTAACATCATCATGGTTCTAGAAGGGTAATGTTGTAACATCATCATGGTTCTAGAAGGGTAATGTTGTAACATCATCATGGTTCTAGAAGGGCAATGTTGTAACGTCATCATGGTTCTAGAAGAGCAATGTTGTAACGTCGTCATGGTTCTAGAAGGGTAATGTTGTAACTTCATCATGATTCTAGAAAGGTAATGTTGTAACGTCATCATGTTTCTAGAAGGGTAATGTTGTAACGTCGTCATGGTTCTAGAAGGGTAATGTTGTAACATCGTCATGGTTCTAGAAGGGTAATGTTGTAACGTCGTCATGGTTCTAGAAGGGTAATGTTGTAACGTCATCATGGTTCTAGAAGGGTAATCTTGTAACATCATCATGGTTCTAGAAGGGCAATGTTGTAACGTCGTCATGGTTCTAGAAGGGTAATGTTGTAACATCATCATGGTTCTAGAAGGGTAATGTTGTAACATCATCATGGTTCTAGAAGGGCAATGTTGTAACGTCATCATGGTTCTAGAAGAGCAATGTTGTAACGTCGTCATGGTTCTAGAAGGGTAATGTTGTAACTTCATCATGATTCTAGAAAGGTAATGTTGTAACGTCATCATGTTTCTAGAAGGGTAATGTTGTAACGTCGTCATGGTTCTAGAAGGGTAATGTTGTAACATCGTCATGGTTCTAGAAGGGTAATGTTGTAACGTCGTCATGGTTCTAGAAGGGTAATGTTGTAACGTCATCATGGTTCTAGAAGGGTAATCTTGTAACGTCATCATGGTTCTAGAAGGGTAATGTTGTAACATCACCATGGTTCTAGAAGGGTAATGTTGTAACATCACCATGGTTCTAAAAGGGTAATGTTGTAACATCACCATGGCTCTAGAAGGGTAATGTTGTAACGTCATCATGGTTCTAGAAGGGTAATGTTGTAACGTCGTCATGGTTCTAGAAGGGTAATGTTGTAACGTCGTCATGGTTCTAGAAGGGTAATGTTGTAACGTCATCATGGTTCTAGAAGGGTAATGTTGTAACGTCATCATGGTTCTAGAAGGGTAATGTTGTAACACCATCATGGTTCTAGAAGGGTAATGTAACGTCGTCATGGTTCTAGAAGGGTAATGTTGTAACGTCATCATGGTTCTAGAAGGGTAATGTTGTAACATCATCATGGTTCTAGAAGGGTAATGTTGTAACTTCATCATGATTCTAGAAAGGTAATGCTGTAACGTCATCATGTTTCTAGAAGGGTAATGTTGTAACGTCGTCATGGTTCTAGAAGGGTAATGTTGTAACATCGTCATGGTTCTAGAAGGGTAATGTTGTAACGTCGTCATGGTTCTAGAAGGGTAATGTTGTAACGTCATCATGGTTCTAGAAGGGTAATCTTGTAACGTCATCATGGTTCTAGAAGGGTAATGTTGTAACACCATCATGGTTCTAGAAGGGTAATGTTGTAACGTCGTCATCATTGCAGGTATGAATTGTAATCAGGGGAGAACGACTGCCCCCCCTCATTGAAACCACGGAAATTCAAGGCCGACTGCGGTACTGCAGACGTTGTTCTCAGAAATCAGATTAACAGATTAACACATTATAATGAATGGAAAAACGTCAATCTTAGTGTAAATAAAATGTTTAGATGACAATCATGGTATCAATAATTGCTTCTAACACACCAGATGTATGTCTTTGAACCGCTTATTTAAGAATCACACATAGAAGTGAAGTTGCTAATGTCAGCCTGCAGTACCCTGGCCAGCCTTCAACTAGAGTTACTCAATGAGAGGGGCAGCACTGCACTAGCCTGCATCACTTCCTGTAGTAGCCCAAACGGCGCATGTTATGTCTCCACGAGACGCCATCTTAACCGGCTATTTGATCTTCAATGCGCCGTTGAGTCTTCACATAGGAATGAATGGTGTCAGGTGATCCAGGGCTTTGTATATACAGGCGTTGATTGTAATGCAGGTGTTTGTTATTTGTGTGTTGCGGGTCCATCTGTGAGACGGTATATAACTGTCCAACTGATTCTAAAGTCCAGTGTCTTGTGGTACCTGTCAGAACCGTTCCAGCAGCACTCGAACTTGTCGAAGATGCAGTCGTTTTCATACAGCGAGCAGAGCTTGCTACGCAGGTACTCGTGCACCTATATACAAAATAAACACATTTAAAAACAGTTCGGATCAGTTCATTTATTTGGTCTTTAGGAAGAATATGTCTTTCAATCTTGAGACAAGAATTTAAAAGATTTAACAAAAATAACATATATACACTGAACAAAAATATAAAACGCAACATGTAAAGTGTTGGTCCCATGTTTCAGGAGCTGAAATAAAAGATTACAGATATGTTCCATACGCACAAAAAGTCTTATTTCTCTCAAATGTTGTGCACTAACATCCCTGTTCGTGAGCATTTATCCTTTGCCAAGATAATCTATCCACCTGACAGGTGTGGTATATAGTAAGATGCTGATTAAACATGCTCATTACACAGGTGAACCTTGTGCTGGGGACAATAAAAGGCCACTAAAATTTGTGCAGTTTTGTCACCCAACACAATGCCACAGATATCTCAAGTTTTGAGGGAGCGTGCAATTGGCATGCTGACTGCAGGAATGTCCACCAGAGCTGTTGCCAGAGAATTGTTTTAGAGAATTTGGCAGTATGTCCAACCATGGCTAAGCCCCTGCCTAGTCATGAGACATTAATAGATCAGGGCCTATTGGACTTATTTCAATTGACTAATTTCCTCATATGAACTGTGAAAGTGTTGAATTTTTGCATGTTGGGTTTATATCTTTGTTCACTATACATATTGTTTCTGGCTGTTTTCATACCACTGCAATTCATTCAGAATGTGATGAAAACATACGACTACACAACATACTATAACGTAGTGCTCTAGAGCCAGAGGAATGTAGGTCAAGTTCCAGTCAGTACCTGGAAGGTCTCTACAGGTAAAGTTCCAGTCAGTAGGTGGCAGGTCTCTACAGGTAAAGTTCCAGTCAGTACCTGGCAGGTCTCTACAGGTAAAGTTCCAGTCAGTACCTGGCAGGTCTCTACAGGTAAAGTTCCAGTCAGTAGGTGGCAGGTCTCTACAGGTAAAGTTCCAGTCAGTAGGTGGCAGGTCTCTACAGGTAAAGTTCCAGTCAGTACCTGGCAGGTCTCTACAGGTAAAGTTCCAGTCAGTAGGTGGCAGGTCTCTACAGGTAAAGTTCCAGTCAGTACCTGGCAGGTCTCTACAGGTAAAGTTCCAGTCAGTAGGTGGCGGGTCTCTACAGGTAAAGTTCCAGTCAGTACCTGGCAGGTCTCTATAGGTAAAGTTCCAGTCAGTACCTGGCAGGTCTCTACAGGTAAAGTTCCAGTCAGTAGGTGGCAGGTCTCTACAGGTAAAGTTCCAGTCAGTACCTGGCAGGTCTCTACAGGTAAAGTTCCAGTCAGTAGGTGGCAGGTCTCTACAGGTAAAGTTCCAGTCAGTACCTGGCAGGTCTCTACAGGTAAAGTTCCAGTCAGTAGGTGGCGGGTCTCTACAGGTAAAGTTCCAGTCAGTACCTGGCAGGTCTCTACAGGTAAAGTTCCAGTCAGTAGGTGGCAGGTCTCTACAGGTAAAGTTCCAGTCAGTACCTGGCAGGTCTCTACAGGTAAAGTTCCAGTCAGTAGGTGGCAGGTCTCTACAGGTAAAGTTCCAGTCAGTACCTGGCAGGTCTCTACAGGTAAAGTTCCAGTCAGTAGGTGGCAGGTCTCTACAGGTAAAGTTCCAGTCAGTACCTGGCAGGTCTCTACAGGTAAAGTTCCAGTCAGTAGGTGGTAGGTCTCTACAGGTAAAGTTCCAGTCAGTACCTGGCAGGTCTCTACAGGTAAAGTTCCAGTCAGTAGGTGGCAGGTCTCTACAGGTAAAGTTCCAGTCAGTACCTGGCAGGTCTCTACAGGTAAAGTTCCAGTCAGTAGGTGGCAGGTCTCTACAGGTAAAGTTCCAGTCAGTACCTGGCAGGTCTCTACAGGTAAAGTTCCAGTCAGTAGGTGGCAGGTCTCTACAGGTAAAGTTCCAGTCAGTACCTGGCAGGTCTCTACAGGTAAAGTTCCAGTCAGTAGGTGGCAGGTCTCTACAGGTAAAGTTCCAGTCAGTACCTGGCAGGTCTCTACAGGTAAAGTTCCAGTCAGTACCTGGCAGGTCTCTACAGGTAAAGTTCCAGTCAGTACCTGGCAGGTCTCTACAGGTAAAGTTCCAGTCAGTAGGTGGCAGGTCTCTACAGACAGGTTTCTACAGGTAGGTCTCTACAGGTAAAGTTCCAGTCAGTACCTGGTAAGTCTCCACAGGCCGGTTTTCCATGTTCAGATCCCACACCTTGACTGACAGGTAGTCTCTGGTCATCATGTACCGGCCGCTGTGGCTGAACTTCACATCCGATATGGAGGAGATGATCTCTGAGAAGAAGGACCGGCTGCTCGGGTCCTCTGGCTCCTCGAAGACTGAGAAACAAACCAACCAGTCCATTAAAACAGCAACGTATAGTCCAGTTAACAGATGCTTTTATCTCCAGTGACTTAAGTCATGCATGCAGACATGTTATTGTATGGGTGGTCCTGGTAATCAAAGCCTCAATCCTGGCATTGCAAGCACCACGATCTACCAAACTGAGGCACACAGGACCACGTTAGTATCAAAAACACATGCCTACATCTAGCTCCTAGAAAACAGACAGAAGAGAGGTTACACTTTACCTAAAGCCTGCAGGTATAACGCTTTATAACTTGTTATAACCATGTATGAGCCTTACTGTCATTCAACTGAAGAATCATTACATGATAAATTAATCAAGACGTTATATAGAGGAATCGTTCATGTTCATGACAAGTCTTACAACGCATTATAACCGCATCATAATGCATTATTCATCCTAGTCTATAAATAAACAACGAAAGCTCTCTATCAGCCTGAAAACAAAGCCTATATTCCCTGACAGTTGTCCCGCTACCCTAATGAGCTGAGAGGGTACAACGCGGATTACATCATGACGTTTGTTACGTCATCACCTGCTGACATCAGAGGGAAACTATTGTGAAAACACATACAAGCTGTTGTTTACGTGAAAACACATACAAGCTGTTGTTTACGTGAAAACACATACAAGCTGTTTACGTGAAAACACATACAAGCTGTTTACGTGAAAACACATACAAGCTGTTGTTTACGTGAAAACACATACAAGCTGTTGTTTACGTGAAAACACATACAAGCTGTTGTTTACGTGAAAACACATACAAGCTGTTGTTTACGTGAAAACACATACAAGCTGTTGTTTACGTGAAAACACATACAAGCTGTTTACGTGAAAACACATACAAGCTGTTTACGTGAAAACACATCTGACTTAGTTTTGAGGAACGCTCAACTCCGTTCTCTTATGTCGAGTTGAGTTTTGATAACAGGTTGCAGGATTTGCCAGCAACAACAACGAGCCACCATCAGTCGATTCTTGCAACAACAAAAAAATGCAATTCTTAAAACACTTACCGGTGTTGTGCTGAAAATCTCCCCACTGCCAGAATGTATTTTTCGGGATAACACCGGTACCTACACTTATCCTGTAGACCCGCGGCACTTCCCCAGGGTGCTGAAAATCTCCCCACTGCCAGAATGTATTTTTCAGGATAACACCGGTACCTACACTTATCCTGTAGACCCGCGGCCCTTCCCCAGGGTGCTGAAAATCTCCCCACTGCCAGAATGTATTTTTCAGGATAACACCGGTACCTACACTTATCCTGTAGACCCGCGGCACTTCCCCAGGGTGCTGAAAATCTCCCCACTGCCAGAATGTATTTTTCAGGATAACACCGGTACCTACACTTATCCTGTAGACCCGCGGCACTTCCCCAGGGTGCTGAAAATCTCCCCACTGCCAGAATGTATTTTTCAGGATAACACCGGTACCTACACTTATCCTGTAGACCCGCGGCACTTCCCCAGGGTGCTGAAAATCTCCCCACTGCCAGAATGTATTTTTCGGGATAACACCGGTACCTACACTTATCCTGTAGACCCGCGGCACTTCCCCAGGGTGCTGAAAATCTCCCCACTGCCAGAATGTATTTTTCGGGATAACACCGGTACCTACACTTATCCTGTAGACCCGCGGCCCTTCCCCAGGGTGCTGAAAATCTCCCCACTGCCAGAATGTATTTTTCGGCATAACACCGGTACCTACACTTATCCTGTAGACCCGCGGCCCTTCCCCAGGGTGCTGAAAATCTCCCCACTGCCAGAATGTATTTTTCGGCATTACACCGGTACCTACACTTATCCTGTAGACCCGCGGCACTTCCCCAGGGTGCTGAAAATCTCCCCACTGCCAGAATGTATTTTTCAGGATAACACCGGTACCTACACTTATCCTGTAGACCCGCGGCACTTCCCCAGGGTGCTGAAAATCTCCCCACTGCCAGAATGTATTTTTCGGGATAACACCGGTACCTACACTTATCCTGTAGACCCGCGGCCCTTCCCCAGGGTGCTGAAAATCTCCCCACGGCCAGAATGTATTTTTCGGCATAACACCGGTACCTACACTTATCCTGTAGACCCGCGGCACTTCCCCAGGGTGCTGAAAATCTCCCCACTGCCAGAATGTATTTTTCGGCATAACACCGGTACCTACGCTTCTCCTGTAGACCCGCGGCACTTCCCCAGGGTGCTGAAAATCTCCCCACTGCCAGAATGTATTTTTCGGGATAACACCGGTACCTACACTTAACACCGGTACCTACACTTATCCTGTAGACCCGCGGCCCTTCCCCAGGGTGCTGAAAATCTCCCCACTGCCAGAATGTATTTTTCGGGATAACACCGGTACCTACACTTATCCTGTAGACCCGCGGCCCTTCCCCAGGGTGCTGAAAATCTCCCCACTGCCAGAATGTATTTTTCGGCATAACACCGGTACCTACACTTATCCTGTAGACCCGCGGCACTTCCCCAGGGTGCTGAAAATCTCCCCACTGCCAGAATGTATTTTTCGGCATAACACCGGTACCTACGCTTCTCCTGTAGACCCGCGGCACTTCCCCAGGGTGCTGAAAATCTCCCCACTGCCAGAATGTATTTTTCGGGATAACACCGGTACCTACACTTATCCTGTAGACCCGCGGCCCTTCCCCAGGGTGCTGAAAATCTCCCCACTGCCAGAATGTATTTTTCGGCATAACACCGGTACCTACACTTATCCTGTAGACCCGCGGCACTTCCCCAGGGTGCTGAAAATCTCCCCACTGCCAGAATGTATTTTTCGGCATAACACCGGTACCTACGCTTCTCCTGTAGACCCGCGGCACTTCCCCAGGGTGCTGAAAATCTCCCCACTGCCAGAATGTATTTTTCGGGATAACACCGGTACCTACACTTATCCTGTAGACCCGCGGCCCTTCCCCAGGGTGCTGAAAATCTCCCCACTGCCAGAATGTATTTTTCGGGATAACACCGGTACCTACACTTATCCTGTAGACCCGCGGCCCTTCCCCAGGGTGCTGAAAATCTCCCCACTGCCAGAATGTATTTTTCGGCATAACACCGGTACCTACGCTTCTCCTGTAGACCCGCGGCACTTCCCCAGGGTGCTGAAAATCTCCCCACTGCCAGAATGTATTTTTCGGGATAACACCGGTACCTACACTTATCCTGTAGACCCGCGGCCCTTCCCCAGGGTGCTGAAAATCTCCCCACTGCCAGAATGTATTTTTCGGCATAACACCGGTACCTAGGCTTATCCTGTAGACCCGTGGCCCTTCCCCAGGGTGCTGAAAATCTCCCCACTGCCAGAATGTATTTTTCGGCATAACACCGGTACATAGGCTTATCCTGTAGACGCGCGGCCCTTCCCCAGGGTGCTGAAAATCTCCCCACTGCCAGAATGTATTTTTCGGGATAACACCGGTACCTACGCTTATCCTGTAGACCCGCGGCCCTTCCCCAGGGTGCTGAAAATCTCCCCACTGCCAGAATGTATTTTTCGGCATAACACCGGTACCTACGCTTCTCCTGTAGACCCGCGGCACTTCCCCAGGGTGCTGAAAATCTCCCCACTGCCAGAATTGATTTTTCGGGATAACACCGGTACCTACGCTTATCCTGTAGACCCGCGGCCCTTCCCCAGGGTGCTGAAAATCTCCCCACTGCCAGAATGTATTTTTCGGGCATTACACCGGTACCTACGCTTCTCCTGTAGACCCGCGGCCCTTCCCCAGGGTGCTGAAAATCTCCCCACTGCCAGAATTGATTTTTCGGGATAACACCGGTACCTACGCTTATCCTGTAGACCCGCGGCCCTTCCCCAGGGTGCTGAAATTCATACTCTTAAGCGAATACAACCACCGACCTTTCCCTCGTTGCTCTTACGATGCAAGGTGAGATTCAATTGGGTACCGTGCTATCTGCTATCCTTGGGATGTCCACAGCCTAACATTTAAAATGTCAACTTCAAAATGGGGTACGGACATCCAAAGGATCCCGGATAGCAGCGACCCAAGTGAATCTCAGTTTGACGTAGTAATGAGGAAACAGTCGGTTGGTCGTATCTGCTAAACGTTTTTTATTAAAAGTATGAATTTCAGCATCCTGCGGAAGGGCCGCAGTTGTACAAGACAAACATAGGTACAGGTAAGCGTGTTCAGAATTGCCATTTTTACAAGAATCGACTGATGGTGGCTCCATGTTGTTGCTAGAAATTCCTGCAACCTGTTATCAAAACTCAACTCAGCCTCGATACAACAGAAGAGTTGAGCGTTTTTCAGCTATATGTGACCCAGAACCCACCTCTGGTGCTCCTGTCCTATCAGGGCTGAACCCACCTCTGGTGCTCCTGGCTGAACCCACCTCTGGTGCTCCTGTCCTATCAGGGCTGAACCCACCTCTGGTGCTCCTGTCCTATCAGGGCTGAACCCACCTCTGGTGCTCCTGTCCTATCAGGGCTGAACCCACCTCTGGTGCTCCTGTCCTATCAGGGCTCTAGTAATACTGTTGAAGATACTGTAGAAACCCCCATACATTGTGTAGAGATCCCAGATTTATTTCATTTAATACAACGACAGGTGCATTCAGTGTACAGGTATGCAGACTTTCTGAGCCCTGCCTGCACCTGCAAGTAACTGGATGGACGTTCACTACTTCGTATACATGCATGACCGTATGTCACTGTGGATAAAAGCGTCTCCTAAATGGCGCATATACACTGAACAAAAAATATATAAAACGCAACATGTTTCATGAGTCGGAAATAGAAGATCCCAGGAAATGTTCCATACGCAAAAAAAAAGCTTATTTCTCTCAAATTTACATCCGTTAGTGAGTATTTCTCCTTTGCCTAGATAATCCAGAAACTTCACACAGCCATTAAAAGAGGAGTGGGACACCATTCCACAGGCCACAATAAACAGCCTGATCAACTCTATGTGAAGGAGATGTGTCGCGCTGCATGAGGCAAGTGGTGGTCACACCAGATACTGACTGGTTTTCTGATCCACACCCCTACTTTGATTTAAAGGTGTCTGTGACCAACAGATGCATATCTGTATTCCCAGTCATGTGAAATCCATAGATTAGGACCTAATGAATTCATTTCAATTGACTGATTTCCTTTATATGAACTGTAAGTCAGTTTGAAGAAGTTGCGTTTACATTTTCTTTGGGTTCAGTATATTATTCTATCTAAAACAATGACATTTATGTAAAGTTTTACCCAACGATATTATTGACTTACATTTGCTTTGCCTATCACAGAGGGCAGCAGCCCGCATGTCACAGAGGCGGATGGTCCCCTTGCTGCTACTGTACACAAATACATTACACTGGTGTGGATGGCACTCTGCAGCTGTGATGACTTCTGTCAGCTCCTCCATATTGGCAGGCTTTATATCTACAATGTCTGGGGGGGGGCACGATCAAGGATCAACACCACCAAGACATGGCAAGGGCATAGACACAAACAGGTACACACACAAACGGGTACATACACACTCACAGGTAGACACAGGTAGACACACTCACAGGTAGACACACACTCACAGGTAGACACACACTCACAGGTAGACACACACTCACAGGTAGACACACTCACAGGTAGACACACACTCACAGGTAGACACACTCACAGGTAGACACACACTCACAGGTAGACACACACTCACAGGTAGACACACTCACAGGTAGACACACACTCACAGGTAGACATACACTCACAGGTAGACACACACTCACAGGTAGACACACACTCACAGGTAGACACACTCACAGGTAGACACACTCACAGGTAGACACACACTCACAGGTAGACACACTCACAGGTAGACACACACTCACAGGTAGACACACACTCACAGGTAGACACACTCACAGGTAGACATACTCACAGGTACAAACACACACACAAATCTTGACATTTAAATTAAATGTTGTGTATTCTTTATGCTTAAAAAGGATACTAAAACTTCTATCTGTGATTTCTAAGTGCCAGAGGTTAACCCTGAGATCATCGGCTGAAAGGTATGTTTCATGATCACTATTTACAGAGATGGAATTGATGTGATATGTGTGTGCGTTAGCGAATATCCTCCGTGGGCTAGCCTCCACCATCCGGTCCATGGGCAGCAGCACAGGCACCTGGAACAAAGCATCCTTTATTATCAAGATAACGCTACCTTTAAAAACCATGCAGGTCGCTCATTTTCTGAACATGACAAATACATGGAGTAGTGAAGAAGGGGGGAGTTAGTTATCGCAATATTATACTTACTTATATATATATTTTTTCAAAATATATATTTTTTATTTTTCAAAATATATTTTTCATATATATTTTTCAAAATATATATTTTTCATATATATTTTTCAAAATATATATTTTGAGTCAAAGTATCGATATATAATATTGCGAGATATATTATATTTATATATATACACACTTTATTTAGCTGGATAACGTTAGCGGGTGCTAGTTGGTTGTACATACGCCAGATATACTGGATTTTCATCCTATTGCTAGTTATCCATCTTCTATTTTAAAATAGTGAGCCAACATGTTTTCATAACTTTTATTTCCATGACTGATCAAAACTAATTTTCTCCTGCGCTCTCCTTTCCCTCTGTAGCAGACATACACTGAGTGGACAAAACATTAAGAACACCTGCTCTCTCCTTTCCCTCTGTAGCAGACGTACACTGAGTGGACAAAACATTAAGAACACCTGCTCTCTCCTTTCCCTCTGTAGCAGACATACACTGAGTGGCCAAAACATTAAGAACACCTGCTCTCTCCTTTCCCTCTGTAGCAGACATACACTGAGTGGACAAAACATTAAGAACACCTGCTCTCTCCTTTCCCTCTGTAGCAGACATACACTGAGTGGACAAAACATTAAGAACACCTGCTCTCTCCTTTCCCTCTGTAGCAGACATACACTGAGTGGACAAAACATTAACAACACCTGCTCTTTCCATGACAGACTGACCAGGTGAATCCAGGTGAAAGCTATGATCCCTTATTGATGTAACTTGTTAACTCCACTTCAAATCAGTGTAGATGATGGGGAGGAGACAGGTTAAACAAGGATTTTTAAGCCTTGAGACATGGATTGTGCATATGTGCCATTCAGAGGGTGAATGGGCAAGACAAAATATTTAAGTGCCTTTGAACGACGTATGGCCGTAGGTGCCAGGCGCACTGGTTTGGGTCAAGAACTGCAACGCTGCTGGGTTTTTCACGCTCAACAGTTTCCCGTGTTACTATGGGGTTGTCTGATTTGCTGTTCGTTACTAGTCTTGTTGGCAGAGGAAAAGTAAGTGGATAGTTCTAGCCTCTTCAAAGTGGGCAGAAATATGATTTAATGTTCCATATTTTTGGGGCGTCAATAATTTAGCAACCCACCTCTGGTAATAATTTAGCAACAGTGGATATTTATTAAAATATATATTTAAAAGATGAATTAAACTATGGGATCACAGTTCGGTCCGTGTTGGGTTCGGGCTGTGGCAAGGAGCCACCGCGGTGTGAGTGCTTTCTGAAGGAACTGGATATTATACACTTTTAAATGATTTTTTTTTTTTTTTACTAACAAATATGTCAATCATATATCAGGTAATCAATCATATGCGAGATGGATCAGAAGGGATGACATAATCACTGTTTAAAAAAGGCACGGACACACTGGTGGTGTTTGCCGGCCAAGAGTACTTGGCACCTCTGAACAGAGTGCCGGACGTAATTTGCGAACCGAGTGCAAACTGATTCCACTTGTCCAAACTTGTGAAAATGTCAGCAGTCAGAACGGCCAACGGCGGGCGGTTCCTAAAACACACTGCGTCTAACGAACGGAGAACGAACGGCGGGCGGTTCCTAAAACACACTGCGTCTAACGAACGGAGAACGAACGGCGGGCGGTTCCTAAAACACACTGCGTCTAACGAACGGAGAACGAACGGCGGGCGGTTCCTAAAACACACTGCGTCTAACGAACGGAGAACGAACGGCGGGCGGTTCCTAAAACACACTGCGTCTAACGAACGGAGAACGAACGGCGGGCGGTTCCTAAAACACACTGCGTCTAACGAACGGAGAACGAACGGCGGGCGGTTCCTAAAACACACTGCGTCTAACGAACGGAGAACGAACGGCGGGCGGTTCCTAAAACACACTGCGTCTAACGAACGGAGAACGAACGGCGGGCGGTTCCTAAAACACACTGCGTCTAACAAACGGAGAACGAACGGCGGGCGGTTCCTAAAACTACACTGCATCTAACGAACGGAGAACGAACGGCGGGCGGTTCCTAAAACACACTGCGTCTAACGAACGGAGAACGAACGGCGGGCGGTTCCTAAAACACACTGCGTCTAACGAACGGAGAACGAACGGCGGGCGGTTCCTAAAACACACTGCGTCTAACGAACGGAGAACGAACGGCGGGCGGTTCCTAAAACACACTGCGTCTAACGAACGGAGAACGAACGGCGGGCGGTTCCTAAAACACACTGCGTCTAACGAACGGAGAACGAACGGCGGGCGGTTCCTAAAACACACTGCGTCTAACGAACGGAGAACGAACGGCGGGCGGTTCCTAAAACACACTGCGTCTAACGAACGGAGAACGAACGGCGGGCGGTTCCTAAAACACACTGCGTCTAACAAACGGAGAACGAACGGCGGGTTAATATCAGACCGTGAATTTTCTCCCTCACATTTTCACTCCAAATACTTTACGCGTTTTTAAAAAGAAATTCCCTGAACGGGATCATTCAAAACTATAATCAGGTAAACGGTGATGAACAAGATGAGTCGTACCCGTAACGACGTGATTCTAAAAGGATCTCTCAGTCTTCCATCCTCGTCTTTCAAGTTGTAGCCTTCTGCTCTTTTGTCCCGTTGGCTGATTTTCCACAGCTTGATGGTCTTGTCTGGGTTGTGAAAAAAGCCAACGTCAGTGTTCGCACAGATTTACAGTCACCTTGGCCTTCCGTCTGTAGAAAGACTTCAGAGGAAAGGGGTTAAAGCTACATTTACAGTTCAACATTCAGTGCATTTCCTTGGAACGTCTGTGGCGCTGAAAAGCATCATCACCTTGACCTAATGGAATCAGAAATATGAACGAGAGCACCGCGACTTACCGTTTGTTGAGAGCAGAGAGTGCGCAGCGTTTTGTTGGGGTAACCATCTTATTTTGTTTATTTTCTCCTCGATTTCTAAGCTTTTCAAATAGTCAAACTCGGGTTCGTGGCTCTGGAAAGTGCTGTACACATTGTATTCTCCTCTGGAATGAGGACGGTTTTTACTCTGAAAGAAATAAACCAGCTCATTATTAGTACGACTATATTTTACAACCACCACAATGCACTTAAAAAAATAAAAAAATAGGATTTTGTACATTATGCTACATTAAAAGGTGAATCCGACTAATGTTGTTTTCAAGGTGCGATTTAGTCTTAAACGTCGTTGTTCCCCCGATTGATTTATGGTTGTTTGATAGTTAACTGACCTCTTGTTCCCGTTGGAATATGACGACCCGACCTCCTTTGTCTCCTGTTGCTAGTAGATCTCCAGAATAGTTAAACTCAACCGTTGAGATTATGTCGGCTGAGAGACAACAACAAAAAGGTCATGAGTGAGTAACATTTCACGTAGGCTGTTTTTTGATAAATAAACCTGAACTTAAGACACACAGTAACACGGGTTGGGTCTACGTCACAAAACAAAAACATGATCAATATCATTGATGACCAGTCTGACGTGGCAGTGGGCTTTTCAATCATATTATAAAGAGCGGGGCCTAATGAACATTCCCCACTCAGTACAGGCCTGAACCCCATCAACAACACTAGCAGCTCACTGGGGGAATAATGACAACACAACCCACTGTAACAACACTAGCAGCTCACTGGGGGAATAATGACAACACAACCCACTGTAACAACACTAGCAGCTCACTGGGGGAATAATGACAACACAACCCACTGTAACAACACTAGCAGCTCACTGGGGGAATAATGACAACACAACCCACTGTAACAACACTAGCAGCTCACTGGGGGAATAATGACAACACAACCCACTGTAACAACACTAGCAGCTCACTGGGGGAATAATGACAACACAACCCACTGTAACAACACTAGCAGCTCACTGGGGGAATAATGACAACACAACCCACTGCAACAACACTAGCAGCTCACTGGGGGAATAATGACAACACAACCCACTGCAACAACACTAACAGCTCACTGGGGGAATAATGACAACACAACCCACTGCAACAACACTAGCAGCTCACTGGGGGAATAATGACAACACAACCCACTGTAACAACACTAGCAGCTCACTGGGGGAATAATGACAACACAACCCACTGCAACAACACTAACAGCTCACTGGGGGAATAATGACAACACAACCCACTGCAACAACACTAACAGCTCACTGGGGGAATAATGACAACACAACCCACTGCAACAATACTAGCAGCTCACTGGGGAATAATGACAACACAAAACAACCAAATCAAATCAAATGTATTCATAAAGCCCTTCTTACATCAGCTGATATCTCAAAGTGCTGTACAGAAACCCAGCCTAAAACCCCAAACAGCAAGCAATGCAGCTGTAGAAGCACGGTGGCTAGGAAAAACTACCTAGAAAGGCCAGAACCTAGGAAGAAACCTAGAGAAGAACCAGGCTGTGAGGGGTGGCCAGTCGTCTTCTGGCTGTGTCGGGTGGAGAACCCACGGCAACAACACTAGCAGCTCAGTGGGAGACCTGGCCTCACAGCAAGACAAAACAAACCATGAGCCATGCTAGTCTCCTGATAAATACGTAATATGCTCGATACAGGAAGTAGGCTAGCGAGGCTATAAATTACTCTCTGAAGTCCACTGCCAAAGATGTTCAGCCTTCCTCTTGGCCACAGTAGCAACATTTTTCTTCTTTTAAAAGCTAATTTCCTGTAATTCTACACATTTTGCCATGGCTTATGCTGTCAGAGTGTCTGTAGTTTTTTTTTGTGGTTGTTAGTTCTCAAAGATGATCTTAAAATATAAAGTGCCTTTGAAAAGTATTCAGTCCCCTTGACTTTTTACACATTTCATTACATTACAGCCGTATTCTAAAATGGATTAAATAAATGTTTTATCAGCAGCAATCTACACAGAAAACATTTTTGCAAAAAAAACATTTGTGTTTACATAAATATTCAGACCCTATACTCAGTACTTTGTTAAAGCGCCTTTGGCAGTGATTACAGCCTTGAGTCTTCTTGGTTATGACGCTACAAGCTTGGCACACATCTATTTGGAGAGTCTCTCTCATTCTTCTCTGCAGATCCTATCAGTCTGTCTGGTGGGATGGGGAGCGTTGCTATACAGCTATTTTTAGGTCTCTCCAGAGATGTTCGATTGGGTTCAAGTGCGGGCTCTGTCTGGGCAACTTAAGAACATTCAGAATCTTGTCCCGAAGCCACACCTGCATTGTCTTGGCTGTGTGCTTAGGGTCTTTGACCTGTTGGAAGGTGAACCTTTATCCCAGTATGAGGTCCTGAGCAGATTTTCATCAAGGATCTCTCTGTATTTTGTTCCGTTCATCTTTCCCTTGATCCTGACTAGTCTCCCTGCTGCTGAAAATCATCCCCACAGCATTTTTTTACTTTTTTTTTAACACATTTGCAAAAATGTCTAAAAACCTGTTTTTTGCTTCATCATTATGGAGTATTGTGTGTGGATTGATAACATTTTTTTTTTATTTAATCAATTTTAGAATAAGGCTGTAAAGTAATTTTTTTGGTAAAAAGTCAAGGGGTCTGAATACTTTTCGAATGCCCCGTATATACATAAGAGTGTACAAAACATTAGGAACACCTTCCTAATATTGAGTTGCACCCTCTTTTGCCCTCAGAACAGCCACAATTTGTGGGCATGGACTACAAGGTGTCAAAGCGTTCCACAGGGATTCTGGCCCATGTTGAGTCCAATGCTTCCCACAGTTGTATCAAGTTAGCTGGATGTCCTTTGGGTGGTGGATCATTCTTGATACACACAGGAAACTGTTGAGTGTGAAAAACAGCAGCGTTGCAGTTCTTGACACAAACCAGTGAGCCTGGCACCTACTACCACACCCCGTTCAAAGGCATCTTTTGTCTTGCCCAGTCACCCTTTGAATGGCACACATACACAATCCATGTCTCAATTGCCTTCAGGCTTATTAAAAATCCTTCTTTATCCTGACAAGCTAAAATGTTCGCCACCGCGGCCAGCCACCCACCGCGGCCAGCCACCCACCGCGGCCAGCCACCGCGGCCAGCCACCGCTAATGACTATAAGGGAAACACTGGTGTGTGTGTGCGGGCGCATGTCTACACTTTGTGAAGCCGTTAGTGATGATGCTAATGATGGAAAAGCTTTTCCCAAAAACCTTCTCAATTAAAATGTTAATTATAAAGTAGCCTATGGGCTACCCGGCAAAATTATATCATGATTATTTGTATCAATACAGCGGCCAATTGTTTTGCAAACTCTGCAAATCACACGAGCGCTACAGAAACATCGCTAACCAAACAGTTCCTGGCTGGTGCACAGTGGAATTAAAAGGGTAACTACATCCAAAAATCTATTTCCTATATTTTTCCCCAGACCTGAAAAGTAGTCTCCTGATGTGGTTTAATCATCTCATTGTTGTTTGTTTATTTGTTTAAGTATGATTGATAGGGAAAAGCCAAAGAAAAACTAAATGGAGAAAACGGAAATCAGGCAAAACTTCTAAAATAAAAAGTGTGTGTGTATATATTTATTTATATGGCCCTAAAGCAGATACTGTATTCACAACACAGCTTTAACAATCAACAGCCAAGAGGTTCCAACCAAGATGACTTACTACAACTACTGGGTGGCGCAGCAAAACACCTGACCTACTACAGTCAATAAAAACACTCAAACTGTTCCAAAATGGCACAATTAAGGGTTGGGCGGTACGCAGATGTTCATACCGCTTCTGTATCGTCTCTGCTGTAACCAAGACGATTCATCTTCACATCCAGCCACTTAGCAAACCAAATGCATAGCTGGAGCCTTGAGCTGGATCATTTATTTAACATCCTAGATTTCTTATAATTATACTCAACTTAAAAATATATCTATTTATTTTTTCAAACAGTATTGAAAAAAATCATACCTTCTGTATTTCAAAATATACTGTTTATACCATATAGCCCAAGCCTAGAAACAATAAGTAATAACTACAAGCCTAGAAACAATAAGTAATAACTACAAGTCTAGAAACACAGTATTAACTCTCACTATTGGATGGCGCCCTAAAATGACAAAAAAGGAGCTGATCGTGGAGGACAGGAAACGGAGAGCTGAGCACGCCCCCATCCACATCCACGTGGCTGTAGTGGAGCGGGTCGACAGCTTTGAGATCCTCGGTGTCCACATCACTAAGGAATTATAATGGTCCACACACACACACCAACACAGACGTGAAGAAGGCCCGGCAACACCTCTTTCCCCTCAGGAGGTGAAAAATATTTGGCATGGGCCTTCAGATCATCAAAAAGTTTATACAGCTTCACTATTGAGAGAATCTTGACCGGCTGCCTCACCGCTTGGTATGGCAACCGCTTGGTATTTGATCGCAAGGAACCACAGAGGGTAGTGCGTACAACCCAGTACATCCCTGGGGCAGAGCTCTCTGTAATCCACCCAGTACATCCCTGGGGCAGAGCTCTCTGTAATCCACCCAGTACATCCCTGGGGCAGAGCTCTCTGTAATCCACCCAGTACATCCCTGGGGCAGAGCTCTCTGTAATTCAAGCATTCTATACCAGGCGGTGTCAGAGGAAGGCCCTAAAAATGGTTAAAGTCTCCAGCCATTGAAGTCAGACTATTCTCTCTGCATTCACATAGCAAGCAGTAACGATGCACCTGGGACCAACAGAACCCTGAACATCTTCTACCCCCCCGGGCCACAAGACTGATGAATAGTTAACCAAACAGCTACCTGGACTATCTGCATTCACATAGCAAGCAGTAACGATGCACCTGGGACCAACAGAGCCCTGAACATCTTCTACCCCCCCGGGCCACAAGACTGATGAATAGTTAACCAAACAGCTACCTGGACTTTCTGCATTGATCCCATTTTGCACAAACTCTTATGACTCATCACGTACGCTGCTGCTACTGTCTATAATCTATCCTGATGCCTAGTCACTTTACCCCTACCTATATGTACATATCTACCTCCCTTACCTCTACCCCTGCACATTGACTTGGTACTGGTACCCTGTGTATATAGCAAAGTTATCACCTCTACCCCCTGCACATTGACTTGGTACTGGTACCCTGTGTATATAGCCATGTTATTGCCTCTACATTGACTTGGTACTGGTACCCTGTGTATAGAGCCAAGTTATTACCCCTGCACATTGACTTGGTACTGGTACCCTGTGTATATAGCCAAGTTATTACCCCTGCACATATGAATTGGTACCTGTACCCTGTGTATACAGCCAAGTTATCACCTCTACCCCTGCACATATGACTTGGTACTGGTACCCTGTGTATACAGCCAAGTTATCACCTCTACCCCTGCACATATGACTTGGTACTGGTACCCTGTGTATATAGCCTAGTTATCACCTCTACCCCTGCACATATGACTTGGCACCTGTACCCTGTGTATACAGCCAAGTTATCACCTCTACCCCTGCACATATGACTTGGTACTGGTACCCTGTGTATATAGCCTAGTTATCACCTCTACCCCTGCACATATGACTTGGTACTGGTACCCTGTGTATACAGCCAAGTTATCACCTCTACCCCTGCACATATGACTTGGTACTGGTACCCTGTGTATACAGCCAAGTTATCACCTCTACCACTACACATATGACTTGGTACCTGTACCCTGTGTATATAGCCAAGTTATCACCTATACCCCTGCACATATGACTTGGTACTGGTACCCTGTGTATACAGCCAAGTTATCACCTCTACCCCTGCACATATGACTTGGTACTGGTACCCTGTGTATACAGCCAAGTTATCACCTCTACCCCTACACATATGACTTGGTACCTGTACCCTGTGTATATAGCCAAGTTATCACCTATACCCCTGCACATATGACTTGGTACTGGTACCCTGTGTATATAGCCAAGTTATCACCTCTACCCCTGCACATATGACTTGGTACTGGTACCCTGTGTATACAGCCAAGTTATCACCTCTACCCCTGCACATATGACTTGGTACTGGTACCCATTTATTTCTCATGTTCTTATCCTTCTATTATTTGTTAATCTTTCTCTCTGCGTTGTTGGGAAGGGTCCGTCAATAAGCATTTCACCGTTAGTCTACACCGGTTGCTTAGCAAGCATGATGACAAATAACATTTGATTTGAAAACCTACTTGATTGGATAAAATCCTGTGAGTGAACACAGTAGTGTCTATTCCAGTCATGTCTCTCTAGCTAGCCATTAAGATCACATCTCACCTTACGGGTTCACGTGACCTCACACCTTACGGGTTCACGTGACATCACACCTTGCGGGGTCACGTGACCTCACACCTTACGGGTTCACGTGACCTCACACCTTACGGGTTCACGTGACCTCACACCTTACGGGTTCACGTGACCTCACACCTTACGGGTTCACGTGACATCACACCTTACGGGGTCACGTGACATCACACCTTACGGGTTCACGTGACATCACACCTTACGGGTTCACGTGACATCACACCTTACGGGTTCACGTGACATCACACCTTACGGGTTCACGTGACACACTTGCCGTGCGGTAGCAGAGAAAACAGTCTATGACTTGGGTGACTGGAGTCTTTGATAAGACGTACTTTGTTGTACATTAACTTACAGATAACTAATATGTCTCTATGCTCACAACCCCCCCCCCCCGTTTGGGCTGGAAGCCAATGGGTCGGGCGCAGTGCAGCGCCCCTGTAGCCTATTATAAAGAGGTACTAGGACTCTATACCTTGGTTAAAAGATGCAGCTGACATCAGGGAAGTGCACTCAGCCATGGAAGATCTAAGCACAGCCTGTACAACAGGACTGCAGCAAGGGAAATCTATTTACTGTCTGTGCTGCTGAAGACTGTATGATGACGCAGAGCCAGGGGTCGTATTCATTAGGAAATAACGTAGCGAAAAGCTTTTGCCGAGAATGAAAATGAGGGTTTCTTTATTGTTTCAGTCTTCATGCACATGTATGGCTTGTTCATGAAGAATAGAGAGAGGCTGCAGTATGGATGACTGGGCAGGAAAGATTCAGATGGCCCCTCTGTGCTGCTGGGGGCGCGCTCTCTCTCTCTCTCCCCGTCATGCTGGGGGCGCGCTCTCTCTCTCCCCGTCATGCTGGGGGCGCGCTCTCTCTCTCCCCCCGTCATGCTGGGGGTGCTCTCTCCCTCTCCCCGTCATGCTGGGGGCGCGCTCTCTCTCTCCCCCCGTCATGCTGGGGGTGCTCTCTCCCTCTCCCCGTCATGCTGGGGGCGCGCTCTCTCTCTTCCCCGTCATGCTGGGGGCGCGCTCTCTCTCTCCCTCCGTCATGCTGGGGGCGCGCTCTCTCTCTCCCCCCGTCATGCTGGGGGCGCGCTCTCTCTCTCTCCCCGTCATGCTGGGGGCGCTCTCTCTCTACCCCCGTCATGCTGGGGGCGCGCTCTCTCTCTCTCCCCGTCATGGTGGGGGCTCTCTCTCTCCGTCATGCTGGGGGCGCTCTCTCTCTCTCCCCGTCATGCTGGGGGCGCCCTCTCTCTCTCTCCCCGTCATGCTGGGGGGGCGCTCTCTCTCTCTACCCCCGTCATGCTGGGGGGGCGCTCTCTCTCTCTACCCCCGTCATGTTGGGGGCGCTCTCTCTCTCTCTCTCCCCGTCATGCTGGGGGCGCCCTCTCTCTCCCCGTCATGCTGGGGGCGCGCTCTCTCTCTCTCCCCCCGTCATGCTGGGGGCGCGCTCTCTCTCCCCCCGTCATGCTGGGGGCGCACTCTCTCTCTCTCTCCCCGTCATGCTGGGGGCGCGCTCTCTCTCTCTCTCCCCGTCATGCTGGGGGCGCGCTCTCTCTCTCTCTCCCCGTCATGCTGGGGGCGCGCTCTCTCTCTCTCTCTCTCTCTCCCCGTCATGCTCGGGGCGCTCTCTCTCTCTCCCCGTCATGCTGGGGGCGCGCTCTCTCTCTCTCTCCCCGTCATGCTGGGGGCGCGCTCTCTCTCTCCCCGTCATGTTGGGGGCGCGCTCTCTCTCCCCGTCATGCTGGGGGCGCGCTCTCTCTCTCTCCCCCCGTCATGCTGGGGGCTCTCTCTCTCTCTCTACCCCCGTCATGCTGGGGGCGCTCTCTCTCTCTCCCCCCGTCATGCTGGGGGGTGGGGGCTCTCTCTCTCTCTCCCCGTCATGTTGGGGGCGCGCTCTCTCTCTCTCCCCGTCATGCTGGGGGCGCGCTCTCATCATGGAGGGGGCTCTCTCCCCGTCATGCTGGGGGGTGGGGGCTCTCTCTCTCTCCCCCCATCATGCTGGGGTCGCGCTCTCTCTCTCTCCCCCCATCATGCTGGGGGCGCGCTCTCATCATGGAGGGGGCTCTCTCCCCGTCATGCTGGGGGGTGGGGGCTCTCTCTCCCCGTCATGCTGGGAGGGGGCTCTCTCTCCCCGTCATGCTGGGAGGGGGCTCTCTCTCCCCGTCATGCTGGGAGGGGGCTCTCTCTCCCCGTCATGCTGGGGAGGGGGCTCTCTCTCCCCGTCATGCTGGGGAGGGGGCTCTCTCTCTCCCCGTTATGCTGGGGAGGGGGCTCTCTCTCTCCCCGTTATGCTGGGGAGGGGGCTCTCTCTCTCCTCGTGATGCTGGGGGGGGTCTCTCTCCCTCCCCGTGATGCTGGGGGGGGTCTCTCTCCCTCCCCGTGATGCTGGGGGGGGTCTCTCTCCCTCCCCGTGATGCTGGGGGCTCTCTCTCCCTCCCCGTGATGCTGGGGGCTCTCTCTCTCTCCCCGTGATGCTGGGGGCTCTCTCTCTCTCCCCGTGATGCTGGGGGCTCTCTCTCTCTCCCCGTGATGCTGGGGGCTCTCTCTCTCTCCCCGTGATGCTGGGGGCTCTCTCTCTCCCTGTGATGCTGGGGGCTCTCTCTCTCCCTGTGATGCTGGGGGCTCTCTCTCTCCCTGTGATGCTGGGGGCTCTCTCTCTCCCTGTGATGCTGGGGGCTCTCTCTCTCACTGTGATGCTGGGGGCTCTCTCTCTCACTGTGATGCTGGGGGCTCTCTCTCTCACTGTGATGCTGGGGGCTCTCTCTCTCACTGTGATGCTGGGGGCTCTCTCTCTCTCTGTGATGCTGGGGGCTCTCTCTCTCTCTGTGTGTCTGTTTTAGCGCCACATCTCACAGCAAGGCCACTGGATTATTTATAACAAAGCAGCAGTGAAGAGGAGAGGAGCCGGAAACGACCAGCTGACAGCAGCACAGCAGTATCCCTCCTGCCCTTTCTCCTGGGATGCCCCAGGACAGTGTGCCCCCTGCCAGTGCACAACAGATACACAGACCAATCCCTCTCTTCAAAAACAGACGATTAATTGTGGTGCAAAATATAATGTCAGTACGACAAGTAGTCCTCGTCCCAAACGACACAACCGAATAGCTTCAGAATCAGTATCACAGTAGTGCAGCAAAGATAGTCCTGTACAGACATAAACATACGTCTTTCCACTTTGAGAGACCAAGGTGATTAGCTAGTTCCACAGGTCCCCTCACAGTACAGTGTGTATCGTACTGTACAGTCAGGAAGGCACCCTTATATGTCTGAGACACCCCTTATTTTAAACCAGAGGGACCAGCATCACCATATCTGTCAGCCTTCACACTGGCAGCCAATAGCAGGCCTTACAGGCCAGATCAATGTGTAGCTACATCCTAATCAATGCCATCTTAGATAACAGGGGTGTGCAGGGCAATGTATCCACGATTCTCTTTCACACCAACACTGACAGTGTTACAAGATCTTGCAGTGTTTTCACAGCTATAGGTATATAACTATATAGTTAAAGCCTATGTTTAGTGAGATGTAGATAGAAAATATCTGACCTTGTTCTGCCTGGTGAAGAGGGAACAACTGTTGTTAACCAACCACGTGCTTGTAATAACTACATAGGTCAACCACCTAACACCTAGCTAGCCAAAACAATAGTACTTACAGCTAACTAGACAGCTCCCCTAAATAGCTATAACTGGCTAGCCTAGCAAGTCATCTAGCTAGCGAGTTAACAAGGTTTGAATGCTGACAACTTAGGCACTAGGCTAGCTAGATAGTTAACTAGCAACCTTCTGTATTAGCGACGTTGCTAGCTTGCTAACGTTAGCGTGCACAAAACACCCGTGATTAGGTCAATGAATAACATTCAAAATGTTCATCTATCTGTTGAAATGGAAACGAGCTTTACCTTCAGCCACATCCTCGTCTATGGCTCCCTTCACTTGAGAGAAGCACCATTGGAAATCGTTCCCTCCTCCGACACCTACAAAACATCACAAATTGAATAAGGTGAATAAACAGGCAGAAAATATTAGCAGATGTTATAGAAACACAGAGGAATAATTCCCACCTTTAAATGTGTACTTCAACATAGCAACTAGCTAACTATGGAGTGTAATTTGGCACATATTCTCAGAGTTGATCGGTTGCTTGCTAGCCAAGAAACTTGCAATGCTTTTAGGCCGCGCTGATGCGTGAGAACAGTGTAGGGCCCCCGCCTACAAAGTTGTCAACCTTACCTGCCATTGCCACTTTCTGCAACAGAACTGGCTTCTTTGGGGGGTCTTCCGATAGTGATTTGAGTTGTAAGGATTGTAATTTCAGTACAGGTTATTACAAGGAAACAGTTATTAGACTCGTGAATATGGGCTTACAGAAATGCCCGTGATTTTTTATTTTTTTTCAATCCAAAATGGCGCACATTGACAGTCGACATGACACAGTGACGTCATTTAGACGCTTCAAAGTCTATTTCAGGCCCTCGACCGCCTCAGAAGTGCACCGTTTATGCGCAGCTTCGCAGGGCCTTGGCGAGCTGACAGATACAGGCGTGGGAAAGTGGACTGTGATCTGTGTGTTCTCCCCCATAATGACCAGTCAATGTTTTGGCAAAACATAATTTTCTTGTTTCATACTTTGATAAAGACATTCGACACAAAGTCAGAGACATTGTCATAGGCATCGAAATCTAAGAGATATACAGAGCCTAATCCTAGGCCATTGGCTGGTGTTTCACAACCATTTTTATACCAGGGAATAGAGCTCGCCAGCTTGTCCTAAAAACCGGAAATTAGTTACCACTGGTTCGTTCAGCCATTCCTATGGGAAAATTCACGGGGAAAGAATAGGTTTTTGGAATAAACAGCGAAAATAAGGTCTGAGGTTAACACAGGCTTAGGATATTTTATATGTTTTAGTTTGTGAGATAATATCAGTCAGTTAACATGACATTTATGAATTATGAAGCCTTTATGTTATTTTTTTAAATGACAGAAATGCTTAAAAATTCACAAAAAGTGACGTTAGCTGATGAAGATTAATTCACAGAACAAAACGTATGAGAACTCCTAAACCCGTGTTTACCACACTGCTTATTTTGGGTGTTTATCCGAAAACCCAACAAAACTCCATTCATTTACACATAGGATTTGCCAAACGAACCATGGTGGAGTTAATGTCTACAAAAAGACGCCATTACTTTTTCTCAGAGACCCGAAAAGTAATAAAACATTTTTTTTTTAAGATGTATTGATGTATTGTCCTGTAAACCTCTATGTTCCTGATGTGCTTGTGTGAAACTGGTTCTAGATCTAGTGAAACTAGTTGAAACTTTAAAATAAATTATCATTCATTTTTTTTAAACTAAGCATACAAATGATTTACTCCATGCAATTGTGTGAGATAAATCACAACTATGGCAGTTGCAGGAAGTGGGCTATCTTGTCAATATAATAAATCATCTTTGTCAGTACTACAACAATAACAAAGCTACTCATACTACTGACAGACAATTTACAATCTTGTTTTGGAGCAGACGGTAGAGTCCTAGATCTAGCCAGTAGAGTGCAGTGTTTAGCCAGAAATGACGAGGCTCCTCAGATCTTTCTCTGCTCATTATGAGGTGGTGTCCTCTCCTCGCCAGTCTTCTGCCGAATGGGTAAACGCAACACATAGTCGCCAGCAAAGTTAAATGCAATTACATTCATTCATATTAAACCTCAAATAATTAAATGTATTTGCTTGTTTGTTTGCACCATTTCTTGTGACAACTGAACAACGAAAACCTAATTATGGTTGGCTGTGTGACTAAGTTCCTGCTAGTGGAAGCTTGTTCGCTCAATGTATTTTTTATATATTTTTTCAATTTGCTTGTTAGACTTAAAAGCCTTAGAAATCCTCCTGGGCCTGACAGAGTAATCCCCTCTCTACTTTGTTCTAGCTTCTCTCTCCATTAATGCCAACCCTTATGAGGGAAAAACATGCATTTGTGAATGATATAAAAATGACCAAATAAAGTATTTTTAAATGAACGGGGTATAGTAGTAGGAGCCAGGCGCACCGGTTTGAGTGTATCAAGAACTGTGGGGCTGCTGGGTTTTTCACACTCAACAGTTTCCCATGTTTATCAAGAATGGTCCACCACCCACAGGACGTCCAGCCAACTTGACACAACAGTGGGAAGCATCGGAGTCAACATGGGCCATCATCCCTGTGGAACGCTTTTGACACCTTGTAGAGTCCATGCCCGACAAATTGAGGCTGTTCTGAGGGAAAAGGGGGGAAGTGCAACTCAATATTAGGAAGGTATTCCTAATGCTTTGTACACTGAGTGTATATCACATGTTAAACGCATCAGAAAATGTAATTCAAAGTAAATTCTGAAATCCTTTAAAGAATGTATTTTACAATGTATTTACACATGTATTTATCAATATATTTGGAAATGTTTTGTGAAATGTATTTTATTTTAATGTATTTGTTGGAAATATGTTAAAATTAAAATCAATCTAATATATGAAAACTTTTGCCAAATGATATTGTAACAAAATGGTTACTGTCTTAACAATGGCACTATAGTGACTGCCAATGGACTTATGTCAGACTCATTCAGACTGCAGAACTGGCGGTGTACAAACTTAACAGAGTACAACATAACACATGACACTTTCTCCAATGGGTGACCCAACAAGAGCTAACCCAAGAACACGCCTCCTGCAAGCTATGCTCCGTTGTGTGATCCAACGAGAGCTAACCAAAGAACACGACTCCAGCAAGCTACACGCCGATAGGTGATCCAACGAGAGCTAACCCAAGAACACGACTCCAGCAAGCTATGTGCCGATCGGTGACCCAACGAGAACTAACCCAAGAACACGCCTCCTGCAAGCTATGCTCCGATGGGTGATCCAACGAGAGCTAACCCAAGAACACGCCTCCTGCAAGCTATGCTCCGATGGGTGATCCAACGAGAGCTAACCCAAGAACACGCCTCCTGCAAGCTACGCTCCGATATGTGACCCAACGAGAGCTAACCCAAGAACACGACTCCAGCAAGCTACGCTCCGATGAGAGACCCAACGAGAGCTAACCCAAGAACACGACTCCAGCAAGCTACGCTCCGATATGTGACCCAACGAGAGCTAACCCAAGAACACGACTCCAGCAAGCTACGCTCCGATATGTGACCCAACGAGAGCTAACCCAAGAACACAACTCCAGCAAGCTACGCTCCGATATGTGACCCAACGAGAGCTAACCCAAGAACACAACTCCAGCAAGCTACGCTCCGATATGTGACCCAACGAGAGCTAACCCAAGAACACAACTCCAGCAAGCTACGCTCCGATATGTGACCCAACGAGAGCTAACCCAAGAACACAACTCCAGCAAGCTACGCTCCGATATGTGACCCAACGAGAGCTAACCCAAGAACACAACTCCAGCAAGCTACGCTCCGATATGTGACCCAACGAGAGCTAACCAAAGAACAAAACTCCAGCAAGCTACGCTTCCAGATCCTCTACGCGCTAAATTCCTCAAGGGTTCTATGTGGTACCATAATGACTTCAAATGGTTCTTTACAGTTCACAAAAGCGTTCTTTCCTCTTTTAGTGATAATGAAAATGTAGGGTGAAGCGTCTCATTAGAATATTTTGGGGCGTGGTTTGCTTACAGCTCTTTTTTGTGCAACCGTGAGTGGGAGTGTCATGTTAGTTTATCTGATCTCTTGTGTTTTTCTTTTACAATTCTTGACTCATCACATACGTTGTTAATACTGTTTATTATCTGTCACTGTATTCCTAGTTACTTGTACATATCTACCTCAATTACCTCGTCCCCCTGATCATCGCCTCAGTACTGGTATAAGTTATCTTTACTCGTTGTTTATTTATTTGTACTTTTATTATTACGTGTTTTACTTTTCTATTGTTTCTCTATTTGCTTTCTCTCTGCATTATTGGGAAGGACCCGTAAGCATTGCTGAAACAGGGTCCCCCCCCTCCCCTCCCACTGTATAAACACAACATCACCTGGAGTCCCACTGTATAAACACAACATCACCTGGAGTCCCACTGTTTAAACACAACATCACCTGGAGTCCCACTGTATAAACACAACATCACCTGGAGTCCCACTGTTTAAACACAACATCTCCTGGAGTCCCACTGTTTAAACACAACATCACCTGGAGTCCCACTGTTTAAACACAACATCACCTGGAGTCCCACTGTTTAAACACAACATCACCTGGAGTCCCACTGTTTAAACACAACATCACCTGGAGTCCCACTGTTTAAACACAACATCACCTGGAGTCCCACTGTTTAAACACAACATCACCTGGAGTCCCACTGTTTAAACACAACATCACCTGGAGTCCCACTGTTTAAACACAACATCACCTGGAGTCCCACTGTTTAAACACAACATCACCTGGAGTCCCACTGTTTAAACACAACATCACCTGGAGTCCCACTGTTTAAACACAACATCACCTGGAGTCCCACTGTTTAAACACAACATCACCTGGAGTCCCACTGTTTAAACACAACATCACCTGGAGTCCCACTGTTTAAACACAACATCACCTGGAGTCCCACTGTTTAAACACAACATCACCTGGAGTCCCACTGTTTAAACACAACATCACCTGGAGTCCCACTGTTTAAACACAACATCACCTGGAGTCCCACTGTTTAAACACAACATCACCTGGAGTCCCACTGTTTAAACACAACATCACCTGGAGTCCCACTGTTTAAACACAACATCACCTGGAGTCCCACTGTTTAAACACAACATCACCTGGAGTCCCACTGTTTAAACACAACATCACCTGGAGTCCCACTGTTTAAACACAACATCACCTGGAGTCCCACTGTTTAAACACAACATCACCTGGAGTCCCACTGTTTAAACACAACATCACCTGGAGTCCCACTGTTTAAACACAACATCACCTGGAGTCCCACTGTTTAAACACAACATCACCTGGAGTCCCACTGTTTAAACACAACATCACCTGGAGTCCCACTGTTTAAACACAACATCACCTGGAGTCCCACTGTTTAAACACAACATCACCTGGAGTCCCACTGTTTAAACACAACATCACCTGGAGTCCCACTGTTTAAACACAACATCACCTGGAGTCCCACTGTTTAAACACAACATCACCTGGAGTCCCACTGTTTAAACACAACATCACCTGGAGTCCCACTGTTTAAACACAACATCACCTGGAGTCCCACTGTTTAAACACAACATCACCTGGAGTCCCACTGTTTAAACACAACATCACCTGGAGTCCCACTGTTTAAACACAACATCACCTGGAGTCCCACTGTTTAAACACAACATCACCTGGAGTCCCACTGTTTAAACACAACATCACCTGGAGTCCCACTGTTTAAACACAACATCTCCTGGAGTCCCACTGTTTAAACACAACATCACCTGGAGTCCCACTGTTTAAACACAACATCACCTGGAGTCCCACTGTTTAAACACAACATCACCTGGAGTCCCACTGTTTAAACACAACATCACCTGGAGTCCCACTGTTTAAACACAACATCACCTGGAGTCCCACTGTTTAAACACAACATCACCTGGAGTCCCACTGTTTAAACACAACATCACCTGGAGTCCCACTGTTTAAACACAACATCACCTGGAGTCCCACTGTTTAAACACAACATCACCTGGAGTCCCACTGTTTAAACACAACATCTCCTGGAGTCCCACTGTTTAAACACAACATCACCTGGAGTCCCACTGTTTAAACACAACATCACCTGGAGTCCCACTGTTTAAACACAACATCAGCCTGGAGTCCCACTGTTTAAACACAACATCACCTGGAGTCCCACTGTTTAAACACAACATCACCTGGAGTCCCACTGTTTAAACACAACATCACCTGGAGTCCCACTGTTTAAACACAACATCACCTGGAGTCCCACTGTTTAAACACAACATCACCTGGAGTCCCACTGTTTAAACACAACATCACAACTTTTAGAGATGACTCACTTCACATCTCCCCATCCTGATTAATTGATTAAGTTGACAGTCTTGATCAAATGTATAGTTGTCAGATAGTTTAATTATCGCTCACTCAGGTTAAGTCCCAAAATGGCACCCTATTTCCTTTATAGTGCACTACTTTAGAATACCTATGGGTCCTATTGTCCTATGGGTCCTATGGGTCCTATTGTCCTATGGGTCCTATTGTCCTATTGGTCCTATGGGTCCTATGGGTCCTATGGGTCCTATGGGTCCTATTGTCCTATGGGTCCTATGGGTCCTATGGGTCCTATGGGTCCTATGGGTCCTATGGGTCCTATGGGTCCTATGGGTCCTATTGGTCCTATGGTCCTATGTGTTCTATGGGTCCTATGGGTCCTATTGGTCCTATGGTCCTATGGGTTCTATGGGTCCTATGGTCCTATGGGTCCTATGGGTCCTATGGGTCCTATGGGTCCTGTTGGTCCTATGGGTCCTATTGGTCCTATGGGTCCTATTGGTCCTATGGGTCCTATTGGGCCTATGGTCCTATGGGTTCTATTGGTCCTATGGGTCCTACGGGTCCTATTGTCCTATTGGTCCTATTGGTCCTATGGGTCCTATTGGTCCGATGGGTCCTATGGGTCCTATGGGTCCTATGGGTCCTATGGGTCCTATGGGTTCTATTGGTCCTATGGGTCCTACGGGTCCTATTGTCCTATGGGTCCTATGGGTCCTATGGGTCCTATGGGTCCTATTGGTCCTATGGTCCTATGGGTCCTATGGGTCCTATGGGTCCTATAGGTCCTATAGGTCCTATGGGTCCTATGGGTCCTATTGTCCTATGGGTCCTATTGGTCCTATTGTTCTATTGGTCCTATGGGTCCTATGGGTCCTATTGGGCATATGGTCCTATGGTCCTATGGGTCCTATTGGTCTATTGGTCCTGTTGGTCCTATGGGTCCTATTGTCCTATGGTCCTGTGGGTTCTATTGTCCTATGGTCCTATGGGTCCTACGGGTCCTATTGGTCCTATAGTCCTTATTGGTCCTATGGGTCATATGGGTCCTATAGTCCTATGGGTCCTATTGGTCCTATGGGTCATATGGGTCCTATAGTCCTATGGGTCCTATTGTCCTATGACTTCGATAGGTCGTATTGTCCTATGAGTACGATAGGTCGTATTGTCCTATGGGTCCTAATGTCCTATTGTCCTATGAGTCCTATGTGTCCTATTGTCCTATGGGTCATATGGGTCCTATAGTACTATGGGTCCTATTGTCCTATGAGTCCGATAGGTCCTATTGTCCTATGGGTCCTAATGTCCTATTGTCCTATGAGTCCGATAGGTCCTATTGTCCTATGGGTCCTAATGTCCTATTGTCCTATGAGTCCGATAGGTCCTATTGTCCTATGGGTCCGAATGTCCTATTGTCCTATGGGTCCTATTGTCCTATGGGTCCTATGGGTCCTATTGTCCTATGGGTCCTATGGGTCCTAATGTCCTATTGTCCTATGGGTCCTATGGGTCCTATAGTCCTATGTGTCCTATTGTCCTATGGGTCATATGGGTCCTATAGTCCTATGGGTCCTATTGTCCTATGACTCCGATAGGTCGTATTGTCCTATGAGTCCGATAGGTCGTATTGTCCTATGGGTCCTAATGTCCTATGGGTCATATGGGTCCTATAGTCCTATGGGTTCTATTGTCCTATGAGTCCGATAGGTCCTATTGTCCTATGGGTCATATGGGTCCTATAGTCCTATGGGTCATATGGGTCCTATAGTCCTATGGGTCATATGGGTCCTATGGGTCCTATTGTCCTATGGGTCCTATGGGTCCTATTGTCCTATGGGTCATATGGGCTCCAAAAGTAGTGCCCTTTAAAAGGAAATGGGGTGCCATTTGGAACGTATGTTCAGTCAGGTGTAGTGACATATAATGACTAGCAGGGATATAAAAGAGGCAGTCTGGGTAACCTTCCTGTAGCCCACTGGAAGCAGCTCTGGTTGTTTTGGAAAACAAATGAGTCTGGAACAGGGATATAAAAGAGGCAGTCTGGGTAACCTTCCTGTAGCCCACTGGAAGCAGCTCTGGTTGTTTTGGAAAACAAATGAGTCTGGAACAGGGATATAAAAGAGGCAGTCTGGGTAACCTTCCTGTAGCCCACTGGAAGCAGCTCTGGTTGTTTTGGAAAACAAATGAGTCTGGAACAGGGATATAAAAGAGGCAGTCTGGGTAACCTTCCTGTAGCCCACTGGAAGCAGCTCTGGTTGTTTTGGAAAACAAATGAGTCTGGAACAGGGATATAAAAGAGGCAGTCTGGGTAACCTTCCTGTAGCCCACTGGAAGCAGCTCTGGTTGTTTTGGAAAACAAATGAGTCTGGAACAGGGATATAAAAGAGGCAGTCTGGGTAACCTTCCTGTAGCCCACTGGAAGCAGCTCTGGTTGTTTTGGAAAACAAATGAGTCTGGAACAGGGATATAAAAGAGGCAGTCTGGGTAACCTTCCTGTAGCCCACTGGAAGCAGCTCTGGTTGTTTTGGAAAACAAATGAGTCTGGAACAGGGATATAAAAGAGGCAGTCTGGGTAACCTTCCTGTAGCCCACTGGAAGCAGCTCTGGTTGTTTTGGAAAACAAATGAGTCTGGAACAGGGATATAAAAGAGGCAGTCTGGGTAACCTTCCTGTAGCCCACTGGAAGCAGCTCTGGTTGTTTTGGAAAACAAATGAGTCTGGAACAGGGATATAAAAGAGGCAGTCTGGGTAACCTTCCTGTAGCCCACTGGAAGCAGCTCTGGTTGTTTTGGAAAACAAATGAGTCTGGAACAGGGATATAAAAGAGGCAGTCTGGGTAACCTTCCTGTAGCCCACTGGAAGCAGCTCTGGTTGTTTTGGAAAACAAACAAAAGTGGAAGAGATGAGAGCGGAAGAGATGAGAGCATAGCCTGCTGTTATTTAGAGTTTTTTTTTTGTAAGAACACAGTAGTCTACAGCTTCAGTGCCCATTCTTCCAATATTAAACATGTTCTGGTCAAATGAATTCTCTTTAAAGTTTGAAAGCCCTGATGGACATACTGTCATTTATATTCTGTTCCTCTTCTCCGACAACAACATGAAGTATTACTCAGCCCTTTCTGGGACTTCAGGATCAAACAAGGATGTGTATCAGATGGGAGCCTATTCCCTATGTAGTGCACTACTTTTAACCAGGGCCATTAGGGATCTGGTCAAACGTAGTGCACTACTTTTAACCAGGGCCATTAGGGATCTGGTCAAACGTAGTGCACTACTTTTAACCAGGGCCATTAGGGATCTGGTCAAACGTAGTGCACTACTTTTAACCAGGGCCATTAGGGATCTGGTCAAACGTAGTGCACTACTTTTAACCAGGGCCATTAGGGATCTGGTCAAACGTAGTGCACTACTTTTAACCAGGGCCATTAGGGATCTGGTCAAAAGTAGTGCACTACTTTTAACCAGGGCCATTAGGGATCTGGTCAAACGTAGTGCACTACTTTTAACCAGGGCCATTAGGGATCTGGTCAAAAGTAGTGCACTACTTTTAACCAGGGCCATTAGGGATCTGGTCAAAAGTAGTGCACTACTTTTAACCAGGGCCATTAGGGATCTGGTCAAACGTAGTGCACTACTTTTAACCAGGGCCATTAGGGATCTGGTCAAAAGTAGTGCACTATATAGGGAATAGGCTGCCATCTGGGATGTAAACCAGGTCTGATGGTGTGAATTCTCCCCAACCGCAACACGGAGCAGTGGACTCAACATCGGGTGTATTCATTAGTGCACACTGTAGTAAAACGTTTTGCAAAGGAAAACATTTTTGCTATGAAAACTAGAGGTTTTATTGGACACATTTAGGTAGGTCTCTCCCCCATTTCATCCTGATTGCTTCCGTTTGGTTCCCCTGGTCTCTTCAGGACCTCGTTTTTTCTTCTTAAAAGGCGCTGAGTGGTCAATCCGACTCTCTATTCACATAACAAGCTGTTGGTTTAAAAGGACTTGTTCACTTTTCTATTCACATAACAAGCTGTTGGTTTACTGCAGAGACCAGCTCCTACAGTCTCTACAGCTATAGTAACTAGACTCTCTATTCACATAACAAGCTGTTGGTTTACTGCTGAGACCAGCTCCTACAGTCTCTACAACTATAGTAACTAGACTCTCTAGTCACATAACAAGCTGTTGGTTTACTGCTGAGACCAGCTCCTACAGTCTCTACAGCTATAGTAACTAGACTCTCTATTCACATAACAAGCTGTTGGTTTACTGCAGAGACCAGCTCCTACAGTCTCTACAGCTATAGTAACTAGACTCTCTATTCACATAACAAGCTGTTGGTTTACTGCTGAGACCAGCTCCTACAGTCTCTACAACTATAGTAACTAGACTCTCTAGTCACATAACAAGCTGTTGGTTTACTGCTGAGACCAGCTCCTACAGTCTCTACAGCTATAGTAACTAGACTATCTATTCACATAACAAGCTGTTGGTTTACTGCTGAGACCAGCTCCTACAGTCTCTACAACTATAGTAACTAGACTCTCTATTCACATAACAAGCTGTTGGTTTACTGCTGAGACCAGCTCCTACAGTCTCTACAACTATAGTAACTAGACTATCTATTCACATAACAAGCTGTTGGTTTACTGCAGAGACCAGCTCCTACAGTCTCTACAGCTATAGTAACTAGACTCTCTATTCACATAACAAGCTGTTGGTTTACTGCTGAGACCAGCTCCTACAGTCTCTACAGCTATAGTAACTAGACTCTCTATTCACATAACAAGCTGTTGGTTTACTGCAGAGACCAGCTCCTACAGTCTCTACAGCTATAGTAACTAGACTCTCTATTGGATGACAGATGATCCAATAAACAGGCAGGGCCTAGCCTGTCTCATTTGGCACCATATCCTCCCCTATCCCACGGGGCTGTATGGGCCCTGGTTAAAAGTAGAGACAACCCCTACCTTTACCTGTGAACCTCAACAGCCCTATGTGATCTGAAATACTGTCTGGCTCTGTTTTTATTGCTATGGAAGCTGAGATGGAAGCTGAGATGGAAGCTGAGATGGAAGCTGAGATGGGAGAGAAGTCAAGTGCCATCAAGGAGAGTTACTGAGGGTCTGTGAGTCAGGTCCCCAAGACAGAAGTGTGTGTATGTGTATGTGTATGTGTGTGTGTGTGTGAGTGAGAGTCCAATGTGTGTTCAACCTTCACAGTCACACCAGGCAAGGCCCAGAGTACACACAGTGAATATAAAGGTCACTATACATCATAAAGGAGCCAATGCTGTTTTTTATAGATCGAGGTGGTGGGGGGGAGGCAGAGAGAGAGGGGGGGGGCAGAGAAAGGTAGGGGTGGCAGAGAGAGATGGGGGTTTGGCAGAGAGTTGGGGGGTTTGGCAGAGAGAGTTGGGGGGTTTGGCAGAGAGAGTTGGGGGGTTTGGCAGAGAGAGTTGGGGGGTTTGGCAGAGAGAGGTGGGGTTTGGCAGAGAGAGGTGGAGGTGACAGAGAAAGGTGGAGGTGGCAGAGAATGATGGAGGTGGCAGAGAAAGGTGGAGGTGGCAGATAAAGGTGGAGGTGGCAGAGAAAGGTGGAGGTGGCAGAGAAAGGTGGAGGTGGCAGAGAAAGGTGGAGTTGGCAGAGAAAGGTGGAGGTGGTAGAGAAAGGGTGGCCGAGAGAGGTGAGGTGGCAGAGAGAGATGGAGTGGCAGAGCGGTGAGATGGCAGAGAGAGGTGGGGGTGGCAGAGAGAGGTGAGTGGCAGAGAAAGATGGGGTGGCCGAGAGAGGTGAGGTGGCCGAGAGAGTTGGGGTGACAGAGAGAGGTGAGATGGCAGAAAGAAGTGAGTTGGCAGAGAGAGGTGAGGTGGCAGAGAGAGGTGAGGTGGCAGAGAGAGGTGAGGTGGCAAAGAGAGGTGAGGTGGCAGAGAGAGGTGAGATGGCAAAGAGAGAGGTGAGCTGGCAAAGAGAGAGGTGAGGGTGGCAAAGAGAGAGGTGAGGGTGGCAAAGAGAGAGGTGAGGGTGGCAAAGAGAGAGGTGGGAGTGGCAGAGAGAGATGCGGTGGCAGAGAGAGGTGAGGTGGCAGAGAGAGGTGAGGTGGCAGAGAGAGGTGAGGTGGCAGAGAGAGGTGAGGTGGCAGAGAGAGGTGAGGTGGCAGAGAGAGGTGAGGTGGCAGAGTGAGGTGGGGTGGCCGAGAGAGGTGGGGTGGCAGAGAGAGGTGAGGTGGCAGAGAGAGGCAGGGGTGGCAGAGAGAGGCGGGGTGGCAGAGAGAGGCGGGGTGGCAGAGAGAGGCGGGGTGGCAGAGAGAGGTGGGGTGGCAGAGAGAGGTGGGGTGGCAGAGATAGGTGGGGTGGCAGAGATAGGTGAGGTGGCAGAGAGAGGTGAGGTGGCAGAGAGAGGTGAGGTGGCAGAGAGAGGTGAGGTGGCAGAGAGAGGTGAGGTGGCAGAGAGAGGCGGGGGTGGCAGAGAGAGGCGGGGGTGGCAGAGAGAGGCAGGGGTGGCAGAGAGAGGTGGGGTGGCAGAGAGAGGTGAGGTGGCAGAGAGAAGTGAGATGGCAGAGAGAGGTGCGGTGGCAGAGAGAGGTGCGGTGGCAGAGAGAGGTGCGGTGGCAGAGAGAGGAAGGGGTGGCAGAGAGAGGAAGGGGTGGCAGAGAGAGGCATGGGTGGCAGAGAGAGGCAGGGGTGGCAGAGAGAGGTGAGATGGCAGAGAGATAAACAGCTTGAGTCTGGCTTCAGCTTTCCTTTTGACTTTCAAGGTGTATTTTCACAAGGTTCTGATTGGTTGATAGCACCATAGATAACATAAACATGGCTAATATAAAGGTCCTGGATGGTAGATAGCACCATAGATAACATAAACATGGCTAATATAAAGGTTCTGATTGGTAGATAGCACCATAGATAACATAAACATGGCTAATATAAAGGTTCTGATTGGTAGATAGCACCATAGATAACATAAACATGGCTAATATAAAGGTTCTGATTGGTAGATAGCACCATAGATAACATAAACATGGCTAATATAAAGGTTCTGATTGGTAGATAGCACCATAGATAACAATAACATGGCTAATATAAAGGTCCTGGATGGTAGATAGCACCATATATAACATAAACATGGCTAATATAAAGGTTCTGATTGGTAGATAGCACCATAGATAACATAAACATGGCTAATATAAAGGTCCTGGTTGGTAGATAGCACCATAGATAAAGAAACAAACGTTTATTTCTGTTACAGGGGCAGGCAAACGACAGGTCAAAGGCAGGCAGGGGTCAGGGCAGGCAGGCTCAGGGTCAGGGCAGGCAGGCTCAGGGTCAGGGCAGGCAGGGGTCAATAATCCAGTATGGTGGGGTAAGGTATAGAACAGCAGGCTCAGGGTCAGGGCAGGCAGGGGTCAATAATCCAGTATGGTGGGGTAAGGTACAGAACGGCAGGCTCAGGGTCAGGGCAGGCAGGGGTCAATAATCCAGTATGGTGGGGTAAGGTACAGAACGGCAGGCTCAGGGTCAGGGCAGGCAGGGGTCAATAATCCAGTATGGTGGGGTAAGGTACAGGACAGCAGGCAGTCTAAGTGCCAGGGCAGGCAGAACGGTCTAAACCGGGAAGGACTAGAAAACAGGAGCAAGAACAGACAGGAGACAGACAGGAACAAACGCTGGTAGGTTTCACGAAACAAAACAAACTGACCAACAGAGAACACAGGTATAAATACACAGGGGAAAATGGAGAAAATGGCCGACACCTGGAGGGGGGTGGAGACAAGCACAAAGACAGGTGAAACAGATCAGGGTGTGACAATTTCATGAAGCATCAGGAGGGCTCTTATGACTGATACCTGTTGGGATACATCCCCAATAGCACCCTATTCCCTATATAGTAGTGCGCTATATAGGGAATAGGGTGCCATAGTAGTGCACTATATAGGGAATAGGGTGCCATTTGGGATACCTACCCGTTGTCTTGAGATGTGTGGATTGACAGTTAACAGGCTTTTATAAAGCTTTAGATGAGGAGAGGGTGAAATATCAGGATGTCTTATGTGGGGAAATGCAATTTGACATCTCTATTCCTGTGTGGTACTACCAAAAGAAATAAGATTTGAAAAGAGGTGGAAAACTGCTTTACTTTCAATCTCAGCGATCTTCCTTTTGACATGGAAATGTCTCCTCAGGAGATCTAGGTCTGTCTGTCTGAGGACTGACTCCTCCGTGAAAATCTGGCCTGATGCAACTCCAACGTCTGATTTCAAACATGTTACAAAACACGGTTCAGTGAAAGGTCTAGACCGGCAGCATCTCTCAGTTTTACCGACTGCTGTGAACATAGAGATTCTAATTCCTGATACTCTATGGTGGTGAACGTCAACTTAAAGCAGTGACAGTATTATACTCTATGGTGGTGAACGTTAACTTAAAGCAGTGACAGTATTATACTCTATGGTGGTGAACGTCAACTTAAAGCAGTGACAGTATTATATTCTATGGTGGTGAACGTCAACTTAAAGCAGTGACAGTATTATATTCTATGGTGGTGAACGTTACTTAAAGCAGTGACAGTATTATACTCTATGGTGGTGAATGTTACTTAAAGGAGTGACAGTATTATATTCTATGGTGGTGAACGTCAACTTAAAGCAGTGACAGTATTATATTCTATGGTGGTGAACGTTAACTTAAAGCAGTGACAGTATTATACTCTATGGTGGTGAACGTCAACTTAAAGGAGTGACAGTATTATATTCTATGGTGGTGAACGTCAACTTAAAGCAGTGACAGTATTCTTTAACATCTGAATATTTGACATAACCCATGTTCATAACATCAGTCAGGAATGTCGTGTTTGGTCGTAGAGAACAGCATTTCACCGTTCATTCAGCCTGTGCTTTAATCCTCACATACATCATCTATGCATATAAGATGTTATGAAAAATGAATCTCCCTGAGTTCCACCACAGGTTATGTAGGAGTAGAGTTTGTTATTAACAGGAGTGGTCACGTGTACACTACAGTTCCACCACAGGTTATGTAGGAGTAGGACCTAAGGATACATCTAAAGGTTGTTTCACATCAACACTACATTTCCTGTCAGCCCTGATTCATCACATGGTGTTGTGGGAGTAAGACCTCCCCCCCCTTGGTGTACAAACAGAGTCACCTCTCAATAGGAACGATCCAGCAATCACTACCATGGCTGTCAGTCAAGAGCCAGAGAGTGCTCTGTGTCGGCATCAGAGCGGCGCCCCCCTGTGTGGGGTGTTGACATGTTGGTTGGTAATCATATGGCCATTAACGTAGCCAGCCAGACAACAGAGTCAATAGACCTGACACATTGAACACACGTAACAGCATCATAACCCTTCACATGCCTGGATTCTTTTCCATTTTCAAGATCAAATGCCTCTTGGTTCAAAGTCTCACGTTGAGCTGTTACATTTCAGGCTTGTGGCATCGGCATCCATTTTAGCTCGGTGTACTTCACAGGCCTCCTACACGATACTGTAAGGTCAAAGATGAAATGATGCTGCTGTGTTGTAAAGAGGTAATGGTAACTTACAGTAAAGAAATGGCACTCAAATGGCTCCCTATTTACCATAATAGTGCACTACCTTAAACTAAGACCCATAGGTGTCTGGTCAAATGTAGTGTACACTACCTTTAACTAAGACCCATAGGGCTCTGGTCAAATGTAATGTACACTACCTTTAACTAAGACCCATAGTGCTCTGGTGAAATGTAGTGTACACTACCTTTAACTAAGACCCATAGGTCTCTGGTCAAATGTAGTGTACACACCTTTAACTAAGACCCATAGGTCTCTGGTCAAATGTAATGTACACTACCTTTAACTAAGACCCATAGGGCTCTGGTCAAATGTAGTGTACACTACCTTTAACTAAGACCCATAGGGCTCCGGTCAAATGTAATGTACACTACCTTTAACTAAGACCCATAGGGCTCTGGTCAAATGTAGTGTACACTACCTTTAACTAAGACCCATAGGTCTCTGGTCAAATGTAGTGTACACTACCTTTAACTAAGACCCATAGGGCTCTGGTCAAATGTAATGTACACTACCTTTAACTAAGACCCATAGGGCTCTGGTCAAATGTAGTGTACACTACCTTTAACTAAGACCCATGGGGCTCCGGTCAAATGTAATGTACACTACCTTTAACTAAGACCCATAGGGCTCCGGTCAAATGTAATGTACACTACCTTTAACTAAGACCCATAGGGCTCTGGTCAAATGTAGTGTACACTACCTTTAACTAAGACCCATAGGTCTCTGGTCAAATGTAGTGTACACTACCTTTAACTAAGACCCATAGGGCTCTGGTCAAATGTAATGTACACTACCTTTAACTAAGACCCATAGGTCTCTGGTCAAATGTAGTGTACACTACCTTTAACTAAGACCCATAGGGCTCTGGTCAAATGTAGTGTACACTACCTTTAACTAAGACCCATAGGTCTCTGGTCAAATGTAGTGTACACTACCTTTAACTAAGACCCATAGGGCTCTGGTCAAATGTAGTGTACACTACCTTTAACTAAGACCCATGGGGCTCCGGTCAAATGTAATGTACACTACCTTTAACTAAGACCCATAGGGCTCTGGTCAAATGTAGTGTACACTACCTTTAACTAAGACCCATAGGGCTCCGGTCAAATGTAATGTACACTACCTTTAACTAAGACCCATAGGGCTCCGGTCAAATGTAATGTACACTACCTTTAACTAAGACCCATAGGGCTCTGGTCAAATGTAGTGTACACTACCTTTGACTAAGACCCATAGGTCTCTGGTCAAATGTAGTGTACACTACCTTTAACTAAGACCCATAGGTCTCTGGTCAAATGTAGTGTACACTACCTTTAACTAAGACCTATAGGGATCTGGTCAAATGTAATGTACACTACCTTTAACTAAGACCCATAGGTCTCTGGTCAAATGTAGTGTACACTACTTTTAACTAAGACCCATAGGGCTCTGGTCAAACGTAGTGCACTATGTAGGGAATGGGGTTTCATTTGGGATGCAACCAATGCCTTTTGGGGGATAATCATTCTGGGGTTCCTTGTTGGTGTTTGTGTACAAACATTTACAGTGTGTGAACCCTTTGGAATTACCTGTATTTCTGCATAAATTGGTCATCAAATTTGATCTGATCTTCATCTAAGTCATAACAATAGACAAACATAGTCTGCTTAAACTAATAACACACAAACAATTATACGTTTTCATGTCTTTATTGAACAGACCGTGTAAACATTCACAGTGCAGGGTGGGAAAAAGTATGTGAACCCTTGGATTTAATAACTGGTTGACCCTCCTTTGGCAGCAATAAACTCAACCAAACGTTTTCTGTAGTTAAGGATCAGACCTGCACAACGGTCAGGAGGAACTGTGGACCGTTCCTCTTTACAAAACTGTTTCAGTTAAGCAATATTCTTAGGATGTCTGGTGTGAACTGCTCTCTTGAGGTCATGCCACAGCATTTTAAATCGGGTTGAGGTCAGGACTATGACTGGGCCACTCCAGAAGGTGTATTTTCTTCTGTTGAAGCCATTCTGTTGTTGATTTACTTCTGTGTTTGGGTCGTTGTCCTGTTGCATCACCCAACTTCTGTTGCGTTTCAATTGGCGGACAGATAACCTTACATTCTCCTGTAAAATGTTTTGATAAACTTGGGAATTCATTGTGCTCTTGCAGTCATCTTTGCAGGACGGCCAGTCCTAGGGAGAGTAGCGACAGTGCTGAACTTTCTCCATTTATAGACAATTTGTCTTACCGTGGACTGATGAACATCAAGGCTTTTAGTGTAACGATTTACGCTGAGATTCGGAAAGTAAGTTCAGGGAGTGATGGAGTCCAGGTGAGTGTCATTATGCGTGTAACGATGGTGACAGGTGTGCGCCATAACGAGCAGCCTGGTGACCTAGAGGCCGGAGAGGGAGCACACATGAAAGTACCCCCTCCCCTCCCCGACGCACGGCCCCAGCCGCAGGACGCCAACCAAGTTGACGATCCGGGGGATCCGGAGCGGAGCGGTCGCCTCCGCTGAGGCGCAGAAACCTGATGAACCGGCTGAGGCGTGAGAGCCTGATGAGCTGGCTGAGACCTGCCCGGAACCTGTTCACCAGCTGAGGCATGGGAGCCTATCGAGCCCGCTGAGGCATGGGAGCCTATCGAGCCAGCTGAGGCATGGGAGCCTGTAGCGCCAGCTGAGGCATGGCAGCCTATCGAAACCAGCTGAGGCATGGCAGCCTATCGAGCCAGCTGAGGTATGGAAACCCGTCTGGCCAGCTGAGGCATGGGAGCATATTGATCCGCTGAGGTATGGAAACCCGTCGGGCCAGCTGAGGCAGGGGAACCAGACAAACCATCTGAGGCCTCCCAGGAAGCTCCGGTTTGGACACCGGGACCCGACATCACCTCCAACACCAAAACAAACAAAAAAACACTTCCCTTTGTTGAGTCGTCATTCTGTAATTATGTACGCTGAGAGTCAGGAAGTAAGTTCAGTGAGTTTAATAAATAAATGAACAAAACAAGAAAAACAAACAGCGAACCGACATGAAACAGGAACAATGACGACTGGGGAAGGAACCAAAGGGAGTGACATATAAAGGGCAGGTAATCAAGGAGGTGATGGAGTCCAGGTGAGTGTCATTATACACAGATGCGTGTAACGATGGTGACAGGTGTGCGCCATAACGAGCATCCTGGTGACCTAGAGGCCGGAGAGGGAGCACACATGACATTGTCACGCCCTGACCTTAGTTATCTATGTTTTCTTTATTATTTTGATTAGGTCAGGGTGTGACGAGGGTGGGTATGCTTGTTTTGTATTGTCTAGGGTTTTTTGTATATCTAGGGGTGTTTGTAAGTCTAGGCATATGTATGTCTATGGTGGCCTGAATTGGTTCCCAATCAGAGGCAGCTGTTTATCGTTGTCTCTGATTGGGGATCATATTTAGGTTGCCATTTTCCCTTTTGGTTTTGTGGGTTCTTATTCTATGTTTAGTTGCCTGTCTGCTCTAGCCATATTAGCTTCACGGTTTGTTTTGTTATTTTGTTCGTTTTGTTCAGTGTTCATTCTTTAAATAAAGAAGAATGTACGCTTATCACACTGCGCCTTGGTCTCCTCCCTACGACGGCCGTGACAGACATTTAGAGATACCTTTGTAACCCTTCCAGCTTTATGCAAGTCAACAATTCTGAAAAGAGATCTTCTGAGATCTCTCTTGTTTGAGGCATGGTTCACATCAGACAATGCCTCTTGTGAATAGCAAACTCATATTTTGTGAGTGTTTTTTATAGGGCAGGGCAGCTCTAACCAACATCTCCAATCTCATCTTATTGATTGGACTCCAGGTTAGCTGACCCCTGACTCCAGTTAGCTTTTGGAGAAGTCATTAGCCTAGTTGTTCACATACTTTTTCCAACCTACACTGTGAATGTTTAAATGATGTATTCAATATAGACAAGAAAAATACAATAATTTGTGTGTTATTAGTTTAAGCACACTGTGTTTGTCTATTGTTGTGACTTAGATGAAGATCAGATCAAATTTTATGACAAATTTATGCAGAAATCCAGGTAATTCCAAAGGGTTCACATACTTTTTCTTGCCACTGTATTTATTCAATTTCTGACCTACTGCCTCCACTTGGCAAACATGTCAATTTTCCTTGTCATTTATCTATTAGCATGGAAATGATTTTAACCATACGGAATATTTATCACTATGTCATGTGTCCAGGTCAGAAAGCAGTGAACCGGCTAATAAGTGCCTTATTACTGTTGTGTAGGACCCCAGGAAGACAAGCTGTCGTCATGGTATCAGCTGATGGGGATCATATTAAAATTCTATTTAAATTAAACATCATCAAATTATCTTTTTGCATCACATCAGAGATTTGTCCTTAACAATTAAGGTGAAGATTGTTTGGGACATTTTATTACAGCTATTTTAAACTGTATTACTTACTATACTATGAATTGTTAAATAACGAGAGAGAGAGAGAGACAGATAGAGAGACAGAGAGTGACAGATAGAGAGAGAGACAGAGAGTGAGAGAGAGACAGAGAGTGACAGATAGAGAGAGAGACAGAGTGAGATAGTGAGAAATAGAGACAAAGACAGAGAGTGAGATAGTGAGAGAGATAGTGAGAGAGACAGACAGACAGACAGACAGACAGACAGACAGACAGACAGACAGACAGACAGACTGTCACGCCCTGACCTTAGATATCTCTGTTTTTCTATATATTTTGGTTAGGTCAGGGTGTGACTAGGGTGGGTACGCTAGTTTTGTATGTCTAGGGTTTTTGTATGTCTAGGGTTTTTGTATGTCTAGGGTTTTTGTATGTCTAGGGTTTTTGTATGTCTAGGGTTTTTGTATGTCTAGGGTTTTTGTATGTCTAGGGTTTTTGTATGTGTAGGGGTGTTGTCATCTAGGTGTATTGTATGTCTATGGTGGCCTGATATGGTTCCCAATCAGAGACAGCTGTTTATCGTTGTCTCTGATTGGGGATCATATTTAGGTAGCCATTTTCCTTGTTTGTGTTGTGGGATCTTGACTACGTGTAGTTGCCTGTCAGCACTATATTGTATAGCTTCACGTTTCGTTTGTTATTTTGTTAGTTTGTTCGGTGTTCATTCTTTTAATAAAGATAATGTACGTATACCACGCTGCGCCTTGGTCTCCTTCATACGACGAACGTGACACAGACAGACAGACAGACAGACAGACAGACAGACAGACAGACAGACAGACAGACAGACAGACAGACAGACAGACAGACAGACAGACAGACAGACAGACAGACAGACAGACAGACAGACAGACAGACAGACAGACAGACAGACAGACAGACAGAGACATAGACAGACAGAGACATAGAGAAAGAGACAGAAAGACAGACAGAGAGATAGACAAAGAGACAGAGACAGAGAGAGGTATTAAAAACAAGTTTAACACACCCTTAACATACCCTTGGCATGAACAATCTGGGTATCATTTAGGTCCATAGCAAAACAACTATTACCCCAACACTGCTGTTGTCCATAACAGTTGTTCTATCTATGGCTCCATACAGCACGTGTTTTACCCCCTCCTCTCTAGATCGAGCCTGCTGCTGAGTACAGTAGGTCTCCATGGGACGGTGTAATGCTCTCCATCCATCTGCTGTCTGCTCTCGTCCTATCATTGGTAACACACGGGCCCGAGGTCACCACAATATCTCCAACGGTATTACGTCTTCTCCGGCTGGGTGATATCTGACACCATGTGTTTCTGACAGGTCTGTGTGCGTCGGATGAGCGGTTGGATGCCTCTGCTATTCCCATGACGACGTCAGTCCATTGATATTTCAGCTCCGCGGTACTGCAACACTTTTCCATTTTATACAGACCACAGATTCTGTGTTAGTGGTCCGCCACAAAGGAAAATATGTCAAAAGATGATGCATTGCGTATTGGTTTGATGAAACTAATATCGCTAGGGACATGGGTTATTGGAGTTCGTGTACTCACACTGAGATACTAAACCGTTTACCATACAGCAACAGATCTACTTCACAAACAATCCTGATAAAAACTACAGTCTTGTGGATGGGAGTATTAAACCACAGTAACACCTCTCGAACTACAGGAAGTCCTTGAAGTCATTGCAACAACCAAACCTTCAACAAATACCTGGGTACCAACCATATGGTGATACTTTGACTGTCAATTTGGATTTTTCCATATCTGACTCCTATAAATTAATCTCTGGTGGTTCTAACGTTCATTAAACCTGCACAACCAGATTGAATGGACAACGCTCTACAAAAAGCTTGACAAAGAATCCAACCTATGTACCTTCTGTCAGATAATGCAGATCCAACCCATTCACCTTCTGTCAGATAATGCAGAATCCAACCTATGTACCTCCTGTCAGATAATGCAGAATCCAACCCATTCACCTTCTGTCAGATAATGCAGAATCCAACCTATGTACCTTCTGTCAGATAATGCAGAATCCAACCCATTCACCTTCTGTCAGATAATGCAGAATCCAACCCATTCACCTTCTGTCAGATAATGCAGATTCCAACCCATTCACCTTCTGTCAGATAATGCAGAATCCAACCCATTCACCTCCTGTCAGATAATGCAGAATCCAACCCATTCACCTTCTGTCAGATAATGCAGTGTTAATGAAAATACACACAACAACACAACACCCAGACTAAGGTCACAGGGTCAGCCCATAGAAAAGGCCCTGCTATTTAACAGGGTCATCCCATAGAAAAGGCCCTGCTATTAAACAGGGTCATCTCATAGAAAAGGCCCTGCTATTAAACAGGGTCAGCCCATAGAAAAGGCCCTGCTATTAAACAATGTCAGCCCATAGAAAAGGCCCTGCTATTAAACAGGGTCATCCCATAGAAAAGGCCCTGCTATTAAACAGGGTCATCCCATAGAAAAGGCCCTGCTATTAAACAGGGTCAGCCCATAGAAAAGGCCCTGCTATTAAACAGGGTCATCCCATAGAAAAGGCCCTGCTATTAAACAGGGTCAGCCCATAGAAAAGGCCCTGCTATTAAACAGGGTCAGCCCATAGAAAAGGCCCTGCTATTAAACAGGGTCATCCCATAGAAAAGGCCCTGCTATTAAACAGGGTCATCCCATAGAAAAGGCCCTGCTATTAAACAGGGTCATCCCATAGAAAAGGCCCTGCTATTAAATAGGGTCAGCCCATAGAAAAGGCCCTGCTATTAAACAGGGTCAGCCCATAGAAAAGGCCCTGCTATTAAACAGGGTCAGCCCATAGAAAAGGCCCTGCTATTAAACAGTGTCAGCCCATAGAAAAGGCCCTGCTATTAAACAGGGTCAGCCCATAGAAAAGGCCCTGCTATTAAACAGGGTCAGCCCATAGAAAAGGCCCTGCTATTAAACAGGGTCAGCCCATAGAAAAGGCCCTGCTATTAAACAGGGTCAGCCCATAGAAAATGCCCTGCTATTTAACAGGGTCATCCCATAGAAAAGGCCCTGCTATTAAACAGGGTCAGCCCATAGAAAAGGCCCTGCTATTAAAACAACATCTATAAAATGTGCACTACTCACCGAACGACCCCAACTTTGACCTAAAATGGAGAACAAAATGGTGGACTGATGAATACAAAAGCAACACACCTTACCTCTCTTCAGGCTCCAGTAAAGCAGCCAATCACCTGAGCTGTAATAATGACTGGCTCCAGTAAACCAGCCAATCACCTGAGCTGTAACAATGACTGGCTGCAGTTAACCAGCCAATCACCTGAGCTGTAACAATGACTGGCTCCAGTAAACCAGCCAATCACCTGAGCTGTAACAATGACTGGCTCCAGTTAACCAGCCAATCACCTGAGCTGTAACAATGACTGGCTGCAGTTAACCAGCCAATCACCTGAGCTGTAATAATGACTGGCTCCAGTAAACCAGCCAATCACCTGAGCTGTAATAATGACTGGCTCCAGTAAACCAGCCAATCACCTGAGCTGTAACAATGACTGGCTGCAGTTAACCAGTCAATCACCTGAGCTGTAATAATGACTGGCTCCAGTAAACCAGCCAATCACCTGAGCTGTAACAATGACTGGCTCCAGTAAACCAGCCAATCACCTGAGCTGTAATAATGACTGGCTCCAGTAAACCAGCCAATCACCTGAGCTGTAACAATGACTGGCTGCAGTTAACCAGCCAATCACTTGAGCTGTAACAATGACTGGCTGCAGTAAACCAGCCAATCACCGGAGCTGTAATAATGACTTACATGAAAACTCACCTGAAGAAAAAGAAAAGCTCCGGGGGAAGACAACATTGACTCCCTACCATAGCTGCATCCAAAATGGCCCCCTATTTCCTACATAGTACACTACTTCTGAATCATCCCTGTAGATGGTGTCGTCATCATCATCCTCATCATCGTCATCGTCATCATCATCATCATCATCATCATAATCATCATAATCATCATCATCGTCATCATCATCATCATCCTCATCATCATCGTCATCATCCTCATCCTCATCATCCTCATCATCATCATCATCCTCATCATCATCCTCATCCTCATCCTCATTCGGCTGCAGAACAGAACAGTTGACCACAAGCTTCCTCCAGTTGCTATGGTCACTAGCAGGGTTTCATATTTAATGAGGTTGAAGCAACATGGATCAAGGTGTGGATCAAGCAGTGGTACTCAAATCTCTTCCTATGAGGTCCAGAGTCCTGCGGGGGAACTAAAATGTCTCTCTACGAGATCTGGAGTCCTGCAGGGGAACTCAAATCTCTTCCTACGAGGTCCAGAGTCCTGCAGGGGAACTAAAACGTCTCTCTAAGAGGTCCAGAGAACTGCAGGGGAACTCAAATCTCTCCCTACGAGGTCTGGGGTACTGCAGGGGAACTCAAATCTCTCCCTATGAGGTCCGGGGTACTGCAGGGGAACTCAAATCTCTCCCTATGAGGTCCATGGTACGGCAGGGGAACTCAAATCTCTCCCTATGAGGTCTGGAATACTGCAGATTTGAATTTGAGGGTTGTAGAGGGTGTAGTAGTGGAGGATGTAACTATCCCTTTAGAGGTAACTCTCTCATTATTCAGATAACTGGTGACAGAGTAGAGAGAAGTGAGGAGTCCCCGGTGTGATCCTGACTGTAGAGAGAGACAGAGAGAAACAGAGAGAGTCACCGGTGTGATCCTGACTGTAGAGAGAGACAGAGAGAGACAGAGAGAGACAGAGATAGACAGAGAGAGTCCCCGGTGTAATCCTGACTGTAGAGAGAGACAGAGAGAGACAGAGAGAGTCCCCGGTGTAATCCTGACTGTAGAGAGAGACAGAGAGAGTCACCGGTGTGATCCTGACTGTAGAGAGAGACAGAGAGAGTCCCCGGTGTGATCCTGACTATAGAGAGAAACAGAGAGAGACAGAGAGAAACAGAGAGAGACAGAGAGAGAGAGAGAGACAGAGAGAGTCAGAGAGAGTCCCCGGTGTGATACTGACTGTAGAGAGAGACAGAGAGAGACAGAGAGAGTCCCCGGTGTGATCCTGACTGTAGAGAGAGACAGAGAGAGACAGAGAGAGACAGAGAGAGTCCCCGGTGTGATCCTGACTGTAGAGAGAGACAGAGAGAGTCCCCGGTGTCCCCGGTGTGATCCTGACTGTAGAGAGAGACAGAGAGAGACAGAGAGAGTCCCCGGTGTGATCCTGACTGTAGAGAGAGACAGAGAGAGACAGAGAGAGTCACCGGTGTGATCCTGACTGTAGAGAGAAACAGAGAGAGACAGAGAGAGACAGAAAATTAGAAAATAGAAAATTAGAAAATAAAATATTCCACTATGACATTATGCTGTATTGTTTGAAGATCAGTGATACAAAATCTCCATTTAATCCATTTTAAATTCAGGCTGTAACACAACAAAATGTACAACACTGGGCAGGAGAGGAGAGGAGAGGGGGACAGGTAGCAACGCTGGGCAGGAGAGGAGAGGAGAGGGGGACAGGTAGCAACACTGGGCAGGAGAGGAGAGGGGGACAGGTAGCAACACTGGGCAGGAGAGGAGAGGAGAGGGGGACAGGTAGCAACACTGGGCAGGAGAGGAGAGGAAAGGGGGGCAGGTAGCAACGCTGGGCAGGAGAGGAGAGGAGAGGGGGACAGGTAGCAACACTGGGCAGGAGAGGAGAGGAAAGGGGGACAGGTAGCAACGCTGGGCAGGAGAGGAGAGGGGGACAGGTAGCAACACTGGGCAGGAGAGGAGAGGAGAGGGGGACAGGTAGCAACGCTGGGCAGGAGAGGAGAGGGGGACAGGTAGCAACACTGGGCAGGAGAGGAGAGGAGAGGGGGACAGGTAGCAACGCTGGGCAGGAGAGGAGAGGAGAGGGAGACAGCAACGCTGGGCAGGAGAGGAGAGGGAGACAGCAACGCTGGGCAGGAGAGGAGAGGGGGACAGGTAGCAACGCTGGGCAGGAGAGGAGAGGAGAGGGGGACAGGTAGCAACGCTGGGCAGGAGAGGAGAGGGGGACAGGTAGCAACGCTGGGCAGGAGAGGAGAGGAGAGGGGGACAGGTAGCAACGCTGGGCAGGAGAGGAGAGGGGGACAGGTAGCAACGCTGGGCAGGAGAGGAGAGGGAGACAGGTAGCAACGCTGGGCAGGAGAGGAGAGGGGGACAGGTAGCAACGCTGGGCAGGAGAGGAGAGGGAGACAGCAATGCTGGGCAGGAGAGGAGAGGAGAGCAGAGGGAGACAGGTAGTGATGAATAGAGGAGGGTGGAGAGAGAGAGGGAGACAGGTAGTGATGCATAGAGGAGGGTGGAGAGAGAGCAGAGGAGAGGAAGAGGGGACAGGTTGGTAAGAGTAGAGGAGAGGAAGAGGGGACAGGTTGGTAAGAGGAGAGGAGAGGAAGAGGGGACAGGTTGGTAAGAACAGAGGAGAGGAAGAGGGGACAGGTTGGTAAGAACAGAGGAGAGGAAGAGGGGACAGGTTGGTAAGAGCAGAGGAGAGGAAGAGAGGAAGAGGGGACAGGTTGGTAAGAGCAGAGGAGAGGAAGAGGGGAAGAGGGGACAGGTTGGTAAGAGCAGAGGAGAGGAAGAGGGGAAGAGGGGACAGGTTGGTAAGAGCAGAGGAGAGGAAGAGGGGAAGAGGGGACAGGTTGGTAAGAGCAGAGGAGAGGAAGAGGGGACAGGTTGGTAAGAGCAGAGGAGAGGAAGAGGGGACAGGTTGGTAAGAGCAGAGGAGAAGAAGAGGGGACAGGTTGGTAAGAGCAGAGGAGAGGAAGAGGGGAAGAGGGGACAGGTTGGGAAGAACAGAGGAGAAGAAGAGGGGACAGGTTGGTAAGAGCAGAGGAGAAGAAGAGGGGACAGGTTGGTAAGAGCAGAGGAGAGGAAGAGGGGACAGGTTGGTAAGAGCAGAGGAGAAGAAGAGGGGACAGGTTGGTAAGAGCAGAGGAGAGGAAGAGGGGAAGAGGGGACAGGTTGGGAAGAACAGAGGAGAGGAAGAGGGGAAGAGGGGACAGGTTGGTAAGAACAGAGGAGAGGAAGAGGGGACAGGTTGGGAAGAACAGAGGAGAGGAAGAGGGGACAGGTTGGTAAGAACAGAGGAGAGGAAGAGGGGACAGGTTGGTAAGAACAGAGGAGAGGAAGAGGGGACAGGTTGGTAAGAGCAGAGGAGAGGAAGAGGGGACAGGTTGGGAAGAACAGAGGAGAGGAAGAGGGGACAGGTTGGTAAGAACAGAGGAGAGGAAGAGGGGACAGGTTGGTAAGAGCAGAGGAGAGGAAGAGGGGACAGGTTGGTAAGAGCAGAGGAGAGGAAGAGGGGACAGGTTGGTAAGAGCAGAGGAGAGGAAGAGGGGACAGGTTGGTAAGAGCAGAGGAGAGGAAGAGGGGACAGGTTGGTAAGAGCAGAGGAGAGGAAGAGGGGACAGGTTGGTAAGAGCAGAGGAGAGGAAGAGGGGAAGAGGGGACAGGTTGGTAAGAGGAGAGGAGAGGAAGAGGGGACAGGTTGGTAAGAGCAGAGGAGAGGAAGAGGGGACAGGTTGGTAAGAGCAGAGGAGAGGAAGAGGGGACAGGTTGGTAAGAGGAGAGGAGAGGAAGAGGGGACAGGTTGGTAAGAGCAGAGGAGAGGAAGAGGGGACAGGTTGGTAAGAGCAGAGGAGAGGAAGAGGGGAAGAGGGGACAGGTTGGTAAGAACAGAGGAGAGGAAGAGGGGACAGGTTGGGAAGAGCAGAGGAGAGGAAGAGGGGACAGGTTGGTAAGAGCAGAGGAGAGGAAGAGGGGACAGGTTGGTAAGAGCAGAGGAGAGGAAGAGGGGACAGGTTTGTAAGAGCAGAGGAGAGGAAGAGGGGACAGGTTGGTAAGAGCAGAGGAGAGGAAGAGGGGACAGGTTGGGAAGAACAGAGGAGAGGAAGAGGGGAAGAGGGGACAGGTTGGTAAGAACAGAGGAGAGGAAGAGGGGACAGGTTGGGAAGAGCAGAGGAGAGGAAGAGGGGACAGGTTGGTAAGAGCAGAGGAGAGGAAGAGGGGACAGGTTTGTAAGAGCAGAGGAGAGGAAGAGGGGACAGGTTTGTAAGAGCAGAGGAGAGGAAGAGGGGACAGGTTGGTAAGAGCAGAGGAGAGGAAGAGGGGAAAAGGGGACAGGTTGGGAAGAACAGAGGAGAGGAAGAGGGGAAGAGGGGACAGGTTGGTAAGAGCAGAGGAGAGGAAGAGGGGACAGGTTGGTAAGAGCAGAGGAGAGGAAGAGGGGAAGAGGGGACAGGTTGGTAAGAGCAGAGGAGAGGAAGAGGGGACAGGTTGGTAAGAGCAGAGGAGAGGAAGAGGGGAAAGGTTGGTAAGAGCAGAGGAGCGGAAGAGGGGACAGGTTGGTAAGAGCAGAGGAGAGGAAGAGGGGAAGAGGGGACAGGTTGGTAAGAGGAGAGGAGAGGAAGAGGGGACAGGTTGGTAAGAGCAGAGGAGAGGAAGAGGGGACAGGTTGGTAAGAGCAGAGGAGAGGAAGAGGGGACAGGTTGGTAAGAGGAGAGGAGAGGAAGAGGGGACAGGTTGGTAAGAGCAGAGGAGAGGAAGAGGGGACAGGTTGGTAAGAGCAGAGGAGAGGAAGAGGGGAAGAGGGGACAGGTTGGTAAGAACAGAGGAGAGGAAGAGGGGACAGGTTGGTAAGAGCAGAGGAGAGGAAGAGGGGACAGGTTGGTAAGAGGAGAGGAGAGGAAGAGGGGACAGGTTGGTAAGAGCAGAGGAGAGGAAGAGGGGACAGGTTGGTAAGAGCAGAGGAGAGGAAGAGGGGAAGAGGGGACAGGTTGGTAAGAACAGAGGAGAGGAAGAGGGGAAGAGGGGACAGGTTGGGAAGAGCAGAGGAGAGGAAGAGGGGAAGAGGGGACAGGTTGGGAAGAGCAGAGGAGAGGAAGAGGGGACAGGTTGGTAAGAGTAGAGGAGAGGAAGAGGGGACAGGTTGGTAAGAGCAGAGGAGAGGAAGAGGGGACAGGTTTGTAAGAGCAGAGGAGAGGAAGAGGGGACAGGTTGGTAAGAGCAGAGGAGAGGAAGAGGGGACAGGTTGGGAAGAACAGAGGAGAGGAAGAGGGGAAGAGGGGACAGGTTGGTAAGAACAGAGGAGAGGAAGAGGGGACAGGTTGGTAAGAGCAGAGGAGAGGAAGAGGGGACAGGTTTGTAAGAGCAGAGGAGAGGAAGAGGGGACAGGTTGGTAAGAGCAGAGGAGAGGAAGAGGGGAAAAGGGGACAGGTTGGGAAGAACAGAGGAGAGGAAGAGGGGAAGAGGGGACAGGTTGGTAAGAGCAGAGGAGAGGAAGAGGGGACAGGTTGGTAAGAGCAGAGGAGAGGAAGAGGGGACAGGTTGGTAAGAGCAGAGGAGAGGAAGAGGGGACAGGTTGGTAAGAGCAGAGGAGAGGAAGATGGGACAGGTTGGTAAGAGCAGAGGAGAGGAAGAGGGGACAGGTTGGTAAGAGCAGAGGAGAGGAAGAGGGGACAGGTTGGTAAGAGCAGAGGAGAGGAAGAGGGGACAGGTTGGTAAGAGCAGAGGAGAGGAAGAGGGGACAGGTTGGTAAGAGCAGAGGAGAGGAAGAGGGGAAGAGGGGACAGGTTGGTAAGAGCAGAGGAGAGGAAGAGGGGACAGGTTGGGAAGAACAGAGGAGAGGAAGAGGGGACAGGTTGGTAAGAGCAGAGGAGAGGAAGAGGGGAAGAGGGGACAGGTTGGCAAGAACAGAGGAGAGGAAGAGGGGAAGAGGGGACAGGTTGGTAAGAGCAGAGGAGAGGAAGAGGGGACAGGTTGGTAAGAGCAGAGGAGAGGAAGAGGGGACAGGTTGGTAAGAGTAGAGGAGAGGAAGAGGGGACAGGTTGGTAAGAGCAGAGGAGAGGAGTAATCGGTACGCAGACAGTGGAGTATCAGCAGCCAGTTAGCCTCTTATCTTGGTGGGGTTGGGAATCATCTTGAATCCCAGAACCAATCTCTCGTGTACTAGCTAGTTAACGACTATCACTAGTGACGAGGTTGGGAATCTTGAAACAGCTAAAAGTAATGTTGATTTTTGGTTTAAAAAAATGTCCTCAGTTGGAGATGTTCACTTTGGAGACACTTTGTGAAAGGGCCAGCAGTAAAAGTCTGTGTGTGGCAGTGATGTCGCATCAACATGCAAAGCTCTGTCTTTATCACCTGATGTCTATCAAACACGCTGTCAGTTGGTTCACAGCATTTTCTATTCACTGTGACTGACAAGCCATTTGGCGAGAACTATCTGACACATATTCCTGTGAAAAAAAACGCTGTGAAATGACAAGATTTTGTTGAAACATATATTTTCCTTCTCTCTCTCTCTCTCTCTCTCTCTCTCTCTCTCTCTGTCTCTCTCTCACGCTTATAAAATTGTAGGTTTCAGGATCTATGTGAAACAACATGGAGGGGAAATGTTGAAACACGAGGATGATTTTGTGAGGCAGTGTAAACACAGGTCTTGTGGGGCTGCAGCCTCTTTCATCCTGTCCTCACTAACGCTGCTCCTCTAGAGAGACGTTATAAAAGGAGATCACTAACGCTGCTCCTCTAGAGAGACGTTATAAAAGGAGATCACTAACGCTGCTCCTCCAGGGAGACGTTATAAAAGGAGATCACTAACGCTGCTCCTCTAGAGAGACGTTATAAAAGGAGATCACTAACGCTGCTCCTCCAAGGAGACGTTATAAAAGGAGATCACTAACGCTGCTCCTCCAAGGAGACGTTATAAAAGGAGATCACTAACGCTGCTCCTCCAGGGAGACGTTATAAAAGGAGATCACTAACGCAGCTCCTCTAGAGAGACGTTATAAAAGGAGATCACTAACGCTGCTCCTCTAGAGAGAAGTTATAAAAGGAGATCACTAACGCTGCTCCTCCAGGGAGACGTTATAAAAGGAGATCACTAAAGCTGCTCTTCCAGGGAGACGTTATAAAAGGAGATCACTAACTCTGCTCCTCTAGAGATGTTATAAAAGGAGATCACTAACGCTGCTCCTCCAGGGAGACGTTATAAAAGGAGATCACTTACGCTGCTACTCCAGGGAGACGTTATAAAAGGAGATCACTAACGCTGCTCCTCCAGGGAGACGTTATAAAAGGAGATCACTAATGCTGCTCCTCTAGAGAGACGTTATAAAAGGAGATCACTAACGCTGCTCCTCTAGAGAGACGTTATAAAAGGAGATCACTAACGCTGCTCCTCCAGGGAGACGTTATAAAAGGAGATCACTAACGCTGCTCCTCTAGAGAGACGTTATAAAAGGAGATCACTAACGCTGCTCCTCTAGAGAGACGTTATAAAAGGAGATCACTAACGCTGCTCCTCTAGAGAGACGTTATAAAAGGAGATCACTAACGCTGCTCCTCTAGAGACGTTATAAAAGGAGATCACTAACGCTGCTCCTCTAGAGACGTTATAAAAGGAGATCACTAACGCTGCTCCTCTAGAGAGACGTTATAAAAGGAGATCACTAACGCTGCTCCTCCAGGGAGACGTTATAAAAGGAGATCACTAACGCTGCTCCTCCAGGGACACGTTATAAAAGGAGATCACTAACGCTGCTCCTCTAGAGAGACGTTATAAAAGGAGATCACTAACGCTGCTCCTCTAGAGAGACGTTATAAAAGGAGATCACTAACGCTGCTCCTCTAGAGAGACGTTATAAAAGGAGATCACTAACGCTGCTCCTCCAGGGAGACGTTATAAACGGAGATCACTAACGCTGCTCCTCCAGAGAGACGTTATAAAAGGAGATCACTAACTCTGCTCCTCTAGAGAGACGTTATAAAAGGAGATCACTAACGCTGCTCCTCTAGAGACGTTATAAAAGGAGATCACTAACGCTGCTCCTCTAGAGAGACGTTATAAAAGGAGATCACTAACGCTGCTCCTCTAGAGAGACGTTATAAAAGGAGATCACTAACGCTGCTCCTCCAGGGAGACGTTATAAACGGAGATCACTAACGCTGCTCCTCCAGAGAGACGTTATAAAAGGAGATCACTAACTCTGCTCCTCTAGAGAGACGTTATAAAAGGAGATCACTAACGCTGCTCCTCTAGAGACGTTATAAAAGGAGATCACTAACGCTGCTCCTCTAGAGAGACGTTATAAAAGGAGATCACTAACGCTGCTCCTCTAGAGAGACGTTATAAAAGGAGATCACTAACGCTGCTCCTCTAGAGAGACGTTATAAAAGGAGATCACTAACGCTGCTCCTCTAGAGAGACGTTATAAAAGTTGATCACTAACGCTGCTCCTCTAGAGAGACGTTATAAAAGGAGATCACTAACTCTGCTCCTCTAGAGAGACGTTATAAAAGGAGATCACTAACGCTGCTCCTCTAGAGAGACGTTATAAAAGGAGATCACTAACGCTGCTCCTCTAGAGAGACGTTATAAAAGGAGATCACTAACGCTGCTCCTCTAGAGAGACGTTATAAAAGGAGATCACTAACGCTGCTCCTCTAGAGAGACGTTATAAAAGGAGATCACTAACACTGCTCCTCCAGAGACGTTATAAAAGGAGATCACTAACGCTGCTCCTCCAGGGAGACGTTATAAAAGGAGATCACTAAATCTGCTCCTCTAGAGAGACGTTATAAAAGGAGATCACTAACGCTGCTCCTCCAGGGAGACGTTATAAAAGGAGATCACTAACGCTGCTCCTCTAGAGAGACGTTATAAAAGGAGATCATTAACGCTGCTCCTCTAGAGACGTTATAAAAGGAGATCACTAACGCTGCTCCTCCAGGGAGACGTTATAAAAGGAGATCACTAACTCTGCTCCTCTAGAGACGTTATAAAAGGAGATCACTAACGCTGCTCCTCTAGAGAGACGTTATAAAAGGAGATCACTAACGCTGCTCCTCTAGAGAGACGTTATAAAAGGAGATCATTAACGCTGCTCCTCTAGAGACGTTATAAAAGGAGATCACTAACGCTGCTCCTCCAGGGAGACGTTATAAAAGGAGATCACTAACTCTGCTCCTCTAGAGACGTTATAAAAGGAGATCACTAACGCTGCTCCTCCAGGGAGACGTTATAAAAGGAGATCACTAACGCTGCTCCTCTAGAGACGTTATAAAAGGAGATCACTAACGCTGCTCCTCCAGGGAGACGTTATAAAAGGAGATCACTAACGCTGCTCCTCCAGGGAGACGTTATAAAAGGAGATCACTAACGCTGCTCCTCTAGAGACGTTATAAAAGGAGATCATTAACGCTGCTCCTCTAGAGAGACGTTATAAAAGGAGATCACTAACGCTGCTCCTCTAGAGAGACGATATAAAAGGAGATCACTAACGCTGCTCCTCTAGAGAGACGTTATAAAAGGAGATCACTAACGCTGCTCCTCTAGATAGACGTTATAAAAGGAGATCATTAACGCTGCTCCTCTAGAGACGTTATAAAAGGAGATCACTAACGCTGCTCCTCTAGAGAGACGTTATAAAAGGAGATCACTAACGCTGCTCCTCTAGAGACGTTATAAAAGGAGATCACTAACGCTGCTCCTCTAGAGAGACGTTATAAAAGGAGATCATTAACGCTGCTCCTCTAGAGACGTTATAAAAGGAGATCACTAACGCTGCTCCTCCAGGGAGACGTTATAAAAGGAGATCACTAACTCTGCTCCTCTAGAGACGTTATAAAAGGAGATCACTAACGCTGCTCCTCCAGGGAGACGTTATAAAAGGAGATCACTAACGCTGCTCCTCTAGAGACGTTATAAAAGGAGATCACTAACGCTGCTCCTCTAGAGAGACGTTATAAAAGGAGATCACTAACGCTGCTCCTCTAGAGAGACGTTATAAAAGGAGATCACTAACGCTGCTCCTCCAGGGAGACGTTATAAAAGGAGATCACTAACGCTGCTCCTCTAGAGAGACGTTATAAAAGGAGATCACTAACGCTGCTCCTCTAGAGACGTTATAAAAGGAGATCACTAACGCTGCTCCTCTAGAGAGACGTTATAAAAGGAGATCACTAACACTGCTCCTCCAGGGAGACATTATAAAAGGAGATCACTAACGCTGCTCCTCTAGAGAGACGTTATAAAAGGAGATCACTAACGCTGCTCCTCTAGAGAGACGTTATAAAAGGATATCACTAACGCTGCTCCTCTAGAGAGACGTTATAAAAGGAGATCACTAACGCTGCTCCTCTAGAGAGACGTTATAAAAGGAGATCACTAACGCTGCTCCTCTAGAGAGACGTTATAAAAGGATATCACTAACGCTGCTCCTCTAGAGAGACGTTATAAAAGGAGATCACTAACGCTGCTCCTCTAGAGAGACGTTATAAAAGGAGATCACTAACGCTGCTCCTCTAGAGAGACGTTATAAAAGGAGATCACTAATACTTCTCTACATTCATTACATGAAATCAACAACAACCAGAATAGTTCAGAGCAATTTTGAATAAAAATGTAATTAAGAATAAACTGAAGCCTCTCTGAAATGTGTTGGAATATTTCCATATATTCTAATCAGTCGTCTAGTCATGAATTCTCATTTGTACAAGTTACGTAGAGTTAATATATTTTTAGATGTCGATTTGAGAGGGGAGGGGGTATGTAACTGTTAGACCGAAACACAAAAAGAGACGACTGTGACGTACGTTCAGTGGCTGAGTCACAAATAGCACCCATTCCCCCTAATATGGTGCACTACTGTTGACAAGGTGTACCGTTTTGTGACACAGGGAAGTGAGTTATGACAGGAGAAGTTTACTGACCCGGTAATGAAGGCGGCTCAGGGAAAATGAAGTGATACATAATTATGCAGATTCATTCGTATGCACGTTTACCCATTAGTGTCGTGATGAAGTGAATGAGTGGAGCCAGCGATGCTGTAATACGTGGACGGTGCTCTACCACCTGTGTCATAACATTACTACTCTCTGTACTAATAACACGTCTTACAGTAAGAGGACTGATCTAGGACGAGGTCCTTCCTGTCCCATATAATATTATTCATTACGATCTAAAGGCTATAACTGATCTCAGATCGTTAGCTCTCATACTCTGAGATGCTTTCACTTACTTAGCTAGAAAATGTCACTTTAACCATATCTACATGTACATACTACCTCAATCAGCCTGACTAACCGGTGTCTGTATGTAGCCTCACTACTTTTCTAGCCTCACTACTCTAGCCTCTCTACTGTATATAGCCTCTCTACTAGCCTCACTACTTTTATAGCCTCTACTGTATATAGCCTCTCTACTGTATATAGCCTCTCTACTGTATATAGCCTCCCTACTGTATATAGCCTCTCTACTGTATATAGCCTCGCTACTTTTATAGCCTCTCTACTGTATATAGCCTCTCTACTGTATATAGCCTCTCTACTGTTATAGCCTCACTACTTTTATAGCCTCTCTACTGTATATAGCCTCTCTACTGTATATAGCATATCTACTGTTATAGCCTCCCTACTGTATATAGCCTCCCTACTGTATATAGCCTCTCTACTGTATATAGCCTCGCTACTTTTATAGCCTCTCTACTGTATATAGCCTCTCTACTGTATATAACCTGTATTTTTTACTGTTGTTTTATTTCTTTACCTACCTATTGTTCACCTAATACCTTTTTTGCACTATTGGTTAGAGCCTGTAAGTAAGCATTTCACTGTAAGGTCTACACCTGTTGTATTCGGCGCACGTGACAAGTAAACTTTGATTTGATTTATGAATACGGACCCCCTGTCCTCTTGGCTGAGGTGGATGTATTCTCACATACAGAGAGAGAGAGAGAGAGAGAGAGAGAGAGGCCAACTCATACTCTGAGACGCTTTATGAATACGGACCCCTTGTCCTCTTGGCTGAGGTGGTTGTATTCTCACATACAGAGAGAGAGAGAGAGAGAGAGGCCAACTCATACTCTGAGACGCTTTATGAATACGGACCCCTTGTCCTCTTGGCTGAGGTGGTTGTATTCTCACATACAGAGAGAGAGAGAGAGGCCAACTCATACTCTGAGATGCTTTATGAATTCGGACCCCTTGTCCTCTTGGCTGAGGTGGTTGTATTCTCACATACAGAGAGAGAGAGAGAGGCCAACTCATACTCTGAGATGCTTTATGAATTCGGACCCCTTGTCCTCTTGGCTGAGGTGGTTGTATTCTCACATACAGAGACAGAGAGAGAGGCCAGCTGCTCCAGTAGCTCTGTTCCTCTCTTTCTCCCTCACAGTGGAACATTTAGATGCAACCCCACACACCAGCACTGTGAAATGAGTCTGCTGGCCTGCTTATCTCTGACTGGGGGTGGGAAAAGAGAGTGAGATGGTGTCTTTCCCAATGGTTGATCATCTTCACACTCTAATGCCCAAATAAGCCTGTGTGAGGAGACAGCGTTTGAGAGCATTAATCATAGATGGGAATAGACAGCTATGTGTCTCAAATGGTAACCTATTGCATATACAGTGGGGAGAACAAGTATTTGATACACTGCCGATTTTGCAGGTTTTCCTACTTACAAAGCATGTAGAGGTCTGTCATTTTTATCATAGGTACACTTCAACTGTGAGAGACGGAATCTAAAACAAAAATCCAGAAAATCACATTGTATGATCTTTAAGTAATTAATTTGCATTTTATTGCATGACATAAGTATTTGATCACCTACCAACCAGTAAGAATTCCGGCTCTCACAGACCTGTTAGTTTTTCTTTAAGAAGCCCTCCTGTTCTCCACTCATTACCTGTATTAACTGCACCTGTTTGAACTCGTTACCTGTATAAAAGACACCTGTCCACACACTCAATCAAACAGACTCCAACCTCTCCACAATGGCCAAGACCAGAGAGCTGTGTAAGGACATCAGGGATAAATTGTAGACCTGTACAAGGCTGGGATGGGCTACAGGACAATAGCCAAGCAGCTTGGTGAGAAGGCAACAACTGTTGGCACAATTATTAGAAAATGGAAGAAGTTCAAGATGACGGTCAATCACCCTCGGTCTGGGGCTCCATGCAAGATCTCACCTCGTGGGGCATCAATGATCATGAGGAATGTGAGGGATCAGCCCAGAACTACACGGCAGGACCTGGTCAATGACCTGAAGAGAGCTGGGACCACAGTCTCAAAGAAAACCATTAGTAACACACTACGCCGTCATGGATTACAATCCTGCAGCGCACGCAAGGTCCCCCTGCTCAAGCCAGCGCATGTCCAGGCCCGTCTGAAGTTTGCCAATGACCATCTGGATGATCCAGAGGAGGAATGGGAGAAGGTCATGTGGTCTGATGAGACAAAAATAGAGCTTTTTGCTCTAAACTCCACTCGCCGTGTTTGGAGGAATAGAAGGATGAGTACAACCCCAAGAACACCATCCCAACCGTGAAGCATGGAGGTGGAAACATCATTCTTTGGGGATGCTTTTCTGCAAAGGGGACAGGACGACTGCACCGTATTGAAGGGAGGATGGATGGGGCCATGTATCGCGAGATCTTGACCAACAACCTCCTTCCCTCAGTAAGAGCATTGAAGATGGGTCGTGGCTGGGTCTTCCAGCATGACAACGACCCGAAACACACAGCCAGGGCAACTAAGGAGTACACTGACAAGAAGCATCTCAAGGTCCTGGAGTGGCCTATCCAGTCTCCAGACCTGAACCCAATAGAAAATCTTTGGAGGGAGCCGAAAGTCCGTATTGCCCAGCGACAGCCCCGAAACCTGAAGGATCTGGAGAAGGTCTGTATGGAGGAGTGGGCCAAAATCCCTGCTGCAGTGTGTGCAAACCTGGTCAAGAACTACAGGAAACGTATGATCTCTGTAATTGCAAACTAAGGTTTCTGTACCAAATATTCAGTTCTGCTTTTCTGATGTATCAAATACTTATGTCATGCAATAAAATGCAAATTAATTAATAAAAAATCATACAATGTAATTTTCTGGATTTTTGTTTTAGATCCCTTCTCTCACAGTTGAAGTGTACCTATGATAAAAATTACAGACCTCTACATGCTTTGTAAGTAGGAAAACCTGCAAAATTGTCAGTGTATCAAATACTTGTTCTCCCCACTGTATATAGTGCACTACTTTTCACCAGAGTCCTTTTGTTTTCACTCTTCAGACCCACTTGAATGGAATTGACATCAGTGGAGGCTCCTCCTCTTAGGAGAGGGAGGACCATCCTCCTCAGAGGAGAGGGAGGACCATCCTCCTCAGAGGAGAGGGAGGACCATCCTCCTCAGAGGAGAGGGAGGACCATCCTCCTCAGAGTAGAGGGAGGACCATCCTCCTCAGAGTAGAGGGAGGACCATCCTCCTCAGAGGAGAGGGAGGACCATCCTCCTCAGAGGAGAGGGAGGACCATCCTCCTCAGAGGAGAGGGAGGACCATCCTCCTCAGAGGAGAGGGAGAACCATCCTCCTCAGAGGAGAGGGAGGACCATCCTCCTCAGAGGAGAGGGAGGACCATCCTCCTCAGAGGAGAGGGAGGACCATCCTCCTCAGAGGAGAGGGAGGACCATCCTCCTCAGAGGAGAGGGAGGACCATCCTCCTCTGTGAACTTTCATAAAAATAGAAATAGTGAAACATTTAAAAAAATATGTATGTTCATGTCACCAAATAATTGATTAAAACACAATGTTTTGCAATGAAGGTCTACGGTAGCCTCAACAGCACTCTATAGGGTAGCACCATGGTGTAGACAGAGGACAGCTAGCTTCTGTCCTCCTCTGGGTACATTGACTTCAATACAAAACCTAGGAGGTTCGTGGTACTCACCCTCTTCCGTAGACTTACACAGTAATTATGACAACTTCCAGAGGACGTACTCCAACCTATCAGAGCTCTTGCAGCATGAACTGACATGTTGTCCACCCAATCAAAGGATCGGAGAATGAACCTAGTACTGAAAGCATAAGCTACAGCTAGCTAGCACTGCAGTGCAGAAAAAGTGGTGAGTAGTTTACTCAAAGAGAGAGAAAGACAATCGTGAAACAGTTTTTAACAAATTAATTTATTCAAAAATGAAGGAGAAGCAAGAGATTGAGAGAGAGAAAGAGAGGAAGAGAGAGAGAGAGCTAGCTATACAGTAGGGCAAAAAAGTATTTAGTCAGCCACCAATTGTGCAAGTTCTCCCACTTAAAAAGATGAGAGAGGCCTGTAATTTTCATCATAGGTACACTTCAACTATGACAGACAAAATGAGAAAAAAAATCCAGAAAATCACATTGTAGGAATATTTATGAATTTATTTGCAAATTATGGTGGAAAATAAGTATTTGGTCACCTACAAACAAGCAAGATTTCTGGCTCTTACAGACCTGTAACTTCTTCTTTAAGAGGCTCCTCTGTCCTCCACTCGTTACCTGTATTAATAGCACCTGTTTGAACTTGTTATCAGTATAAAAGACACCTGTCCACAACCTCAAACAGTCACACTCCAAACTCCACTATGGCCAAGACCAAAGAGCTGTCAAAGGACACCAGAAACAAAATTGTAGACCTGCACCAGGCTGGGAAGACTGAATCTGCAATAGGTAAGCAGCTTGGTTTGAAGAAATCAACTGTGGGAGCAATTATTAGGAAATGGAAGACATACAAGACCACTGATAATCTCCCTCGATCTGGGGCTCCACGCAAGATCTCACCCCGTGGGGTCAAAATTATCACAAGAACGGTGAGCAAAAATCCCAGAACCACACGGGGGGACCTAGTGAATGACCTGCAGAGAGCTGGGACCAAAGTAACAAAGCCTACCATCAGTAACACACTACGCCGCCAGGGACTCAAATCCTGCAGTGCCAGACGTGTCCCCCTGCTTAAGCCAGTACATGTCCAGGCCCGTCTGAAGTTTGCTAGAGAGCATTTGGATGATCCAGAAGAAGATTGGGAGAATGTCATATGGTCAGATGAAACCAAAATAGATATTTTTGGTAAAAACTCAACTCGTCGTGTTTGGAGGACAAAGAATGCTGAGTTGCATCCAAAGACCACCATACCTACTGTGAAGCATGGGGGTGGAAACATCATGCTTTGGGGCTGTTTTTCTGCAAAGGGACCAGGACGACTGATCCGTGTAAAGGAAAGAATGAATGGGGCCATGTATCGTGAGATTTTGAGTGAAAACCTCCTTCCATCAGCAAGGGCATTGAAGATGAAACGTAGCTGGGTCTTTCAGCATGACAATGATCCCAAACACACCGCCTGGGCAACGAAGGAGTGGCTTCGTAAGAAGCATTTCAAGGTCCTGGAGTGGCCTAGCCAGTCTCCAGATCTCAACCCCATAGAAAATCTTCGGAGGGAGTTGAAAGTCCGTGTTGCCCAGCAACAGCCCCAAAACATCACTGCTCTAGAGGAGATCTGCATGGAGGAATGGGCCAAAATACCAGCAACAGTGTGTGAAAACCTTGTGAAGACTTACAGAAAACGTTTGACCTCTGTCATTGCCAACAAAGGGTATATAACAAAGTATTGAGATAAACTTTTGTTATTGACCAAATACTTATTTTCCACCATAATTTGCAAATAAATTCATTAAAAATCCTACAATGTGATTTTCTGGATTTTTTTTCCTCATTTTGTCTGTCATAGTTGAAGTGTAAAATTACAGGCCTCTCTCATCTTTTTAAGTGGGAGAACTTGCACAATTGGTGGCTGACTAAATACTTTTTTGCCCCATATATATAAATATATATATATTTTTTTTAAATCACTTTCACTTACTTAGCTAGAGAATGCAGCTAGCTAGTTTAGCCTACTCAAACACCCATCTCAAACAGAGAGGGATGCTATGCTACCTAGCTAGCTATGGCTATCGAACACTGGAACTCTTCCAAGTCAAGGTAAGCTTTTGGTTTTATTAGTTTATTGCCATCAGAGCCCACTGATGTAACTGCTCAACTGCTTGCTGACTGTACACTGTACTGCATGATTGTAGCGGGTTTACTAACGTGTTCTAGTAGCTATGTTAACTTGACGTTAGCTAATATGGTGACAACGATGTAGGTTGTGTGTAGCGGTTAGCGCTTATGATATGAAGATTTGGCTTGGAAAAGTGTTTTCGCCTGGCCACAGACAGTTGATGGGTTGTGTACTTATGTCACAAGCAAAGGGAAAAGGTGAGAGGAGGGGAACGTGTAGATTATCCAACAATCAAAGGGATCATGCTGTTTGTATGTGAACTGTGTTTGCGTGTGATCAAGGGTTTATGCATTCCGACGATTCTGTTTAAAAACTTTTCTTAACGGAAGCAAACGGAACGGAACGGGGATAAACATAACTGAATTTGTCCAATAGAAACTCTCGTTTGCAACAATTGGACTAATGATTATACCCTAGATCATCTAGATGCAGGCATGGGTGTACAAGATGGTATTGAATGTGTCAATGTCTGTCACTGTTATTACTCAAATGTCTCTCAACCTGTGAGAATCATGTAGTAAGTAGCCTTAACTTATTGATGTTACATTGAGCTGAGTGAATGGAATATGAAAGAGAGTCATCCAATATGCTGTAATAGAAATAAGGTCATGCTCATAAATAAAAATTATCGTCCTCCCTCATCTTAAATGTCACCAACCGCCACTGACTGACATGCAGACTTGTAGCAGAGGAGCCTGGAGGGTTAACGAGGGAGGTTTGTAGGACCTAGGCAGTTAAAAACACACACACACACACAAACCATTGGCTTAATTACCAGTCAGGTTGGTCTGATGGGATCAGGGTTTTATGTAGCTTAATATCTGCACTACTGTTAATATGAGCTGAGATTTGAGCGCTGTATTATCGGTGGTAGGCCAGCATGAAGAGGGGCGGAGATCTGATTACCATTTAAGAAGACTATAGTCTCATGGGATCTGTCTGTCACTCGTGAAGATGTCTCAGTCAGTCAACAGATGGCCAGAGTTGGATCAAATCAAATCAAATGTTATTGGTCTGAATACTGAATAATAATGTAAATAAGGTATTTCTGTTTTTTAAAATTTTAATACATTTGAAAAAAAATCTAAAAACTTGTTTTCGCTTTGTCATTATGGAGTATTGTGATGTCATTATGGAGTATTGTGATGTCATTATGGAGTATTGTGATGTCATTATGGAGTATTGTGATGTAGATTAATGAGATTTTAATTTATTTTATCTATTTTAGAATAAAGCTGTAAGGTATTTTTTGGGGGAAAAAGTCAAGGGGTCTGAATACTTTCCGACTGCGCTGTAAGTCCAACCGGCCTCAGAACCGCAGACCAAGTGTAAGATCGCCAGCCCAGGACATCCAACACACCTCCAAGCATTCTGCAGCGATACGCCATCCCATCTGGTTCGCACTTAGAGGGACTATCATTGGCTTTTCAACAGGACAATGACCCAACACCTCCAAGCATTCTCCAAGCATTCTGCAGCGATACGCCATCCCATCTGGTTCGCACTTAGTGGGACTATCATTGGCTTTTCAACAGGACAATGACCCAACACACCTCCAGGCTGTGTAAGGGCTATTTGACCAAGAAGGAGAGTGATGGAGTGCTGCATCAGATGACCTGACCTCAACCCAATTGAGATGGTTTGGAATGAGTTGGACCACAGAGTGAAGGAAAAGCAGCCAACAAGTGCTCAGCATATGTGGGAACTCCTTCAAGACTGTTGGAAAAGCATTCCAGGTGAAGCTGGTTGAGAGAATGCCAAGAGTGTGCAAAGCTGTCATCAAGGCAAAGGGTGGCTACTTTGAAGAATCTCAAATATAAAATATATTTTAATTTGTTTAACACATTTTGTTTTACTACATGATTCCATATGTGTTATTTCATAGTTGTGCTGTCTTCACTATCATTCTACAATGTAGAAAATAGTAAAATAAAGAAACCCATCCGTAAAATGTCTCCAAAGTGAAGCGACTAGCTAGTACACGAGAGATTGGTTCTCTACTGTCTGGGTACCAATTACTCCCCTGCCGAGCTCTTACCAACCTGTCCCCACTTCCTCTCCTCTGTTCTTACCAACCTGTCCCCACTTCCTCTACTCTGCTCTTACCAACCTGTCCCCCCTTCCTCTCCTCTGTTCTTACCAACCTGTCCCCTCTTCCTCTCCTCTGCTCTTACCAACCTGTCCCCCCTTCCTCTCCTCTGCTCTTACCAACCTGTCCCCCCTTCCTCTCCTCTGCTCTTACCAACCTGTCCTCCTCCTCTCCCCTGTCTATCTCTTCTGTACCTGTCCCCCTCCTCCTCTCCCCTGCCTATCTCTTCTGTACCTGTCCCCCTCCTCTCCCCTGTCTATCTCTTCTGTACCTGTCCTCCTCCTCTCCCCTGTCTATCTCTTCTGTACCTGTCCCCTGCCCCCCTCCTCCTCCCCCTTGCCTATTGCGTCATCCGTGAATCTGCTAGGGAGGTATGCAAATTCTAGTGGGTGATAAGATCCTTAACTAGCTTCTCAAAGCACTTCATGATGACATAATTGAGTGCTATGGGGCGATAGTTATTTAGTTCAGTTACCTTCATTTTATTGGGTAAAAGAACAATGATGGACATCCTGAAGCAAGTGGGGACAACAGACTGGGACAGGGAGGGATTGAATATGTCCAAAAACACTCCAGCCAGCTGGTCTGCACATGCTCTGAGGACGCGTCTTGGGATGCCATCTGGGCTGGCAGACTTGCGAGGATTAACACGCTTAAATGTCTTACACAGAGAACGAGAGCTCACATTTCTTCTGAGCGGCGGTGGCCCACATCGCGGCTCTCTGTGTTTCCATGAAATAGGCGAAGATGGTGTTTAGTTTGTCTGGGAGCAAAGTGTCAGTGTATGTGACGTTGGCGGCTTTCCCTTCACAAACCATGATTGTCTGGAGTCCCTGCCACATACGTCTTTCGTCTAAGCCGTTGAATTGCGACTCCACTTTGTCCCTGTACTGTCGTTTAGCCCCTGTGATTGGCTTACGGAGCCTTACGGAGGTTATAGCTGGTGTGTTTGTACACGTCCATGTTCTCAGTCACTATGACATGGATAAATGCGGTGGTTGGCGCTTTCAGTTTGGCGTGAATGCTGCCATCTATCCACGGTTTTTGGTTGGGATAAGTTGTAATCGTCACAGTGGGACAACATCCTTTATGCACTTCCTGATTAACCCAGTCACAGAGTAAGTGTATACGTCAATAGTATTCTCGGAGGCAACCCTGAACATTTCCCAGTACGCGTGATCAAAACAATCTTGAAGCATAGATTCCGTTTCGTCAGACCAACGTTGAACAGTCCTTACCACGGGTACTTCCCGTTTAAGTTTCTGCCTATAGATGGGAAGGATCAGAATGGAGGCGTGATCTGATTTGCCAAAGGGAGGGCGAGGGAGGGCCTTGTAGCTGGCCCAGAAGGGGGAGTAGCAGTGGTAAAGAGTGCTCCATGTGCGAGTAGCACAGGAGATGTGTTGGTGGCACTTCGGTAGCATTTTCCTTAGATTTCCTTTATTAAAGTTCCCAGATACAATAACTGCGGCCTCAGGATATGCGGATTCGGCCAATGTTTGTCTATGGAGATTGCATGGCGGTGTGCTCAATTTTATACATCTGTCCACTAATTTGAAGGGGTGTCCACATACTTTTCTATATGCTGTACAGATGTCCTAATGTCCAGAAGTTATTTTCGGTCATAGGAAACAATGGTGGAAACATTATGTATACAAAAATACATCAGTGACAATATACAATGAGAATACAACTGATAATCCCTTGTTATTTGTGTCAATGTAGTATATCCTACATGTGAAAAACGTAGTGGAATGTAACTGCCTTTCTCTCTGAGTCTCAATCACTGACTTGTCTCGGAAACCCGACAGCAGTGGGTCTGGGATTAATGGAGGACTCTCTTGGTAACTTCCAAAAGTGGAAAATGTTTAGATTCAATCTCAAAGTTTTGCAGGCAAAACCTTTGCAGTGTTTTTAGTGAAGGTAGTTGGATGCAAACGAGCCACTTGCGAAATAACCTCTGTGATCTCCGTCTCGCTACTAATTTGTGTCCTGGGGATGTGGACAACAAGCGGATAAGGCGGTGACGTAGGCAGCGATGTAGTTCCTCTATAACAAACTGACGTTCTGTTCCGTACAGACGTGTTAAACAGGAACTATTGGAACGTTATGGTAGGCAACCCGAATGTCTAGAGAGACTGATCACTGACTGTCTAGAGAGACTGATCACTGACTGTCTAGAGAGACTGATCACTGACTGTCTAGAGAGACTGATCACTGACTGTCTAGAGAGACTGATCACTGACTGTCTAGAGAGACTGATCACTGACTGACTAGAGACTGATCACTGACTGTCTAGAGAGACTGATCACTGACTGTCTAGAGAGACTGATCACTGACTGACTAGAGACTGATCACTGACTGTCTAGAGAGACTGATCACTGGCTGTCTAGAGAGACTGATCACCGACTGTCTAGAGAGACTGATCACCGACTGTCTAGAGAGACTGATCACTGACTGTCTAGAGAGACTGATCACTGACTGTCTAGAGAGACTGATCACTGACTGACTAGAGAGACTGATCACTGACTGTCTAGAGAGACTGATCACCGACTGTCTAGAGAGACTGATCACTGACTGACTAGAGAGACTGATCACTGACTGTCTAGAGACTGATCACTGACTGTCTAGAGAGACTGATCACCGACTGTCTAGAGAGACTGATCACCGACTGTCTAGAGAGACTGATCACTGACTGTCTAGAGAGACTGATCACTGACTGTCTAGAGAGACTGATCACTGACTGACTAGAGAGACTGATCACTGACTGACTAGAGAGACTGATCACTGACTGTCTAGAGACTGATCACTGACTGTCTAGAGAGACTGATCACTGACTGACTAGAGAGACTGATCACTGACTGTCTAGAGACTGATCACTGACTGTCTAGAGAGACTGATCACTGACTGTCTAGAGAGACTGATCACTGACTGTCTAGAGAGACTGATCACTGACTGTCTAGAGAGACTGATCACCGACTGTCTAGAGAGACTGATCACCGACTGTCTAGAGAGACTGATCACTGACTGTCTAGAGAGACTGATCACTGACTGTCTAGAGAGACTGATCACTGACTGTCTAGAGAGACTGATCACTGACTGACTAGAGAGACTGATCACTGACTGTCTAGAGAGACTGATCACTCTGTCTAGAGAGACTGATCACTGACTGTCTAGAGAGACTGATCACTGACTGTCTAGAGAGACTGATCACCGACTGTCTAGAGAGACTGATCACTGACTGTCTAGAGAGACTGATCACTGACTGTCTAGAGAGACTGATCACTGACTGTCTAGAGAGACTGATCACTGACTGTCTAGAGAGACTGATCACTGACTGACTAGAGAGACTGATCACTGACTGTCTAGAGAGACTGATCACTGACTGACTAGAGAGACTGATCACTGACTGTCTAGAGAGACTGATCACTGACTGACTAGAGAGACTGATCACTGACTGTCTAGAGAGACTGATCACTGACTGACTAGAGAGACTGATCACTGACTGTCTAGAGAGACTGATCACTGACTGACTAGAGAGACTGATCACTGACTGTCTAGAGAGACTGATCACTGGCTGTCTAGAGAGACTGATCACTGACTGTCTAGAGAGACTGATCACTGACTGACTAGATACTGATCACTGACTGTCTAGAGACTGATCACTGACTGTCTAGAGAGACTGATCACTGACTGTCTAGAGAGACTGATCACCGACTGTCTAGAGAGACTGATCACTGACTGTCTAGATACTGATCACTGACTGTCTAGAGAGACTGATCACCGACTGTCTAGAGAGACTGATCACCGACTGTCTAGAGAGACTGATCACCGACTGTCTAGAGAGACTGATCACTGACTGACTAGAGACTGATCACTGACTGTCTAGAGAGACTGATCACTGACTGTCTAGAGAGACTGATCACTGACTGACTAGAGACTGATCACTGACTGTCTAGAGAGACTGATCACTGACTGTCTAGAGAGACTGATCACTGACTGTCTAGAGAGACTGATCACTGACTGTCTAGAGAGACTGATCACTGACTGACTAGAGAGACTGATCACTGACTGTCTAGAGAGACTGATCACTGACTGTCTAGAGAGACTGATCACTGACTGACTAGAGAGACTGATCACTGACTGACTAGAGAGACTGATCACCGACTGTCTAGAGAGACTGATCACTGACTGTCTAGAGAGACTGATCACTGACTGTCTAGAGAGACTGATCACTGACTGTCTAGAGAGACTGATCACTGACTGTCTAGAGAGACTGATCACTGACTGTCTAGAGAGACTGATCACTGACTGTCAAGAGAGACTGATCACTGACTGTCTAGAGAGACTGATCACTGACTGTCTAGAGAGACGGATCACTGACTGTCTAGAGAGACTGATCACTGACTGTCTAGAGAGACTGATCACTGACTGTTTAGAGAGACTGATCACTGACTGTCTAGAGACTGATCACTGACTGTCTAGAGAGACTGATCACTGACTGTCTAGAGAGACGGATCACTGACTGTCTAGAGAGACGGATCACTGACTGTCTAGAGAGACGGATCACTGACTGTCTAGAGAGACTGATCACTGACTGTCTAGAGACTGATCACTGACTGTCTAGAGAGACTGATCACTGACTGTCTAGAGAGACTGATCACTGACTGTCTAGAGAGACGGATCACTGACTGTCTAGAGAGACGGATCACTGACTGTCTAGAGAGACTGATCACTGACTGTCTAGAGAGACGGATCACTGACTGACTAGAGACTGATCACTGACTGTCTAGAGAGACTGATCACTGACTGTCTAGAGAGACTGATCACTGACTGTCTAGAGAGACTAATCACTGACTGTCTAGAGAGACTGATCACCGACTGTCTAGAGAGACTGATCACTGACTGTCTAGAGAGACTGATCACTGACTGTCTAGAGAGACTGATCACTGACTGTCTAGAGAGACTGATCACTGACTGTCTAGAGAGACGGATCACTGACTGTCTAGAGAGACTGATCACTGACTGTCTAGAGAGACTGATCACTGACTGTCTAGAGAGACTGATCACTGACTGTCTAGAGAGACTGATCACTGACTGTCTAGAGAGACGGATCACTGACTGTCTAGAGAGACTGATCACTGACTGTCTAGAGAGACTGATCACTGACTGTCTAGAGAGACTGATCACTGACTGTCTAGAGAGACTGATCACTGACTGTCTAGAGAGACTGATCACTGACTGTCTAGAGAGACTGATCACTGACTGACTAGAGAGACTGATCACTGACTGACTAGAGAGACTGATCACTGACTGTCTAGAGAGACTGATCACTGACTGACTAGAGAGACTGATCACTGACTGTCTAGAGAGACTGATCACTGACTGACTAGAGACTGATCACTGACTGTCTAGAGAGACTGATCACTGACTGTCTAGAGAGACTGATCACTGACTGACTAGAGAGACTGATCACTGACTGTCTAGAGAGACTGATCACTGACTGACTAGAGACTGATCACTGACTGTCTAGAGAGACTGATCACTGACTGACAAGGAAACCAAGTGACAATTTGACAGAATAAACTGCTGGAATATGAGAAAATTAAATCGACTAAAACGTGACCTTTTGCTCCTTTAACAAAGCAATATTATCATTGTGGCATTTTCTTGTTATATTCCTACATAGTTTCATAAATACATACCTCAGTTACAGCCATTCAACCTATTACGGTTATTAGTTACAAGGACACTCAGTCAAGACTGATGCAAAAGTCATTATTATAGTTTAACTGGAAAAGTAGAATCCAATCATTGGTTTGACCCCTGATGAAAGAAAGTCATTCCGTAGCTGTATGTGTGTAGAGAAGCCTTAGGCCAGGATTCAGGCCGATCGTGCTCTGTCAGTAAAGCACCATTTAAAGGTCATTTACGATTGAGACCACACACATGTAGCATTTACTGTGAAAGCGGTCTCTGTGAAGCCGGGGAACTTTCCTACCCGGTAAAATGTAATTGAAAAGACATTGAAAAGACGACAATGCCAGACGTTTAATATACAGTACATTCGTGTTTTGGTTGAAAGTGAAAGTTGAAAAGATGTATTTTTCACGTCGTTTGTTTCAACAACCTGAAAACAACTTAATTTCAATGTACAGTACTTGCAGCCTATACACATTAACACAGTATCAACAATTGCTCTATGAAAAATGTATATTACCAATTATACATCACACCAGTATTAACACACAGTATTTCTTTACAACTTTCAAGTGCTAATTGTCTTTATTCCACTACTGAAGAAGCATGACTGGAATCCTCATACTTAGGCTTGGATAGTATAACCTACATACCGTATACCGGGGTTTTGGGAAGTAGCCATGGAATGGCTTTTCAATACCGTCAATACTATTTCTTTGAAATTTTTCAACAATGTGTAATACTTGTAGCTACTTTTTTTTTTTGTAAATACCTGCAGTCAGCTTGTGCAATACGTTAGGAGATAAAGCAGATTGCATTCTTCATTTCACCGGTCAACATTATGAAGCTTACCGTAGTTCCCCAGAACAGTTGAGCGGGTCACGTGTTTGTTTGTAAATAGCACAACGGGAGAAAGCGGGAGCGGGTGATCCAGCGGTATTGAAAGTCAACAGTGTTTTTTTTGCTTCGATAGCGTGATCAGGAATGTGTAACTATTGTTTTCCTTCACAGAAAATACTTTAGTGCAACACATTCGGCAGAAAATAGACTCCTTTTCCTGCGTTTTTTTCTCCTCTTCGTTCTCAATCCGTCTTCTCCTCCCCCCTCTTCTCTTCTCTGAGCAGACGAGACAGGCCCGTTGCCTTAACGACACCAGACTCCAGACAGACACAGCGTGTACACATACTGCTCCAGAGCCTCTTGCTATCTCTTAACTATCCAGCTCTAAGTCTGGTTTAAATATGATACTGCTATCTCTTAACTATCCAGCTCTAAGTCTGGTTTAAATATGATACTGCTATCTCTTAACTATCCAGCTCTGATAGTGCTAAATCTTTTTAATTATGATTAGATTTTTCAATTTCTCAAATGAACACAACCCAGAGGTGGACAGGTCAGAAAGTATGGGGACATAATGCTGTGTTGTAGTGTTGGAGGTGTTACCTGAGACTAGTCCTGTATCTCTGATGATATAATACTGTATTGTAGTGTTGGAGGTGTTACCTGAGACTAGTCCTGTATCTCTGCATTAGTCCAACTTACAGCAGAGCCCTTCCCACACAGAGCTGCTGGCCCTGGGGTTGGCCCTGGGGTTGGCCCAGGTTTTAGCCCTGGGGTTGGCCCAGGCCTCGAACAGTGACCACAGCACCTGGACATACACTCTTTCACACAGTTACACACAGTCAACAACATTGTCATACAGTAAATCCACATATATCATCACAACACTAAAGACTTGGTTTAGTGTATACTGTATAGGTAGTGTCCTGTCCCTGTCCTGAGCCAGAGCCCAGAAGAATCCTCCTCAAAACAACAGGACTGATGTTAAAGACTACAGCTATAACAGAGACGTTCAGTTCAACCATGGCAGATTTACTGGACTAATAGTACAGAATGAATGACTGACTGCCCAGTTCATCATCAGTTCATATTGGAGCAACAGCCGTCTCACCTCATAGTATATTGGAGCCGCTGTCTCACCTCATACTATATTGGAGCCGCAGCAGCTGTCTCACCTCATACTATATTGGAGCAGCAGCAGCTGTCTCACCTCATTCTATATTGGAGCAGCCGTCTCACCTCATAGTATATTGGAGCAGCCGTCTCACCTCATAGTATATTGGAGCAGCTGTCTCACCTCATACTATATTGGAGCAGCAGCAGCTGTCTCACCTCATGCTATTTTGGAGCAGCAGCAGCTGTCTCACCTCATGCTATATTGGAACAGCAGCAGCTGTCTTACCTCATTCTATATTGGAGCAGCTGTCTCACCTCATACTATATTGGAGCAGCTGTCTCACCTCATTTATATTGGAGCAGCTGTCTCACCTCATACTATATTGGAGCAGCAGCAGCTGTCTCACCTCATACTATATTGGAGCAGCTGTCTCACCTCATACTATATTGGAGCAGCTGTCTCACCTCATACTATATTGGAGCAGCAGCAGCTGTCGTCTCACATCATACTATATTGGAGCAGCAGCAGCTGTCGTCTCACATCATACTATATTGGAGCAGCAGCAGCTGTCGTCTCACATCATACAATATTGGAGCAGCAGCAGCTGTCTCACCTCATACTATATTGGAGCAGCAGCAGCTGTCTCACCTCATACAATATTGGAGCAGCTGTCTCACCTCATACTATATTGGAGCAGCAGTAGCTGTCTCACCTCATACTATATTGGAGCTGCAGCAGCTGTCTCACCTCATACTATATTGGAGCAGCAGCAGCTGTCTTACCTCATATTATATTGGAGCAGCAGAAGCTGTCTCACCTCATACAATATTGGAGCAGCAGCAGCCATCTCACCTCATACTATATTGGAGCAGCAGCAGCCGTCTCACCTCATACTATATTGGAGCAGCAGCAGCTGTCTCACCTCATACTATATTGGAGCAGCAGCAGCCATCTCACCTCATACAATATTGGAGCAGCAGCAGCCGTCTCACCTCATACTATATTGGAGCAGCAGCAGCTGTCTCACCTCAAACTATATTGGAGCAGCAGCAGCAGCCGTCTCACCTCATACTATATTGGAGCAGCAGCAGCTGTCTCACCTCATACTATATTGGAGCAGCAGCAGCTGTCTCACCTCATACTATATTGCAGCAGCAGCTGTCTCACCTCATACTATATTGGAGCAGCAGCAGCAGCTGTCTCACCTCATACTATATTGGAGCAGCAGCAGCTGTCATCTCACCTCATACTATATTGGAGCAGCAGCAGCTGTCTCACCTCATACTATATTGGAGCAGCTGTCTCACCTCATACTATATTGGAGCAGCAGCAGCAGCTGTCTTATGTCATACTATATTGTAGCAGCAGAATCTGTCTCACCTCATACTATGTTGGAGCAGCAGCTGCCGTCTCACCTCATTCTATATTGGAGCAGCAGCAGCTGTCTCACCTCATTTTATAATGGAGCAGCAGCAGCTGGTTCATCTCGTACTATATTGCAGCAGCAGCAGCTGTCTCACCTCATACTATATTGGAGCAGCTGTCTCACCTCATACTATATTGGAGCAGCAGCAGCTGTCTCACCTCATACTATATTGCAGCAGCTGTCTCACCTCATACCATATTGGAGCAGCTGTCTCACCTCATACCATATTGGAGCAGCAGTAGCAGCTGTCTCACCTCATACTATATTGGAGCAGCAGCAGCTGTCTCACCTCATACTATATTGGAGCAGCAGCAGCTGTCGTCTCACATCATACTATATTGGAGCAGCAGCAGCTGTCGTCTCACATCATACTATATTGGAGCAGCAGCAGCTGTCGTCTCACATCATACAATATTGGAGCAGCAGCAGCTGTCTCACCTCATACTATATTGGAGCAGCAGCAGCTGTCTCACCTCATACAATATTGGAGCAGCTGTCTCACCTCATACTATATTGGAGCAGCAGTAGCTGTCTCACCTCATACTATATTGGAGCTGCAGCAGCTGTCTCACCTCATACTATATTGGAGCAGCAGCAGCTGTCTTACCTCATATTATATTGGAGCAGCAGAAGCTGTCTCACCTCATACAATATTGGAGCAGCAGCAGCCATCTCACCTCATACTATATTGGAGCAGCAGCAGCCGTCTCACCTCATACTATATTGGAGCAGCAGCAGCTGTCTCACCTCATACTATATTGGAGCAGCAGCAGCCATCTCACCTCATACAATATTGGAGCAGCAGCAGCCGTCTCACCTCATACTATATTGGAGCAGCAGCAGCTGTCTCACCTCAAACTATATTGGAGCAGCAGCAGCAGCCGTCTCACCTCATACTATATTGGAGCAGCAGCAGCTGTCTCACCTCATACTATATTGGAGCAGCAGCAGCTGTCTCACCTCATACTATATTGCAGCAGCAGCTGTCTCACCTCATACTATATTGGAGCAGCAGCAGCAGCTGTCTCACCTCATACTATATTGGAGCAGCAGCAGCTGTCATCTCACCTCATACTATATTGGAGCAGCAGCAGCTGTCTCACCTCATACTATATTGGAGCAGCAGCAGCTGTCTCACCTCATACTATATTGGAGCAGCAGCAGCAGCTGTCTTATGTCATACTATATTGTAGCAGCAGAATCTGTCTCACCTCATACTATGTTGGAGCAGCAGCTGCCGTCTCACCTCATTCTATATTGGAGCAGCAGCAGCTGTCTCACCTCATTTTATAATGGAGCAGCAGCAGCTGGTTCATCTCGTACTATATTGCAGCAGCAGCAGCTGTCTCACCTCATACTATATTGGAGCAGCTGTCTCACCTCATACTATATTGGAGCAGCAGCAGCTGTCTCACCTCATACTATATTGCAGCAGCTGTCTCACCTCATACCATATTGGAGCAGCTGTCTCACCTCATACCATATTGGAGCAGCAGTAGCAGCTGTCTCACCTCATACTATATTGGAGCAGCAGCAGCTGTCTCACCTCATGCTATATTGGAGCAGCAGCAGCTGTCTCACCTCATACTATATTGGAGCAGCAGTACCTGTCTCACCTCATACTATATTGGAACAGCAGCAGCTGTCTCACCTCATACTATATTGGAGCAGCAGCAGCTGTCTCACCTCATACTATATTGGAGCAGCAGCAGCTGTCTCACCTCATACTATATTGGAGCAGCAGCAGCTGTCTCACCTCATACAATATTGGAGCAGCTGTCTCACCTCATACTATATTTGGAGCAGCTGTCTCACCTCATACTATATTGGAGCAGCAGTAGCTGTCTCACCTCATACTATATTGGAGCTGCAGCAGCTGTCTCACCTCATACTATATTGGAGCAGCAGCAGCTGTCTTACCTCATATTATATTGGAGCAGCAGAAGCTGTCTCACCTCATACAATATTGGAGCAGCAGCAGCCATCTCACCTCATACTATATTGGAGCAGCAGCAGCCGTCTCACCTCATACTATATTGGAGCAGCAGCAGCTGTCTCACCTCATACTATATTGGAGCAGCAGCAGCTGTCTCACCTCATACTATATTGGAGCAGCAGCAGCTGTCTCACCTCATACTATATTGGAGCAGCAGTAGCTGTCTCACCTCATACAATATTGGAGCAGCTGTCTCACCTCATGCTATATTGGAGCAGCAGCAGCTGTCTTATGTCATACTATATTGTAGCAGCAGAAGTTGTCTTACCTCATACTATGTTGGAGCAGCAGCTGCCGTCTCACCTCATTCTATATTGGAGCAGCAGCAGCTGTCTCACCTCATTTTATAATGGAGCAGCAGCAGCTGTCTCACCTCATACTCTATTGGAGCAGCTGTCTCATCTCATACTATATTGGAGCAGCTGTCTCACCTCATACTATATTGGAGCAGCAGCAGCTGTCTCACCTCATACTATATTGGAGCAGCAGTAGCTGTCTCACCTCATTCTATATTGCAGCAGCTGTCTCACCTCATACCATATTGGAGCAGCTGTCTCACCTCATACCATATTGGAGCAGCAGTAGCACCTGTCTCACCTCATACTATATTGGAGCAGCAGCAGCTGTCTCACCTCATGCTATATTGGAGCAGCAGTACCTGTCTCACCTCATACTATATTGGAGCAGCAGTACCTGTCTCACCTCATACTATATTGGAACAGCAGCAGCTGTCTCACCTCATACTATATTGGAGCAGCAGCAGCTGTCTCACCTCATACTATATTGGAGCAGCTGTCTCACCTCATACTATATTTGGAGCAGCTGTCTCACCTCATACTATATTGGAGCAGCAGTAGCTGTCTCACCTCATACTATATTGGAGCAGCAGCAGCTGTCTCACCTCATACTATATTGGAGCAGCAGCAGCTGTCTCACCTCATACTATATTGGAGCAGCAGCAGCTGTCTCACCTCATACTATATTGGAGCAGCAGTAGCTGTCTCACCTCATACAATATTGGAGCAGCTGTCTCACCTCATGCTATATTGGAGCAGCAGCAGCTGTCTCACCTCATACTATATTTGGAGCAGCTGTCTCACCTCATACTATATTGGAGCAGCAGTAGCTGTCTCACCTCATACAATATTCGCGCAGCTGTCTCACCTCATACTATATTGCAGCAGCTGTCTCACCTCATACTATATTTGGAGCAGCTGTCTCACCTCATACTATATTTGGAGCAGCTGTCTCACGCCAAACTGGGCCTGTTAGTTCTTCAACACCAGGTTATTCATGTTCCTAGCCATCTGTCAGACCTGGTGGAAAAATAAAACCTACATTACGAGAGAAAGAGATGCAGACCGTTTTGGACACCTTTTTATAACCTCTCGCTGTCTCCCCTTACCTGTTGACAGCCTGCACCAGCCCAGTGAGCACACTCTCCAGCCAGCACTCTGGGACGGTCTCCAGCAGCTTCCAGCACGCCCTCCGACACACCATGTCTGAAGACGTGCAGAAGGAGAAGCAAGGGGCCAGCACCTCAATCACTAACCCTGCAGAAAGAGACAAACATTTAAGATAGCAGGTAGCCTAGAGTGTTAGGCCAGTAACAGAAAGGTCACTTAAATCTAATTGCTCCTGTAAGTCGCTCTGGATAAAGCGCATCGGCTAAATGATGTAACTCTTCTGATGAATGGAAAAGTGTTTGCAGTTTACAATCGTCAATGCAGGACAAACACATCATGTTGATTGCAGCATTGCCACTGTTCCTGAACACAGGCTTTTCCCCCAGTGGACCACAGACGTCAGGGTCTTTTCCATCTGCTAACAACACAGTGTATTGACAGTGAGTGACACACGTAATAATAACATACATGTCTGATGTAGGCAGTTGAAGTTAAAACAGCCATAAACAGGCCCTTAAAGCAGGCTGTAATGTCAACCCCCTGTTTGGGTAGGCCTGACCACACCAAACCATTCCATATGTTTCTCTCTGAGAATCATGGGTATATGTCTGCTATGTTGACACAGTACCACAGCGTTGGCTATAGGCCTGCGGGGTACTAAGCGTTGACACAGTACCACAGCGTTGGCTATAGGCCTGCGGGGCACTAAGCGTTGACACAGTACCACAGCGTTGGCTATAGGCCTGCGGGGTACTAAGCGTTGACACAGTACCACAGCGTTGGCTATAGGCCTGCGGGGTACTAAGCGTTGACACAGTACCACAGCGTTGGCTATAGGCCTGCGGGGTACTAAGCGTTGACACAGTACCACAGCGTTGGCTATAGGCCTGCGGGGTACTAAGCGTTGACACAGTACCACAGCGTTGGCTATAGGCCTGCGGGGTACTAAGCGTTGACACAGTACCACAGCGTTGGCTATAGGCCTGCGGGGTACTAAGCGTTGACACAGTACCACAGCGTTGGCTATAGGCCTGCGGGGCACTAAGCGTTGACACAGTACCACAGCGTTGGCTATAGGCCTGCGGGGTACTAAGCGTTGACACAGTACCACAGCGTTGGCTATAGGCCTGCGGGGTACTAAGCGTTGACACAGTACCACAGCGTTGGCTATAGGCCTGCGGGGTACTAAGCGTTGACACAGTACCACAGCGTTGGCTATAGGCCTGCGGGGTACTAAGCGTTGACACAGTACCACAGCGTTGGCTATAGGCCTGCGGGGCACTAAGCGTTGACACAGTACCACAGCGTTGGCTATAGGCCTGCGGGGTACTAAGCGTTGACACAGTACCACAGCGTTGGCTATAGGCCTGCGGGGTACTAAGCGTTGACACAGTACCACAGCATTGGCTATAGGCCTGCGGGGTACTAAGCGTTGACACAGTACCACAGCGTTGGCTATAGGCCTGCGGGGTACTAAGCGTTGACACAGTACCACAGCGTTGGCTATAGGCCTGCGGGGTACTAAGCGTTGACACAGTACCACAGCGTTGGCTATAGGCCTGCGGGGTACTAAGCGTTGACACAGTACCACAGCGTTGGCTATAGGCCTGCGGGGTACTAAGCGTTGAGACACTGTTATTCGCGGTATGGTTTCCTGCCTCCGCTCTGTTGCCGCGACAACCTTAGGCGTGTTTTGATGGCGCTTGTTCCCGATGCGGTTCATGCCATTATTACACAGGCTGAAACTGTCCATCTTACACCTGCCAGACTGCTAGATTATCACAAAACCCTTTTGACGATGTCTCATGTTACACTGAAGAGATGTACTGTACTTAACCCCTCTACTCTCCTCCCTACGGCTGATGACTGTGAATTGACTGCAGCCCTAAGCTTGACCTAAAAGACGTTCGGGCATTTTGAATTCATACTTGAATTCTTGTGGATGGCTCTTCCCAGGGAAACGACAAGGGTGAACCTTTAGTAGGTTGAGCTGTTGTCAACGCTGTTCAAACTGTGGAACGTGCTAGACATCCCCCTCACTTGTCTGCTCAGGCAGCAGAGTTATTGGGTTTAACCAGAGCATGTATTTTGTCTAAGGATTGCTCTGTTAATATCTACACTGATTGCAGATATACTTTTGGTGTTATGTACAATTTTGACACTTTGTGGAAGAAACTATTTTAACTATTGCTCACAGTGATCATGTCTCCTCGGCCCCTCATCTTTGGCAGTGGTTAAGTGCCACACACACTTCTGTAAAGGACAGTGTTTCTCAAGGGAAGGCTAAAGCTGATTGTGCAGCCAAGTTATCTGCTTTCTCTTCTGTTTCCCCACTTCTACAGATGGCAGCAGTTCCTGTTCCACTAACCCTTTCTCTCCTAATGATGTTTGGCAAATCTGATAACTCTATCCTCCTGATTCCGGCTTACAAGCAAAAACTAAAGCAGGAAGTACCAGTGAGTCGCTCTATATGGAAGTGGTCAGATGACGCGGATGCTATGCAACAGGACTCTGTGGCTAGCACAGACTGGAATATGTTCCGGGATTCATCCAATGGCATTAAGGAGTACACCACCTCAGTTACCGGCTTCATCAATAAGTGCATCGACGACGTCGTCCCCACAGTGACCACACGTACATATCCCAACCAGAAGCCATGGATTACAGGCAACATCCGCATCGAGCTAAAGGCTAGAGCTGCCACATTCAAGGAGCGGGACAATAATCCAGAGGCTTATAAGAAATCACACTATTCCCTCAGACGAACCATCAAACAGGCAAAGCGTCAATACAGGACTATGATTGAATCCTACTACATCGGCTCTGACGCTCGTCGGATGTTGCAGGGTTTGACAAATATGATGGACTACAAAGGGAATCCCAGCCGCGAGCTGCCCAGTGACACAAGCCTAGCAGATGAGCTAAATGCCTTTTATGCTCGCTTCGAGGCAAGCAACACTGAAACATGCACAGCACCAGCTGTTTCGGACGACTGTAGCCGATGTGAGCAAGATCTTTAATCATGTCAACATTCACAAAGCCGCGGGGCCAGACGGATTACCAGGACATGTACTCAAAGCATGCGCGGACCAAATGGCAAGTGCCTTCAATTATATTTTCAACCTCTCCTTGACCGAGTATGTAATATCCACATGCTTCAAACAGACCATCTGTGCCCAAGAAAGCAAAGGTAACCTGCCTAAATGATTACTGCCCCGTAGCACTCACGTCGGTAGCCATGAAGTGCTTTGAAAGGATGATCATGGTCATCATCAACACCAGCATGCCGGAAACCCTAGACCACTTCAATTCACATATGGCCCCAACAGATCCACAGATGACGCAATTCCAACCCACATCTGACTGGCTGACTTACTGCAAATTGGGTGAACATTTCTGTGACTCAGAAATTGAGATAGGCAATGACTCTGTTGTCAGGAAGGATCGGAATCGGAATGGTGGGGGGGATATGTGCGTTTGCACAAGGAGAAATGATGTGACTAAACTCAACAAAAAGAAGAAGCAACTGTATTATAAAGCCAATATCAATGATATAAAGAATAATGGAAATAAAAATTACAAATTAACAACAGACTTTCAGCATGCTTATAGAGAATGGCACTCAACATGCACGGCAAAGACACAAATGACTGATGATTGGTTGAAATAAATTGATAATAAGAATCAAATCAAATTTATTTATATAGCCCTTCGTACATCAGCTGATATCTCAAAGTGTTGTACAGAAACCCAGCCTAAAACCCCTAACAGCAAGCAATGCAGGTGTAGAAGCACGGTGGCTAGGAAAAACTCCCTAGAAAGGCCAAAACCTAGGAAGAAACCTAGAGAGGAACCAGGCTATGAGGGGTGGCCAGTCCTCTTCTGGCTGTGCCGGGTGGAGATTATAACAGAACATGGCCAAGATGTTCAAATGTTCATAAATGGTCAATTAATAATAATCACAGTAGTTGTCGAGGGTGCAGCAAGCCAGCACCTCAGGAGTAAATGTCAGTTGGCTTTTCATAGCCGATCATTAAGAGTATCTCTACCGCTCCTGCGGTCTCTAGAGAGTTGAAAACAGCAGGTCTGGGACAGGTAGCACGTTCGGTGAACAGGTCAGGGTTCCATAGCCGCAGGCAGAACAGTTGAAACTGGAGCAGCAACACGGCCAGGTGGACTGGGGATAGCAAGGAGTCATCATGCCAGGTCGTCCTGAGGCATGGTCCTAGGGCTCAGGTCCTCCGAGAGAGAGAAAGAAAGAGAGAAAGAGAGAATTAGAGAGAGAATTAGAAAGAAATTAAATTTGAAATTAAAGAGAGAATTAGAGAGAGCATACTTAAATTCACACAGGACACCGGATAAGACAGGAGAAGTACTCCAGATATAACAGACTGACCCTAGCCCCCCGACACATAAACTACTGCAGCATAAATACTGGAGGCTGAGACAGCAGGGGTCAGGAGACACTGTGGCCCCATCCGATGATACCCCCGGACAGGGCCAAACAGGAAGGATATAACCAAAAGAAGATTGAATGAGCTGTACTGTTAGATTTCAGTGCAGCCTTTGATATTATTTACCATAACCTGTTGTTGAAAAAACGTTTGCTTTATGGCTTTTCAACCTCTGCCATATTGTGGATTCAGAGCTATCTATCTCATATAACTCAAAGGGTTTTCTTTAATGGAATCGTCTCTAATGTCAAACATGTAAAGTGTGGTGTACCGGGGCAGGTCTACTCTTTTCTATTTTTACCAATGACCTGTCACGGCATTAAACAAAGCATGTGTGTCCATGTATGCTGATGATTCAACCAGATACGCATCAGCAACCACAGCTAATGAAGTCACTGATACCCTTAACAAAGAGTTGCAGTCTGTTTTGGAATGGGTGGCCAGTAATAAACTGGTCCTGAACATCTCTAAAACTAAGAGCATTGTATTTGGTACAAATCATTCCCTAAGTTCTAGACCTCAGCTGAATCTGGTAATGAATGGTGTGGCTGTTGAACAAGTTGAGGAGATTAAATTGTTCGTTACCTTAGATTGTAAACTGTCCTGGTCAAAACATTTAGATTCAACGGTTGTAAAGATGGGGAGAGGTCTGTCCGTAATAAAGAGACGTTCGGCTTTTTTGACACTACACTCCACAAAGCAAGTCCTGCAGGCTCTAGTTTAGTCTTATCTTGATTATTATCTAGTTGTGTGGTCGAGTGCTGCAAGGAAAGGCCTAGTTCAGCTACTGTGGCAGTCTGCTGCTCAGTTTTTCACAATTCCTGACATTGATTTCAAGTAAAAATTGTTTACTGTTTTAGGTCAGTTAGGATCACCACTTTATTTTAAGAATGTGAAATGTCAGAATAATAGTAGAGAGAATGATTTATTTCAGCTTTTATTTCTTTCATCACATTCCCAGTGGGTCAGAAGTTTACATTCACTCCATTAGTATTTAGTAGCATTGCCCTTAAATTGTTTAACTTGGGTCAAACGTTTCAGGTAGCCTTCCAAAAGCTTCCCACAATAAGTTGGGTGAATTTTGGCCCATTCCTCCTGACAGAGCTGGTGGAACTGTTTCAGGTTTGTAGGCCTCCTTGCTCGCACACACTTTTTCAGTTCTGCCCACAAATTGTCTATAGGATTGAGGTCAGGGCTTTGTGATGGCCGCTCCAATACCTTGACTTTGTTGTCCTTAAGCCATTTTGACACAACTTTGGAAGTATGCTTGGGGTCATTGTCCATTTGGAAGACCCATTTGCGACCAAGCTTTAACTTCCTGAATGATGTCTTGAGATGTTGCTTCAATATATCCACATAATTGTCCATCCTCATGATGCAATCTATTTTGTGAAGTGCACCAGTCCCTCCTGCAGCAAAGCACCCCCACAACATGATGCTGCCTACCCGTGCTTCACGGTTGGGATGGTGTTCTTCGGCTTGCAAGCATCCCCCTTTTTCCCCCAAACATAACAATGGTCATTATGGCCAAACAGTTCTATTTTTGTTTCATCAGACCAGAGGACATTTCTCCAAAAAGTACAATCTTTATCCCCATGCGCAGTTGCAAACCAGACTACGGCTTTTTATGGCGGTTTTGGAGCAGTAGCTTCTTCCTTGCTGTGCGGCCTTTCAGGTTATGTCGATATAGGACTTGTTTTACTGTGGATATAGATACTTTTGTACCTGTTTTCTCCAGCATCTTCACAGGGTTCTTTGCTATTGTTCTGGGATTTATTTGCACTTTTCACACCAAAGTCCGTTCATCTCTAGGAAACAGAACGCGTCTCCTTCCTGAGCGGTATGACGGCTGCGTGGTCCCATGGTGTTTATACTTGCGTACTATTGTTTGTACAGATGAACGTGGTACCTTCAGGCGTTTGGAAATTGCTCCCAAGGATGAACCAGACTTGCGGAGGTCTACCATTTTTTGGGGCTGATTTCTTTTGAGTTTGAAGGTAGGCCTTGAAATACATCCACAGGTACACCACCAATTGACTCAAATTATGTCAATTAGCCTATCAGAAGCATTTAAAGCCATAACATCATTTTCTGGAGTTTTCCAAGCTGTTTAAAGGCACAGTCTACTTAGTGTATGTAAACTTCTGACCCACTGGAATTGTGATACAGTGAATTATAAGTGAAATAATCTGTCTGTAAACAATTGTTGGAAAAATGACTTGTGTCATGCACAAAGTAGATGTCCTAACCGACTTGCCAAAACTATAGTTTGTTTACCCAAAAATTGTTTAGCGGTTGAAAAACGAGTTTTAATGACTACAACTTAAGTGTATGTAAACTTCCATCTTCAACTGTATATTAAAAAAGTACCTTTCCTGACCCTAAACCGATTGTACTTTTGACAATAATAGCTCATTTGTCTGTACGCTTTCAATAAAACAATAAAACAATAAAACAAAGCGGATTTGTGAATCATTCACTGAAAACGAAGCAGAGCGACGCCTGCATCCAGCAACGTCACGAGTCACATGACCTGTTTTTTTTTGCAGCTGTGTCAGTTCTGCAATCCAGGGAGAGAGCGGGGGAGAGGGTAAATTACATCGAAATAGTTTCAATGTATGGTATCACTTGGGAGTTTCTGGATTTTGGGTAAACGTCTTCTTTTAAAAGGGTGCTTATCTAACAAAGTGACAGGAGATTTAATCACGGCCCCAGTCCTTGAAGGAGATGTAAATTCAAAGGACACTTGGTGTAGATGGGGGGGGGGGGGGGGGGGGGGGTCCTCAAGGCCAAACAATAATACAGTCCAGCAAAGCAGAACTATGTCATTCTGGTCATTTAGCACGTAAAGTGTGTCGTGTCTTTGCTATCGTTAAATTGAAGACTTATAGTTTTTATCATAGATTCCTATAATTAGGGATTACGCGATCACGTGAGTAATAACGTAATTAATTAACTATGAATTCGAGGGCACCAGGGAAAGTTATTAGATTACAAAGTTATAATTTCCCAATATAACCTTTCAGATATTTTCATATCTGATCAATGGTCTTCTAATTAATGATTTATTTACTCTACCTTACGTCAGTCTCATTCCAAACGTCGTAAATCGCTGATCTGCACGAACCCAGTCTTCACTATGAGTCATCCATACATCAATTGTCTTAAATCATTTATTTATTACTAACTAATTAATTCACAGAAATGCATAAACAAACAAACAAACTTAAAATAGTTACATGAAATGGAGAAAATATGCCCTAGTGGGCTAAACCGGCATGGCGGCTGTTAGACAAAGGGAAAGTTGCGTTCGACTAAGAATTCACTACAGAGTCCATAATTATAACAATTGACATGCTAATCCTTACACATGAACGCTCACTCATTCGGGAACAATTGCAATCAATATATATATAGTTACGCTCGGTGTGTTGTCTTGATCGTTGGAGAGAAGTTAGTTTCTGTTGGAGTGAAGTTAGTTTCTGTTGGAGATTCGTCGGTCTCTGTCTTGGCTATTGTGGATTGTTCAGAGGGACATTCGTTATAGAATGATTGTTTCGGCGGTTGTCTTTCTTCGCGTTCAATGATACCGAATTCCTAGCTGCAGACTAGAAGTCAATATCAAAGACTTGTTATGATTCGTATAAGAGTTTTAACCACGTGGGATGGTTAAAAGATTCAGCAGTCTGGTCTCAAACCTTGGCCCTCTCGTTATCGAGGTAAGCTGGTCTGCAACCTTTGTCCTCTTGTGATTGAGAGAAACATGGTCTAAATGGTCATTTCCTAAAGTTGTCTTTTATTCAGATAGCAGAGAGGGGTGGTCCCATGGTCTCTGACCCAACTGGCTCAGGGGCGGTCCTTGGATTTAGTTCAAATACAACAGGGAGTTATATTTTCGTCAAGTTAAACAGTTCGAAATCATATTACACACTTATACAAACAGTATCATACTCACTCATTCATTTTATACAACAAACAGGTGTAAACCTCATATCTGAGGTTATTATATAAACAGCGGTATGGTAATGTGGTCAACCCGTCTCTCCTGAGTTTCCCACATGGGGACAAATGGACCGGTTCATAGCTGGACCTTCACCGATCATTCCTACTTGTGCAGGAATATGAAATATGTTCGTACCTCAAGTTCTGTGAGGTGGAAGAGAATTCCTTTGTCCTGAAAGTTTACATTTACATTTACATTTAAGTCATTTAGCAGACGCTCTTATCCAGAGCGACTTACAAATTGGTGCATTCACCTTATGATATCCAGTGGAACAACCACTTTACAATAGTGCATCTAACTCTTTTAAGGGGGGGGGGGGGGGGGGTTAGAAGGATTACTTTATCCTATCCTAGGTATTCCTTAAAGAGGTGGGGTTTCAGGTGTCTCCGGAAGGTGGTGATTGACTCCGCTGACCTGGCGTCGTGAGGGAGTTTGTTCCACCATTGGGGTGCCAGAGCAGCGAACAGTTTTGACTGGGCTGAGCGGGAACTGTACTTCCTCAGAGGTAGGGAGGCGAGCAGGCCAGAGGTGGATGAACGCAGTGCCCTTGTTTGGGTGTAGGGCCTGATCAGAGCCTGAAGGTACGGAGGTGCCGTTCCCCTCACAGCTCCGTAGGCAAGCACCATGGTCTTGTAGCGGATGCGAGCTTCAACTGGAAGCCAGTGGAGAGAGCGGAGGAGCGGGGTGACGTGAGAGAACTTGGGAAAGTTGAACACCAGACGGGCTGCGGCGTTCTGGATGAGTTGTAGGGGTTTAATGGCACAGGCAGGGAGCCCAGCCAACAGCGAGTTGCAGTAATCCAGACGGGAGATGACAAGTGCCTGGATTAGGACCTGCGCCGCTTCCTGCGTGAGGCAGGGTCGTACTCTGCGAATGTTGTAGAGCATGAACCTACAGGAACGGGTCACCGCCTTGATGTTAGTTGAGAACGACAGGGTGTTGTCCAGGATCACGCCAAGGTTCTTAGCACTCTGGGAGGAGGACACAATGGAGTTGTCAACCGTGATGGCGAGATCATGGAACGGGCAGTCCTTCCCCGGGAGGAAGAGCAGCTCCGTCTTGCCGAGGTTCAGCTTGAGGTGGTGATCCGTCATCCACACTGATATGTCTGCCAGACATGCAGAGATGCGATTCACCACCTGGTTATCAGAGGGGGGAAAGGAGAAGATTAATTGTGTGTCGTCTGCATAGCAATGATAGGAGAGACCATGTGAGGATATGACAGAGCCAAGTGACTTGGTGTATAGCGAGAATAGGAGAGGGCCTAGAACAGAGCCCTGGGGGACACCAGTGGTGAGAGCACGTGGTGCGGAGACAGATTCTCGCCACGCCACCTGGTAGGAGCGACCTGTCAGGTAGGACGCAATCCAAGCGTGGGCCGCGCCGGAGATGCCCAGCTCGGAGAGGGTGGAGAGGAGGATCTGATGGTTCACAGTATCAAAGGCAGCCGATAGGTCTAGAAGGATGAGAGCAGAGGAGAGAGAGTTAGCTTTAGCAGTGCGGAGCGCCTCCGTGACACAGAGAAGAGCAGTCTCAGTTGAATGACTAGTCTTGAAACCTGACTGATTTGGATCAAGAAGGTCATTCTGAGAGAGATAGCAGGAGAGCTGGCCAAGGACGGCACGTTCAAGAGTTTTGGAGAGAAAAGAAAGAAGGGTTTACCCTCTGTCTTAATACTGTTTGTGGTGGGGAGATTCTTTACGACATCTCTCTGTGATCACAGCATGGGTTGAAGGAGGAAAGGGGGAGGCAGGGAGAGGGGGATGGGGTTTGCTATACCCACGCAGGCAACGTCATGACAAGTGAAAAGACAGTGCTTGGTATATTTTTTGGCAGTGGTCAGTCACACAAGCAGTCTAATTGGCTGAATATAAAAAAATGGACCCGAACTGGGGACTAACATGACTAACCACACACACACACACACACACACACACACACACACACACACACACACACACACACAATAAGATGTAGAGTAACACGGTGGGGAAAACATCTGAATGACTTCCTTATCAATCCTACACTGTTGTTTACCAGGAAGTGATTATTATTAGCAGTTCAGAGAGACATATTTCCTAGAACAACTTGCTGGCTCATTATTGTACCTCTCTTAATAACATCAGAGATCCCCGAGCAACATGCTTTAGGCTCTGCTCTGCGACAACCAGATTGGTCCAATAGCACCAACCCACAGCAGCTTGCCAGGATGGGACAATAGCACCAACCTACAGCAGGGGTACTCAGGCCAGGCACAAATGGAAACAACCACGATTGGCAGGTGAACCAGCAGGGACATTTCTGTAGCAGGTGAGATTGTTCTAAAAAAACAGAGAGAATCCATCTGGTCTAAAGAGGTACCACCACCACCGCCAAGGTACCACCACCACCAAGGTACCACCACGGTACCACCACCACCACCGCCAAGGTACCACCACCACCAAGGTACCACCACCACCACCAAGGTACCACCACCACCACCACCAAGGTACCACCACCACCACCAAGGTACCACCACCACCACCAAGGTACCACCACCACCACCAAGGTACCACCACCACCACCACCACGGTACCACCACCACCACCAAGGTACCACCACCACCACCACCACCAAGGTACCACCACCACCACCACCAAGGTACCACCACCACCACCACCACCAAGGTACCACCACCACCACCACCACCAAGGTACCACCACCACCACCACCAAGGTACCACCACCACCACCACCACCATGGTACCACCACCACCACCAAGGTACCACCCCCACCACCACCAAGGTACCACCACCACCACCAAGGTACCACCACCAAGGTACCACCACCACCACCACCATGGTACCACTACCACCACCACCAAGGTACCACCCCCACCACCAAGGTACCACCACCACCAAGGTACCACCACCACCACCACCACCACCAAGGTACCACCACCACCACCAAGGTACCACCACCACCACCACCACCACCAAGGTACCACCACCAAGGTACCACTACCACCACCACCACCAAGGTACCACCACCACCACCACCACCACCACCAAGGTACCACCACCAAGGTACCACTACCACCACCACCGCCAAGGTACCACCACCACCACCACCAAGGTACCACCACCACCACCAAGGTACCACCACCACCACCAAGGTACCACCACCACCACGGTACCACCACGGTACCACCACCACCACCACCAAGGTACCACCACCACCACCAAGGTACCACCACCACCACCAAGGTACCACCACCACCACCACCAAGGTACCATCACTACCACCACCACCACCACCAAGGTACCACCACCACCACCAAGGTACCACCACCACCACCACCAAAGTACCACCACCACCACCACCAAGGTACCACCACCACCACCAAGGTACCACCACCACCACCAAGGTACCACCACCACCACCACCACGGTACCACCACCACCACCAAGGTACCACCACCACCACCACCACCAAGGTACCACCACCACCACCACCAAGGTACCACCACCACCACCACCACCAAGGTACCACCACCACCACCACCAAGGTACCACCACCACCACCACCAAGGTACCACCACCACCACCACCACCATGGTACCACCACCACCACCAAGGTACCACCCCCACCACCACCAAGGTACCACCACCACCACCAAGGTACCACCACCAAGGTACCACCACCACCACCACCATGGTACCACTACCACCACCACCAAGGTACCACCCCCACCACCAAGGTACCACCACCACCAAGGTACCACCACCACCACCACCACCACCAAGGTACCACCACCACCACCAAGGTACCACCACCACCACCACCACCACCAAGGTACCACCACCAAGGTACCACTACCACCACCACCACCAAGGTACCACCACCACCACCACCAAGGTCCCACCACAACCACCACCACCAAGGTACCACCACCACCAAGGTACCACTACCACCACCACCACCAAGGTACCACCACCACCACCACCACCAAGGTACCACCACCACCACCACCACCAAGGTACCACCACCACCACTAATGTACCACCACCACCACCAAGGTACCACACCACCTCACCACTGCCTTTGGGAAGAAGGGCTTACATTTTGTGCACTTAAACGTCCGAAGCCTCCTACCGAAGATTGATGAGATACGCCTGTTGGTTTGCAGATCAGAGGTGTCTTATGTTTTACTGAGACATGGTTGGATTCATCTGTTTGTGACTCAGAAACTGAGATAGTCAATTACTCTGTTGTCAGGAAGGATCGGAATGGTGGGGGGGTATGTGCGTTTTGTAAGATCAGACATTGCTTATAACGTCAGATCAGATTTAAACGTTTATCTGGAGATTGTCTGGCTGGATATCTGCCTTCCCAAAACCAAGCCAATTTTGTTGGGGGTGTGTTACAGGCCGCCCAATCAGAATGCATTCTATGAAGGACTCGAAATTGTGTTGTCAAACTGTAATGATTCCTTGGTGAAGGAAATCATTTTGTTAGGGGATTTCATAACTGAATCATTTTGCACAAGGAGGATTTTAAAACATATATTTAAGTGTCACAAAACTGTTAGAATCAGAGGACTCAAAAACATAATGTTTTGAAATATTTAGGGAGGAAGTGGGTAAAATTAACTGGTCACCTGTGCTGGATAGCGTAGGGGTATACTGTGCCTGGGAAGCCTTTAAATGTAGATTCTTTGGTTTTGGTGAATGTGATGGCTCCCATTAGACAGGTCAGGGTAAAGCAGAGATATAGCCCTTAGTTTAATCATGACATTCTAGAATCTATCCAAGCAAGGAATAAGGCCTTCAAGAAATGTAAGAACTCTCAAGAGCAGCGTGATTTTGTCCAGAAATGAAGCACAGAGCAGGATGGATGAAGCTAAAACGCTTTGGAAATCATTTAAGGAACTAGGCTGTAGTTGTACCACCAAAAACAAACTAAACAATATTGGACTGAACATCAGGAGGGAGATGGTATATGAAAAAGCAGAGGTTGCCAATGAATTCAAGTCTTTTTTTTAAACTTCTGTTGCCAGCAAGCTGGTTAACAAGCTGCCCACCAGTTCTGGTTTGTATGGAAACAACCAAGTGAAGAAGTATTATGCAGAGTTAGGGGTTCAGCCAAACTCTTTTTCTTTTGCAAAGGTAACAACAGCCAAAATAGTCAGTATGCTGGCAGATCTTAAATGCTCCAAAGCCACAGGCCTGGATAATCTTCCTGCAAGGTTTCTTAGAGATTCTGCTGAGCAAATTGGCAACTTGTATTATGCATATCGTTAATCTCTCTCTCTCTTGAACAAGGCATCTTTCCCAGGGACATGAAACATTACAAGGTTATACCTCTGTATAAGAAGGGGATAAAGTCTGACCCTGGGAATTACAGGCCTGTATTTATCCTCTGTATAAGAAGTGGATAAAGTCTGACCCTGGGAATTACAGGCCTGTATTTAACCTCTGTATAAGATGGGGATAAAGTCTGACCCTGGGATATGTAGGTCTGTATTTATCCTCTGTATAAGATGGGGATAAAGTCTGACCCTGGGAATTACAGGCCTGTATTTAACCTCTGTATAAGATGGGGATAAAGTCTGACCCTGGGATATGTAGGTCTGTATTTATCCTCTGTATAAGAAGTGGATAAAGTCTGACCCTGGGAATTACAGGCCTGTATTTAACCTCTGCATAAGAAGAGGATAAAGTCTGACCCTGGGAATTACAGGCCTGTATTTATCCTCTGCATAAGAAGAGGATAAAGTCTGACCCTGGGAATTACAGGCCTGTATTTATCCTCTGTATAAGAAGGGGATAAAGTCTGACCCTGGGAATTACAGGCCTGTATTTATCCTCTGTATAAGATGGGGATAAAGTCTGACCCTGGGAATTACAGGCCTGTATTTATCCTCTGCATAAGAAGAGGATAAAGTCTGACCCTGGGAATTACAGGCCTGTATTTATCCTCTGTATAAGATGGGGATAAAGTCTGACCCTGGGAATTACAGGCCTGTATTTATCCTCTGTATAAGAAGGGGATAAAGTCTGACCCTGGGAATTACAGGCCTGTATTTAACCTCTGTATAAGAAGGGGATAAAGTCTGACCCTGGGAATTACAGGCCTGTATTTAACCTCTGTATAAGAAGGGGATAAAGTCTGACCCTGGGAATTATAGGCCTGTATTTATCCTCTGTATAAGAAGAAGATAAAGTCTGACCCTGGGAATTACAGGCCTGTATTTAACCTCTGTATATGATGGGGATAAAGTCTGACCCTGGGAATTACAGGCCTGTATTTAACCTCTGTATACGATGGGGATAAAGTCTGACCCTGGGAATTACAGGCCTGTATTTATCCTCTGTATACGATGGGGATAAAGTCTGACCCTGGGAATTACAGGCCTGTATTTATCCTCTGCATAAGAAGTGTATAAAGTCTGACCCTGGGAATTACAGGCCTGTATTTAACCTCTGCATAAGAAGTGTATAAAGTCTGACCCTGGGAATTACAGGCCTGTATTTAACCTCTGTATAAGAAGTGGATAAAGTCTGACCCTGGGAATTACAGGCCTGTATTTATCCTCTGCATAAGAAGTGTATAAAGTCTGACCCTGGGAATTACAGGCCTGTATTTAACCTCTGTATAAGAAGTGGATAAAGTCTGACCCTGGGAATTACAGGCCTGTATTTATCCTCTGTATAAGAAGTGGATAAAGTCTGACCCTGGGAATTACAGGCCTGTATTTAACCTCTGTATACGATGGGGATAAAGTCTGACCCTGGGAATTACAGGCCTGTATTTATCCTTTGCATAAGAAGAGGATAAAGTCTGACCCTGGGAATTACAGGCCTGTATTTATCCTCTGTATAAGATGGGGATAAAGTCTGACCCTGGGAAATGTAGGCCTGTATTTATCCTCTGTATAAGATGGGGATAAAGTCTGACCCTGGGAATTACAGGCCTGTATTTATCCTCTGTATAAGAAGGGGATAAAGTCTGACCCTGGGAATTACAGGCCTGTATTTATCCTCTGTATAAGATGGGGATAAAGTCTGACCCTGGGAATTACAGGCCTGTATTTATCCTCTGTATAAGAAGGGGATAAAGTCTGACCCTGGGAATTACAGGCCTGTATTTAACCTCTGTATAAGAAGGGGATAAAGTCTGACCCTGGGAATTACAGGCCTGTATTTAACCTCTGTATAAGAAGGGGATAAAGTCTGACCCTGGGAATTATAGGCCTGTATTTATCCTCTGTATAAGAAGAAGATAAAGTCTGACCCTGGGAATTACAGGCCTGTATTTAACCTCTGTATACGATGGGGATAAAGTCTGACCCTGGGAATTACAGGCCTGTATTTAACCTCTGTATACGATGGGGATAAAGTCTGACCCTGGGAATTACAGGCCTGTATTTATCCTCAGTGTAACATCAGAGATCCTGGAGAGAGTTGTACATGAGCAAATGTATGAATATGTCAACAAACAAAGTCTAATGTCTGATTTTCATTTGGGTTTTTAGAAAAACATAGTCCACTGTTTCATGTCTACTTTACTTGACTGACTTTATCAGGAAAGAGATTGATGAGGGACATCTCTGTGGAATGGTACTGCTTGACCTACAGAAGGCCTTTGATACAGTTAACCACTGTCTCCTAATCTCCTAAATGGAGGCACTGGGGTTAAGCAGCATCCCTCTAGGCTGGGTAATGTCTTATTTATCAGGTAGGGAGCAAGTAGTAGAAGTTAACGGGTCACTGTCTCAGGCAAAACCAATGAGTTGTGGCATTCCGCAGGGGAGCGTGCTTGGGCCTCTGCTGTATATTAACGATATGAAAGATGCTTGTTCTTGCCGTCTTTTTCTTTATGCGGATGACTCTACACTTCTGGTGTCTCACAAAAGTAAAACTATGTTGGAGAGCATACTTAGCACAGAGCTTACTAACATTAGCCAATGGCTTGGAGATAATAAACTATCTCTGCACTTACTGTAGGGAAAACTGAGGCAATTATGTTTGGATCCAGACCTAAATTGTGCAGGTCGTATGAAATCAGAGTGGAGTTAGGGGGTGAGGTGCTGACTACTAAAACCTCTGTTAGCTACCTGGGACGTACCCTTGACGGAAGCTTAGGAGGTGTGAGCACGGCCAATAAAGTGATAGGGAAGGTTAATGCCAGGATTAAGTTTTTGGCTAGAAAGTCCAATCTGCTTGATAAGGATTCCATGAAAGTGCTAACCACTGCCCTCATTCAAAGCCATTTTGATTACGCTAGTCCTTCCTGGTTTGGGGGCTTATCTAAATGTATGAAGGGGAAGCTCCAGATATCCCAGAGTAAGCTGATCAGGGTAGTATTGAAGGTGAGTCCACGTACTCACATAGGCAGAAGCTGCTTTCGGGAACTTAACTGGCTGCCTGTTGAGGCTTGGGTGTCCCAGATTAGACTAGGTTTGGTTTACAGTAGTATTTATGGTTCTGCCTGTTGAGGCTAGGCTGTCCCAGATTAGACTAGGTTTGGTTTACAGTAGTATTTATGGTTCTGCCTGTTGAGGCTTGGGTGTCCCAGATTAGACTAGGTTTGGTTTACAGTAGTATTTATGGTTCTGCCTGTTGAGGCTAGGCTGTCCCAGATTAGACTAGGTTTGGTTTACAGTAGTATTTATGGTTCTGCCTGTTGAGGCTAGGCTGTCCCAGATTAGACTAGGTTTGGTTTACAGTAGTATTTATGGTTCTCCTGTTGAGGCTAGGCTGTCCCAGATTAGACTAGGTTTGGTTTACAGTAGTATTTATGGTTCTCCTGTTGAGGCTAGGCTGTCCCAGATTAGACTAGGTTTGGTTTACAGTAGTATTTATGGTTCTGCCTGTTGAGGCTAGGGTGTCCCAGATTAGACTAGGTTTGGTTTACAGTAGTATTTATGGTTCTGCCTGTTGAGGCTAGGCTGTCCCAGATTAGACTAGGTTTGGTTTACAGTAGTATTTATGGTTCTGCCTGTTGAGGCTTGGGTGTCCCAGATTAGACTAGGTTTGGTTTACAGTAGTATTTATGGTTCTGCCTGTTGAGGCTTGGGTGTCCCAGATTAGACTAGGTTTGGTTTACAGGAGTATTTATGGTTCTGCCTGTTGAGGCTTGGGTGTCCCAGATTAGACTAGGTTTGGTTTACAATAGTATTTATGGTTCTGCCTGTTGAGGCTTGGGTGTCCCAGATTAGACTAGGTTTGGTTTACAGTAGTATTTATGGTTCTGCCTGTTGAGGCTTGGGTGTCCCAGATTAGACTAGGTTTGGTTTACAGGAGTATTTATGGTTCTGCCTGTTGAGGCTTGGGTGTCCCAGATTAGACTAGGTTTGGTTTACAGTAGTATTTATGGTTCTGCCTGTTGAGGCTTGGGTGTCCCAGATTAGACTAGGTTTGGTTTACAGTAGTATTTATGGTTCTGCCTGTTGAGGCTAGGCTGTCCCAGATTAGACTAGGTTTGGTTTACAGTAGTATTTATGGTTCTGCCTGTTGAGGCTAGGCTGTCCCAGATTAGACTAGGTTTGGTTTACAGGAGTATTTATGGTTCTGCCTGTTGAGGCTAGGCTGTCCCAGATTAGACTAGGTTTGGTTTACAGTAGTATTTATGGTTCTGCCTGTTGAGGCTAGGCTGTCCCAGATTAGACTAGGTTTGGTTTACAGTAGTATTTATGGTTCTGCCTGTTGAGGCTAGGCTGTCCCAGATTAGACTAGGTTTGGTTTACAGGAGTATTTATGGTTCTGCCTGTTGAGGCTAGGCTGTCCCAGATTAGACTAGGTCTGCTTTACAGTAGTATTTATGGTTCTGCCTGTTGAGGCTAGGCTGTCCCAGATTAGACTAGGTCTGGTTTACAGTAGTATTTATGGTTCTGCCTGTTGAGGCTAGGCTGTCCCAGATTAGACTAGGTCTGGTTTACAGTAGTATTTATTGTTCTGCTCCCAGATATGTAACTGATTACTTTCCTCGTGTTAGGGATGCACACAACCACAGCACCAGATCAGGTGTTGCTGATGTGTGCTCATACAGGTTCGGGAGTAATGCTGGGAATGGTACTGTCTTGTATACTGGAGCCTCAGAGTGGAATGACTTGCCTCTGCCTATAAAAACAACGTCCTCTCTGGGCAGCTTTAAAAATAAAGTAAAAACATGTTTGACGTCTTCTGTGTTCCATCTTGTCTAGCCATCTGGTCTCAACAGGACCACAATAGAAATAAGTCCCAGACTTTATTGTGTGGTATCCTCCATGATTTAACGAGAGAGAGAGAGAGAGAGAGAGAGAGAGAGAGAGAGAGAGAGAGAGAGAGAGAGAGAGAGAGAGAGAGAGATTTGCTCTTTAGTTTGGGTGTGAACAAGGCGTCTCAATGCCTCAACAAGGTAAGCAGTGGCAAAAACAACAAATAATGAATGAAAACCAATTAAGTTATATAAAGCCTGCTGGAGAAGAGAGTCAGAGAGAGAGAGAAAATCAGGGAGAGAGAGAGAGGGGGGAAGAAAGAAAGAAAGAGAGAGGGAAAGATAGAAAGAGAGAGAAAGGCAAAGGTAGAGAGAGAGAGGGAACGATAGAGAGGGGGTAGAGAGAAATAGAGAGAGAGAGAAAATATGCAGAAAGAGAGAGAGAGAGACGTTTTTCATGGTGTTGCGCTTTAGTTTTGCCTCAACGCCTCGACAAGAGGGCGAGGGTGGAGGAAAGAGAGAGGGTGGGAGAGAGAGAGAGGGTGGGAGAGAGAGAGGGTGAGAGAGAGAGGGGGAGGAGAGAGAGAGAGAGGGTGGGAGAGAGAGAGAGGGTGGGAGAGAGAGGGTGGAGGAGAGAGAGAGGGTGGAGGAGAGAGAGAGGGTGGGAGAGAGAGAGAGAGGAGGAGAGAGAGAGGGTGGGAGAGAGATAGAGAGGGTGAGAGAGAGAGAGAGAGGGTGAGAGAGAGAGGGTGGAGGAGAGAGAGAGAGGGTGGAGGAGAGAGAGAGAGGGTGGGAGAGAGAGAGAGGGTGGGAGAGAGAGAGAGGGTGGGAGAGAGAGAGAGGTTGGGGGAGAGAGAGAGAGGGTGGGAGAGAGAGAGAGAGGGTGAGAGAGAGAGAGGGTGGAGGAGAGAGAGAGAGGGTGGAGGAGAGAGAGAGAGGGTGGAGGAGAGAGAGAGGGTGGGAGAGAGAGAGAGGTTGGGGGAGAGAGAGAGAGGGTGGGGGAGAGACAGAGAGGGTGGGAGAGAGAGAGAGAGGGGGGGAGAGAGAGAGAGGGTGGGAGAGAGAGAGAGGTTGGGGGACAGAGAGAGAGGTTGGGGGACAGAGAGAGAGGGTGGGAGAGAGAGAGAGGGTGGGAGAGAGAGAGAGGGTGAGAGAGAGGGTGGAGGAGAGAGAGAGAGGGTGGAGGAGAGAGAGAGAGGGTGGGAGAGAGAGAGAGGGTGGAGGAGAGAGAGAGGGTAGGAGAGAGAGAGAGAGAGTGGGAGAGAGAGAGAGGTTGGGGGAGAGCGAGAGGGTGGGAGAGAGAGAGAGAGGGTGGGAGAGAGAGAGAAAGGGTGGGTGAGAGAGAGAGGGTGGAGGAGAGAGAGAGAAGGTGGAGGAGAGAGAAGGTGGAGGAGAGAGAGAGGGTGGGAGAGAGAGAGAGGGTGGAGGAGAGAGAGGGTGGGAGAGAGAGAGAGGTTGGGGGAGAGAGAGAGAGAGTGGGAGAGAGAGAGAGGTTGGGGGAGAGAGAGAGAGGGTGGGAGAGAGAGAGGGTGGGAGAGAGAGAGAGGGTGGGGGAGAGAGAGAGGGTGGGAGAGAGAGCGGGTGTGGGAGAGAGAGAAGAAGAAGTGAACATGGCCTTGCTAGAGGGGTCTTACTGGAGAGTAGAGCCTCAAATCACCCAGTAATGCTCAGGTAAATGGGTCTCCAGCTAGGCTGCTGTTACTGTGAGTTCCAGTACAGTACTTTAAGTGCAGAACATTACACGTTAGCTGGTAAGTGGCAGGTACGTAAGTGGTCAGTCTGAAGGTGGAGGAAACACACATCTGGTGAGGAACTCTGCTGGCTGGAGGAGCAGAACACTTTATAAACTAAACCCATGAAAACCTGATAAGGAAACACATCTGGTTAAGAACTCTGCTGGCTGGAGGAGCAGAACACTTTATAAACTAAACCCATGAAAACCTGATAAGGAAACACATCTGGTTAAGAACTCTGCTGGCTGGAGGAGCAGAACACTTTATAAACTAAACCCATGAAAACCTGATAAGGAAACACATCTGGTTAAGAACTCTGCTGGCTGGAGGAGCAGAACACTTTATAAACTAAACCCATGAAAACCTGATAAGGAAACACATCTGGTTAGTCGAGCTGCTGGCTGGAGGAGCAGAACACTTTATAAACTAAACCCATGAAAACCTGATAAGGAAACACATCTGGTTAGTCGAGCTGCTGGCTGGAGGAGCAGAACACTTTATAAACTAAACCCATGAAAACCTGATAAGGAAACACATCTGGTGAGGAACTCTGCTGGCTGGAGGAGCAGAACACTTTATAAACTAAACCCATGAAAACCTGATAAGGAAACACATCTGGTTAGGAACTGCTGGCTGGAGGAGCAGAACACTTTATAAACTAAACCCATGAAAACCCGATGAAGAAACGTGAGTTAATAAGTTATTACATCGGAGCTTAGAATGTGCCGGTTTTCCTTCCCTTTTGAGTTCACCTAAATGAGGTCACCTCTTTTGCCACCCTCTTCCCTATGAAGTGCACTACTTTTTAAACAGAGCCCCGTGGACCTTGGTCAAAATAAGCTCGGGGCCAATCCTCAAAAAGGGATTCGTTTTGAGATACCCCTACCTGAGATAGACCAAAACACAACCAGGTGTTTTCACATCTTCAATGTCACCCATTTATTAAATGGATAGTTGTGAAAAAATATCCTGGCTGTCTGCCCTGGACTATACTGTACGTTGAGTTCTGGGTGGATGCAACCACACATGACCAGCGCATAAAGACAGGTGTTCACACTACAATAAACCAACACAAGCTGACAGACGTTGACCAGTAATACCTTCAACTTAGTGGGGCCTTCACATGTCATTGGAACTGTGCCTCTCTAATGGCAATGACATCCTCAATGTTCCAGTCTGTCCTGGAAATGCCATCCTGAATGTTCCAGTCTGTCCTGGAAATGCCATCCTGAATGTTCCAGTCTGTCCTGGAAATGCCATCCTGAATGTTCCAGTCTGTCCTGGAAATGCCATCCTGAATGTTCCAGTCTGTCCTGGAAATGCCATCCTGATGTTCCAGTCTGTCCTGGAAATGCCATCCTGAATGTTCCAGTCTGTCCTGGAAATGCCATCCTGAATGTTCCAGTCTGTCCTGGAAATGCCATCCTGAATGTTCCAGTCTGTCCTGGAAATGCCATCCTGAATGTTCCAGTCTGTCCTGGAAATGCCATCCTGATGTTCCAGTCTGCCCTGGAAATGCCATCCTGAATGTTCCATCTGCCCTGGAAATGCCATCCTGAATGTTCCATCTGCCCTGGAAATGCCATCCTGATGTTCCAGTCTGCCCTGGAAATGCCATCCTGAATGTTCCAGTCTGCCCTGGAAATGCCATCCTGAATGTTCCATCTGTCCTGGAAATGCCATCCTGATGTTCCAGTCTGCCCTGGAAATGCCATCCTGAATGTTCCATCTGTCCTGGAAATGCCATCCTGAATGTTCCAGTCTGTCCTGGAAATGCCATCCTGAATGTTCCAGTCTGTCCTGGAAATGCCATCCTGAATGTTCCAGTCTGCCCTGGAAATGCCATCCTGAATGTTCCAGTCTGTCCTGGAAATGCCATCCTGAATGTTCCAGTCTGTCCTGGAAATGCCATCCTGATGTTCCAGTCTGCCCTGGAAATGCCATCCTGAACGTTCCAGTCTGCCCTGGAAATGCCATCCTGAATGTTCCAGTCTGCCCTGGAAATGCCATCCTGAATGTTCCAGTCTGCCCTGGAAATGCCATCCTGAATGTTCCAGTCTGCCCTGGAAATGCCATCCTGAATGTTCCAGTCTGCCCTGGAAATGCCATCCTGAATGTTCCAGTCTTCCCTGGAAATGCCATCCTGAATGTTCCAGTCTGCCCTGGAAATGCCATCCTGAATGTTCCATCTGTCCTGGAAATGCCATCCTGAATGTTCCAGTCTGCCCTGGAAATGCCATCCTGAATGTTCCAGTCTGTCCTGGAAATGCCATCCTGATGTTCCAGTCTGCCCTGGAAATGCCATCCTGATGTTCCAGTCTGCCCTGGAAATGCCATCCTGAATGTTCCATCTGTCCTGGAAATGCCATCCTGATGTTCCAGTCTGCCCTGGAAATGCCATCCTGAATGTTCCATCTGCCCTGGAAATGCCATCCTGAATGTTCCAGTCTGTCCTGGAAATGCCATCCTGATGTTCCAGTCTGCCCTGGAAATGCCATCCTGAATGTTCCATCTGCCCTGGAAATGCCATCCTGATGTTCCAGTCTGCCCTGGAAATGCCATCCTGAATGAACTACAACCACCACTGGCTACAGGTCAGGCCCCAGAACTACAACACCACTGGCTACTGGTCAGGCCCCAGAACTACAACCACCACTGGCTACTGGTCAGGCCCCAGAACTACAACCACCACTGGCTACTGGTCAGGCCCCAGAACTACAACTACCACTGGCTACTGGTCAGGCACCAGAACTACAACTACCACTGGCTACTGGTCAGGCCCCAGAACTACAACTACCACTGTCTACTGGTCAGGCCCCAGAACTACAACCACCACTGGCTACTGGTCAGGCCCCAGAACTACAACTACCACTGTCTACTGGTCAGGCCCCAGAACTACAACTACCACTGTCTACTGGTCAGGCCCCAGAACTACAACTAACACTGTCTACTGGTCAGGCCCCAGAAGTACAACTACCACTGTCTACTGGTCAGGCCCCAGAACTACAACCACCACTGTCTACTGGTCAGGCCCCAGAACTACAACTACCACTGTCTACTGGTCAGGCCCCAGAACTACAACTACTACTGGCCACTGGTCAGGCCCCAGAACTACAACTACCACTGTCTACTGGTCAGGCCCCAGAACTACAACTACCACTGTCTACTGGTCAGGCCCCAGAACTACAACCACCACTGGCTACTGGTCAGGCCCCAGAACTACAACCACCACTGGCTACTGGTCAGGCCCCAGAACTACAACTACCACTGGCTACTGGTCAGGCCCCAGAACTACAACTACCACTGGCTACTGGTCAGGCCCCAGAACTACAACCACCACTGGCTACTGGTCAGGCCCCAGAACTACAACTACCACTTTGTCTCCTCATCCTGTTAGGGCACATTCATGTCCTGGTCACCTCAGATACTTTGAATCAACCTCGCACTCTTAGTTTCAGTGGGGGAAAAGGGGACATATCTGACCTGTACATATCCACTACTAGAGTAACTGGCTGTAGTATTACAGGTTGCTCTCCTGCAGTGGTGTAAAGTACTTAAGTAAAACATACTTTAAAGTACTACATAATTAAGCAGTTTTTTGGGGTCTCTCTACTTTACTATTTCAATATAAAAATAAAAAAAATACTTGAACTTTTACTTCCTAAAGGAAATAATGTATTTTTAACTTTAGACATTTTCACTGACACCCAAAAGTACTCGTTACATTTCCAATGCTCAGGCAGGACAGCAATATGGTCCAATTCACACACCTATTAATATAACGTGTTGTCATCCCTACTGCCTCTGATCTGGTCGGCCTCACTAAACACTAAATAGTGTGTTTGTGAAGGATGTCTGAGTGTTGGAGTGTGTCCCTGGCTGTCTGTAAATAAACACATAACAAAATGGTGCCATCTGGTTTGCTTAATATCAGGAATTTGATGTATAGCATTGACTTTTACTTTGTACTTTTACTCAAGTACAACGGTTGAGTACTTTTCCCACCACTCTACTTTAGTACAATACATTTATTAGTAGTATTTTAAATGGGTGACATTCACTTTTACATCAGTCATTTTTCTATTGAAATTATCTTTCCTTTTCCTTAAAATATGACAACTGAGTACTTTCCCCAGCAGTCTCTCCTGTAACTTGGCTACACTACAGTGTGTGCTTGTGTTGTGAAAAACAAGATCACTGTCACGTTCCTGACCTATTTCTGTTAGTTTGTTGTATGTGTTAGTTGGTCAGGACGTGAGTTTGGGTGGGCATTCTATGTTGTCTGTTTCTATGTTGGTTTAAGGGTTGCCTGGTATGGCTCTCAATTAGAGGCAGGTGTTTGGCGTTCCTCTAATTGAGAGTCATATTTAGGTAGGTTGTTTCACAGTGTTCGTTGTGGGTGGTTGTCGCTGTGTCTGTGTATTTTGCACCACACGGTACTGTCTCGTCTCGTTCGTTCGGTCGTTCCTGTTTATGTGTTCCTCGTTTCACGTAAGTTCATAGTTTAGGTCTGTCTAGTTCGTTTTGTTATTTTGTTAATCATTCAAGTGTATTTCGTTTCGTGTTTTTCCGTCTTGTCAAATAAACATTATGTATTCATCACCCGCTGCGCCTTGGTTCCCTCAATACTCCTCCTTTTCGGTTGAAGAGGAGGAGGACCACCGTTACAGAACCACCCACCAAATTACCAGAACCAAGCAGCGGGGAAAAGGGAGAGCTCAACAGAGCAACCAGGACTTGTGGACTTGGGAGGACGAGTTGAACGGAGAAGGACCCTGGGCACAGGCTGGGGAGTATCGCCGCCCCAAAGCTGAGCTGGAGGAAGCGAAAGCTGAGCGGCAGCGATATGAGGAGGCAGCACGGCAGCGGGACAGGTACGAGAGGCAACCCCAGAATTTTTTTTGGGGGGGGCTAGAGAGGAGTGTGGCTAAGCCAGGTAGCAGACCTGAGCGCACTCCTCGTGCTTATTATATGCAACGCGTCACTGGTCAGGCACCGTGTTATGCGGTTAAGCGCACGGTGTCGCCAGTGCGTGCCCATAGCCCGGTGCGCTATAGAGCAGCCCCCCAAAGTGTCATGTGAGTGTGGGCATCCAGCCGGGGAGTATTGTGCCTGCTCAGCGCGTCTGGTCTCCGGTACGCTGGGAGGGTGCAGTGCGTCCTATGCCTACGCTCCGCTCGTACCGGGCAAATGTGGTAGTGGAGCCTAAGAGAGAAGTGCGCGTAGTAGGCACTAGATCTCCAGTGCTCATCCACAGCCCGGTTCAACCTGTGCCTGCACTCTGGAGGGTACGGGCTGGAATAGTACTCCAGCCTGGGGGAGTGGTGCCAAGGCTGCGCACCAGAGCTCCAGTGCTCCCCCACAGCCCGGTCCTTCAGGTGCCTCTTAACATCAAGCCTCCTGTAGGTCTCTCCAGCCTGGTGGGTCCTGTGGCAGCCCCACGCACCAGGCTGTCTCTCCGTCTCCTTCCTACAGGTGTGCCCGTCTGCCCTACGCCGTCTGAACTGCCCGTCTGCTCTACGCCGTCTGAACTGCCCGTCTGCCCAGCGGCGCCTGAACTGCCCGTCTGCCCAGCGGCGCCTGAACTGCCCGTCTGCCCAGCGGCGCCTGAACTGCCCGTCTGCCCAGCGGCGCCTGAACTGCCCGTCTGCCCAGCGGCGCCTGAACTGCCCGTCTGCCTTATGGCGTCTGAACTGTCCGTCTGCCCAACGGCGCCTGAACTGCCCGTCTGTCATGAGCCTGCAAAGCCGCCCGTCTGTCATGAGCCTGCAAAGCCGCCCGTCTGCCATGAGCCTGCAAAGCCGCCCGTCTGCCATGAGCCTGCAAAGCCGCCCGTCTGCCAAGAGCCTGCAGAGCCGTCCGCCAGACAGGAGCCGCCAGAGCCGTCCGCCAGACCGGATCAGCCAGAGCCTTCCGCCAGACCGGATCAGCCAGAGCCTTCCGCCAGACCGGATCAGCCAGAGCCTTCCGCCAGACCGGATCAGCCAGAGCCTTCCGCCAGACCGGATCAGCCAGAGCCTTCCGCCAGACCGGATCAGCCAGAGCCTTCCGCCAGACCGGACCAGCCTTCAGAGCCGTCCAGTCAGGACCAGCCTTCAGAGCCGTCCAGTCAGGACCAGCCTTCAGAGCCGTCCAGTCAGGACCAGCCTTCAGAGCCGTCCAGTCAGGACCAGCCTTCAGAGCCGTCCAGTCAGGACCAGCCTTCAGAGCCGTCCAGTCAGGACCAGCCTTCAGAGCCGTCCAGTCAGGACCAGCCTTCAGAGCCGTCCAGTCAGGACCCGCCAGAGTCCCTCAGCCAGGACCCGCCAGAGTCCCTCAGCCAGGACCCGCCAGAGTCCCTCAGCCAGGACCCGCCAGAGTCCCTCAGCCAGGACCCGCCAGAGTCCCTCAGCCAGGACCCGCCAGAGTCCCTCAGCCAGGACCCGCCAGAGTCCCTCAGCCAGGACCCGCCAGAGTCCCTCAGCCAGGACCCGCCAGAGTCCCTCAGCCAGGACCCGCCAGAGTCCCTCAGCCAGGACCCGCCAGAGTCCCTCAGCCAGGACCCGCCAGAGTCCCTCAGCCAGGACCCGCCAGAGTCCCTCAGCCAGGACCCGCCAGAGTCCCTCAGCCAGGACCCGCCAGAGTCCCTCAGCCAGGACCCGCCAGAGTCCCTCAGCCAGGACCCGCCAGAGTCCCTCAGCCAGGAGCTGCTGTCCCTTATCCCGGTGCTGCCCCTTATCCCGATGCTGCCCCTTCATTTAGGTGGGTTTAGTTGGAGGGTGGTCATTGGGAGGGGGATACAGAAGCGGGGAGTGACTATGGTGGTGTGGGGACATCGTCCGGAGCCTGAGCCACCACCGTGGTCAGATGCCCACCCAGACCCTCCCCTAGACTTTGTGCTGGTGCGCCCGGAGTTCGCACCTTAAGGGGGGGGTTATGTCACGTTCCTGACCTATTTCTGTTAGTTTGTTGTATGTGTTAGTTGGTCAGGACGTGAGTTTGGGTGGGCATTCTATGTTGTCTGTTTCTATGTTGGTTTAAGGGTTGCCTGGTATGGCTCTCAATTAGAGGCAGGTGTTTGGCGTTCCTCTAATTGAGAGTCATATTTAGGTAGGTTGTTTCACAGTGTTCGTTGTGGGTGGTTGTCGCTGTGTCTGTGTATTTTGCACCACACGGTACTGTCTCGTCTCGTTCGTTCGGTCGTTCCTGTTTATGTGTTCCTTGTTTCATGTAAGTTCATAGTTTAGGTCTGTCTAGTTCGTTTTGTTATTTTGTTAATCATTCAAGTGTATTTCGTTTCGTGTTTTTCCGTCTTGTCAAATAAACATTATGTATTCATCACCCGCTGCGCCTTGGTCTACTCACTCACCGAGGGACGGCCGTTACAATCACTGAACAGCTAGTTGGTTTCAGCTCTTCAAACACAACAGAGGCAGTGGAACTCATTGTGTTATTTATTCCAAGAGCCGTATGAAACCCTTTTTAAAGACAGAATAACACAATACAACATCAACCGGGACAATTTATATGCAGGCGAAGGTGTCTGAGTGTAATTATGTTGGTCATATTGGATTCAGAATAAAATGTATTTACACCAAAACAATCTCTGTGGGCATGAGCGTTGTACACCATTCTGAGAGAATGCCTCTCTCATCCACAAAATTCATATTTACATGTTGATTTGACCTCCATCAAATGGTATTGTGGCGGCCATATTGGATATTGGATGCCATATTGGATGTCAGGCTAAATCTGTGGTGGCCCTAATGACAATCTGTGGTGGCCCTAATGACAATCTGTGGTGGCCCTAATGACAATCTGTGGTGGCCCTAATGACAATCTGTGGTGGCCCTAATGACAATCTGTGGTGGCCCTAATGACAATCTGTGGTGGCCCTAATGACAATCTGTGGTGGCCACCCTGACTAAATTACAAGAAGAGGGGCTAAAGATACAAAATCCTTCAAGGAACCTTGCACCACAAAAAAGGTCATTTCCATGTCTGAGCCCCTTGTTTACGTTAGAGTCAAATACAATAGCCACAACATCAAAACAGCATGTCTATCTGAGCTCTGATGTTGCTAACATTTTGAATACAAGTAGCCAGATGTCTACCCTTCATACAGAAACAAACAGCATTACGATATCTTAATGCATTGTGGAATTATAGTTACCCCGCCTCTCGGTGCTGTGTGTACCAGGTGCTCTGATGCTCTAAGGCATTGCATTCATCAGCTCTAATGGCTTCAGTAGCATTTGATTTGTTTTTCCTAAGTGGTTGGGATCTTCCATTAGCTCCGATGAGACACGTTATCCCAGCAGTCTGGACGGATTCGGTTAGGTGTGATGCAAGTCAATATGCCGTCAGCCAAGAGAGGAATGAGGAGTGAAAAACCAGATGTAATGGGTTTTCAAAACAATATTATCAACTAAATATACCATTTTAAACTATAAACTTTGTCAGTTATGTTTAAAAAATTATGTTTTTCGAAGGTTTATGCTCAAAATGTATTTAAAAAAATAATAATTAAAAATTGCATTTCTTAGTTAAAAATGAATGCACAAAATGTTTCGGTGTTTAATAAATAGCCTGTGGGAAGCCTTCTAATGGGGTCATGTTTATAAATGTTTGTCTACGGCTGGTTTCCATCTAGCATAAGCTAACACTTCCCTTCATTCTAGCGATTTAAGACTGAAGAGCAGCATAGTTCCACAGCAGCGGGTCTAAGATCCCATGTCAAGGGCATTGTTAAACTTTCTCAGCATCAATCCCAAATCGCACCCTATTCCCTAACATAGTGCACTGCTTTTGACCAGAAACCCTACTACGTTTGACCAAGGCCCATTGGACTCCAGTCAAAAGTAATGCACTATAATAGGGGATTAGGTGCCATTTAGGACACAGGCTGTGACAGCGTTTCATAAGCAATTTGACAGGATTTTGAGGATTTGTACCATTAAATGAATTAAAGGACATACAACTCCAGACTGACAGTGGATTAGAGTCTTAATGGGATTAGCTGTAGATTAAATGCTCTGGTCTACAGTCTGTATTGTGAAGATGTTCAAGACTTAACTTTGTATTTGTCCCAAATTGCACTCTATTCACTACATAGTACATTACTTTCGACTAGAGCCCTATATAGGCCATGGTCAAAACTAGTGCACTATATAGGCAATAGGATGCTATTTGGGACAGACTCTTTGTCTTCAGCTAAACTTCCTTTTCCTCTGTACGGCTGACAGAATAAAGTATAAGACTTCTTCACATTGGAGAATCACATGACACATTAGACGGTGAAGGGTCTATGAATCATGTCAGACTTGTTCGATTTCAGAGTGAAATAGGCAGCTTACTGTATTCCACTTGTCATAGTTGTAATTAAAAGACAAATATATATATAAATGATTTATCTAACCTGTGATTAAATTGTGAAACCGGGTTCCAACCTGTAATTCACATACATGATATAAAGGGTATAAATCTGACATGAATCAGAATACAGCTAAAAGTCCAACAAAGCAGGTAGGTCCAGATGATTGACATCTTAAATGGTGGTTGGCATGACGACTAGTGACTGTAGAGAGAAAAGGCTCAGAAGTACATAACACTACATTAGAGACTCACACCAACTGTCAGGATAGAAGTACATAACACTACATTAGAGACTCACACCAACTGTCAGGATAGAAGTACATAACACTACATTAGAGACTCACACCAACTGTCAGGATAGAAGTACATAACACTACATTAGAGACTCACACCAACTGTCAGGATAGAAGTATATAACACTACATTAGAGACTCACACCAACTGTCAGGATAGAAGTACATAACACTACATTAGAGACTCACACCAACTGTCAGGATAGAAGTACATAACCCTACATTATAGACTCATACCAACTGTCAGGATAGAAGTACATAACACTACATTAGAGACTCACACCAACTGTCAGGATAGAAGTACATAACACTACATTAGAGACGCACACCAACTGTCAGGATAGAAGTACATAACACTACATTATAGACTCATACCAACTGTCAGGAAAGAAGTACATAACACTACATTAGAGACTCATACCAACTGTCAGGATAGAAGTACATACACTACATTAGAGACTCACACCAACTGTCAGGATAGAAGTACATAACACTACATTAGAGACTCACACCAACTGTCAGGATAGAAGTACATACCACTACATTATAGACTCACACCAACTGTCAGGATAGAAGTACATACCACTACATTAGAGACTCACACCAACTGTCAGGATAGAAGTACATAACACTACATTATAGACTCATACCAACTGTCAGGATAGAAGTACATAACACTACATTAGAGACTCATACCAACTGTCAGGATAGAAGTACATACACTACATTAGAGACTCATACCAACTGTCAGGATAGAAGTACATAACACTACATAAGAGACTCACACCAACTGTCAGGATAGAAGTACATAACACTAAATTAGAGACTCATGCCAACTGTCAGGATAGAAGTACATAACACTACATAAGAGACTCACACCAACTGTCAGGATAGAAGTACATAACACTACATTAGAGACTCACACCAACTGTCAGGATAGAAGTACATAACACTACATTATAGACTCATACCAACTGTCAGGAAAGAAGTACATAACACTACATTAGAGACTCACACCAACTGTCAGGATATAAGTACATAACACTACATAAGAGACTCACACCAACTGTCAGGATAGAAGTACATACCACTACATTATAGACTCACACCAACTGTCAGGATAGAAGTACATAACACTACATTAGAGACTCACACCAACTGTCAGGATAGAAGTACATACCACTACATTAGAGACTCACACCAACTGTCAGGATAGAAGTACATAACACTACATTATAGACTCATACCAACTGTCAGGATAGAAGTACATAACACTACATTAGAGACTCATACCAACTGTCAGGATAGAAGTACATACACTACATTAGAGACTCACACCAACTGTCAGGATAGAAGTACATAACACTACATTAGAGACTCACACCAACTGTCAGGATATAAGTACATAACACTACATTAGAAACTCACACCAACTGTCAGGATAGAAGTACATACCACTACATTATAGACTCACACCAACTGTCAGGATAGAAGTACATAACACTACATTATAGACTCATACCAACTGTCAGGATAGAAGTACATCACACTACATTAGAGACTCACACCAACTGTCAGGACAGAAGTACATAACACTACATTAGAGACTCACACCAACTGTCAGGATAGAAGTACATCACACTACATTAGAGACTCACACCAACTCTCAGGATAGAAGTACATCACACTACATTAGAGACTCACACCAACTGTCAGGATAGAAGTACATAACACTACATTAGAGACTCACACCAACTGTCAGGATAGAAGTATATAACACTACATTAGAGACTCACACCAACTGTCAGGATAGAAGTACATAACACTACATTATAGACTCACACCAACTGTCAGGATAGAAGTACATAACACTACATTAGAGACTCACACCAACTGTCAGGATAGAAGTACATACCACTACATTATAGACTCACACCAACTGTCAGGATAGAAGTACATAACACTACATTAGAGACTCACACCAACTGTCAGGATAGAAGTACATAACACTACATTAGAGACTCACACCAACTGTCAGGATAGAAGTACATAACACTACATTAGAGACTCACACCACCTGTCAGGATAGAAGTACATAACACTACATTAGAGACTCATACCAACTGTCAGGATAGAAGTACATAACACTACATAAGAGACTCACACCAACTGTCAGGATAGAAGTACATAACACTAAATTAGAGACTCATACCAACTGTCAGGATAGAAGTACATAACACTACATAAGAGACTCACACCAACTGTCAGGATAGAAGTACATAACACTACATTAGAGACTCACACCAACTGTCAGGATAGAAGTACATAACACTACATTATAGACTCATACCAACTGTCAGGAAAGAAGTACATAACACTACATTAGAGACTCACACCAACTGTCAGGATATAAGTACATAACACTACATAAGAGACTCACACCAACTGTCAGGATAGAAGTACATACCACTACATTATAGACTCACACCAACTGTCAGGATAGAAGTACATAACACTACATTAGAGACTCACACCAACTGTCAGGATAGAAGTACATACCACTACATTAGAGACTCACACCAACTGTCAGGATAGAAGTACATAACACTACATTATAGACTCATACCAACTGTCAGGATAGAAGTACATAACACTACATTAGAGACTCATACCAACTGTCAGGATAGAAGTACATACACTACATTAGAGACTCACACCAACTGTCAGGATAGAAGTACATAACACTACATTAGAGACTCACACCAACTGTCAGGATAGAAGTACATAACACTACATTAGAAACTCACACCAACTGTCAGGATAGAAGTACATACCACTACATTATAGACTCACACCAACTGTCAGGATAGAAGTACATAACACTACATTATAGACTCATACCAACTGTCAGGATAGAAGTACATCACACTACATTAGAGACTCACACCAACTGTCAGGACAGAAGTACATAACACTACATTAGAGACTCACACCAACTGTCAGGATAGAAGTACATCACACTACATTAGAGACTCACACCAACTGTCAGGATAGAAGTACATCACACTACATTAGAGACTCACACCAACTGTCAGGATAGAAGTACATAACACTACATTAGAGACTCACACCAACTGTCAGGATAGAAGTATATAACACTACATTAGAGACTCACACCAACTGTCAGGATAGAAGTACATAACACTACATTATAGACTCACACCAACTGTCAGGATAGAAGTACATAACACTACATTAGAGACTCACACCAACTGTCAGGATAGAAGTACAAAACCCTACATTATAGACTCATACCAACTGTCAGGATAGAAGTACATAACACTACATTAGAGACTCACACCAACTGTCAGGATAGAAGTACATAACACTACATTAGAGACGCACACCAACTGTCAGGATAGAAGTACATAACACTACATTATAGACTCATACCAACTGTCAGGAAAGAAGTACATAACACTACATTAGAGACTCATACCAACTGTCAGGATAGAAGTACATACACTACATTAGAGACTCACACCAACTGTCAGGATAGAAGTACATAACACTACATTAGAGACTCACACCAACTGTCAGGATAGAAGTACATACCACTACATTATAGACTCACACCAACTGTCAGGATAGAAGTACATAACACTACATTAGAGACTCACACCAACTGTCAGGATAGAAGTACATAACACTACATTAGAGACTCACACCAACTGTCAGGATAGAAGTACATAACACTACATTAGAGACTCACACCAACTGTCAGGATAGAAGTACATAACACTACATTAGAGACTCATACCAACTGTCAGGATAGAAGTACATAACACTACATAAGAGACTCACACCAACTGTCAGGATAGAAGTACATAACACTACAATAGAGACTCATACCAACTGTCAGGATAGAAGTACATAACACTACATAAGAGACTCACACCAACTGTCAGGATAGAAGTACATAACACTACATTAGAGACTCACACCAACTGTCAGGATAGAAGTACATAACACTACATTATAGACTCATACCAACTGTCAGGAAAGAAGTACATAACACTACATTAGAGACTCACACCAACTGTCAGGATAGAAGTACATAACACTACATTAGAGACTCACACCAACTGTCAGGATAGAAGTATATAACACTACATTAGAGACTCACACCAACTGTCAGGATAGAAGTACATAACACTACATTATAGACTCACACCAACTGTCAGGATAGAAGTACATAACACTACATTAGAGACTCACACCAACTGTCAGGATAGAAGTACATAACCCTACATTATAGACTCATACCAACTGTCAGGATAGAAGTACATAACACTACATTAGAGACTCACACCAACTGTCAGGATAGAAGTACATAACACTACATTAGAGACGCACACCAACTGTCAGGATAGAAGTACATAACACTACATTATAGACTCATACCAACTGTCAGGAAAGAAGTACATAACACTACATTAGAGACTCATACCAACTGTCAGGATAGAAGTACATACACTACATTAGAGACTCACACCAACTGTCAGGATAGAAGTACATAACACTACATTAGAGACTCACACCAACTGTCAGGATAGAAGTACATACCACTACATTAGAGACTCACACCAACTGTCAGGATAGAAGTACATAACACTACATTAGAGACTCATACCAACTGTCAGGATAGAAGTACATAACACTACATAAGAGACTCACACCAACTGTCAGGATAGAAGTACATAACACTACATTAGAGACTCACACCAACTGTCTGGATAGAAGTACATAACACTACATTAGAGACTCATACCAACTGTCAGGAAAGAAGTACATAACACTACATTAGAGACTCACAACAACTGTCAGGATAGAAGTACATAACACTACATAAGAGACTCACACCAACTGTCAGGATAGAAGTACATAACACTACATTAGAGACTCACACCAACTGTCAGGATAGAAGTACATAACACTACATTAGAGACTCACACCAACTGTCAGGATAGAAGTACATAACACTACATTATAGACTCATACCAACTGTCAGGAAAGAAGTACATAACACTACATTAGAGACTCATACCAACTGTCAGGATAGAAGTACATACACTACATTAGAGACTCACACCAACTGTCAGGATAGAAGTACATAACACTACATTAGAGACTCACACCAACTGTCAGGATAGAAGTACATAACACTACATTAGAAACTCACACCAACTGTCAGGATAGAAGTACATACCACTACATTATAGACTCACACCAACTGTCAGGATAGAAGTACATAACACTACATTATAGACTCATACCAACTGTCAGGATAGAAGTACATCACACTACATTAGAGACTCACACCAACTGTCAGGATAGAAGTACATAACACTACATTAGAGACTCACACCAACTGTCAGGATAGAAGTACATCACACTACATTAGAGACTCACACCAACTGTCAGGATAGAAGTACATCACACTACATTAGAGACTCACACCAACTGTCAGGATAGAAGTACATAACACTACATTAGAGACTCACACCAACTGTCAGGATAGAAGTACATAACACTACATTAGAGACTCACACCAACGGTCAGGATAGAAGTACATAACACTACATTAGAGACTCACACCAACTGTCAGGATAGAAGTACATAACACTACATTAGAGACTCACACCAACTGTCAGGATAGAAGTACATAGCACTACATTAGAGACTCACACCAACTGTCAGGATAGAAGTACATAACACTACATTAGAGACTCACACCAACTGTCAGGATAGAAGTACATAACACTACATTAGAGACTCACACCAACTGTCAGGATAGAAGTACATAACACTACATTAGAGACTCATACCAACTGTCAGGATAGAAGTACATAGCACTACATTAGAGACTCACACCAACTGTCAGGATAGAAGTACATAACACTACATTAGAGACTCACACCAACTGTCAGGATAGAAGTACATAACACTACATTAGAGACTCACACCAACTGTCAGGATAGAAGTACATAGCACTACATTAGAGACTCACACCAACTGTCAGGATAGAAGTACATAACACTACATTAGAGACTCACACCAACTGTCAGGATAGAAGTACATAACACTACATTAGAGACTCACACCAACTGTCAGGATAGAAATACATAACGCTACATTAGAGACTCACACCAACTGTCAGGATAGAAGTACATAACACTACATTAGAGACTCACACCAACTGTCAGGATAGAAGTACATAACACTACATTAGAGACTCACACCAACTGTCAGGATAGAAGTACATAACACGACATTAGAGACTCACACCAACTGTCAGGATAGAAGTACATAACACGGCATTAGAGACTCACACCAACTGTCAGGATAGAAGTACATAACACTACATTAGAGACTCACACCAACTGTCAGGATAGAAGTACATAACACGACATTAGAGACTCACACCAACTGTCAGGATAGAAGTACATAACACTACATTAGAGACTCACACCAACTGTCAGGATAGAAGTACATAACACTACATTAGAGACTCACACCAACTGTCAGGAACGAAGTACCTAACACTACATTAGAGACTCATACCAACTGTCAGGATAGAAGTACATAACACTACATAAGAGACTCACACCAACTGTCAGGATAGAAGTACATAACACTACATTAGAGACTCACACCAACTGTCAGGATAGAAATACATAACACTACATTAGAGACTCACACCAACTGTCAGGATAGAAGTACATAACACTACATAAGAGACTCACAGCAACTGTCAGGATAGAAGTACATACCACTACATTAGAGACTCACACCAACTGTCAGGATAGAAGTACATCACACTACATTAGAGACTCACACCAACTGTCAGGATAGAAGTACATAGCACTACATTAGAGACTCACACCAACTGTCAGGATAGAAGTACATCACACTACATTAGAGACTCACACCAACTGTCAGGATAGAAGTACATAACACTACATTAGAGACTCACACCAACTGTCAGGATAGAAGTACATACCACTACATTAGAGACTCATACCAACTGTCAGGATAGAAGTACATAACACTACATTAGAGACTCACACCAACTGTCAGGATAGAAGTACATAGCACTACATTAGAGACTCACACCAACTGTCAGGATAGAAATACATAACACTACATTAGAGACTCACACCAACTGTCAGGATAGAAGTACATAACACTACATTAGAGACTCACACCAACTGTCAGGATAGAAGTACATAACACTACATTAGAGACTCACACCAACTGTCAGGATAGAAGTACATAGCACTACATTAGAGACTCACACCAACTGTCAGGATAGAAGTACATACCACTACATTAGAGACTCACACCAACTGTCAGGATAGAAGTACATAACACTACATTAGAGACTCACACCAACTGTCAGGATAGAAGTACATAACACTACATTAGAGACTCACACCAACTGTCAGGATAGAAGTACATAACACGACATTAGAGACTCACACCAACTGTCAGGATAGAAGTACATAACACGACATTAGAGACTCACACCAACTGTCAGGATAGAAGTACATAACACGGCATTAGAGACTCACACCAACTGTCAGGATAGAAGTACATAACACTACATTAGAGACTCACACCAACTGTCAGGATAGAAGTACATAACACGACATTAGAGACTCACACCAACTGTCAGGATAGAAGTACATAACACTACATTAGAGACTCACACCAACTGTCAGGATAGAAGTACATAACACTACATTAGAGACTCACACCAACTGTCAGGATAGAAGTACATAACACTACATTAGAGACTCATACCAACTGTCAGGATAGAAGTACATAACACTACATAAGAGACTCACACCAACTGTCAGGATAGAAGTACATAACACTACATTAGAGACTCATACCAACTGTCAGGATAGAAGTACATAACACTACATAAGAGACTCACACCAACTGTCAGGATAGAAGTACATAACACTACATTAGAGACTCACACCAACTGTCTGGATAGAAGTACATAACACTACATTAGAGACTCATACCAACTGTCAGGAAAGAAGTACATAACACTACATTAGAGACTCACAACAACTGTCAGGATAGAAGTACATAACACTACATAAGAGACTCACACCAACTGTCAGGATAGAAGTACATAACACTACATTAGAGACTCACACCAACTGTCAGGATAGAAGTACATAACACTACATTAGAAACTCACACCAACTGTCAGGATAGAAGTACATAACACTACATTATAGACTCATACCAACTGTCAGGAAAGAAGTACATAACACTACATTAGAGACTCATACCAACTGTCAGGATAGAAGTACATACACTACATTAGAGACTCACACCAACTGTCAGGATAGAAGTACATAACACTACATTAGAGACTCACACCAACTGTCAGGATAGAAGTACATAACACTACATTAGAAACTCACACCAACTGTCAGGATAGAAGTACATACCACTACATTATAGACTCACACCAACTGTCAGGATAGAAGTACATAACACTACATTATAGACTCATACCAACTGTCAGGATAGAAGTACATCACACTACATTAGAGACTCACACCAACTGTCAGGATAGAAGTACATAACACTACATTAGAGACTCACACCAACTGTCAGGATAGAAGTACATCACACTACATTAGAGACTCACACCAACTGTCAGGATAGAAGTACATCACACTACATTAGAGACTCACACCAACTGTCAGGATAGAAGTACATAACACTACATTAGAGACTCACACCAACTGTCAGGATAGAAGTACATAACACTACATTAGAGACTCACACCAACGGTCAGGATAGAAGTACATAACACTACATTAGAGACTCACACCAACTGTCAGGATAGAAGTACATAACACTACATTAGAGACTCACACCAACTGTCAGGATAGAAGTACATAGCACTACATTAGAGACTCACACCAACTGTCAGGATAGAAGTACATAACACTACATTAGAGACTCACACCAACTGTCAGGATAGAAGTACATAACACTACATTAGAGACTCACACCAACTGTCAGGATAGAAGTACATAACACTACATTAGAGACTCATACCAACTGTCAGGATAGAAGTACATAGCACTACATTAGAGACTCACACCAACTGTCAGGATAGAAGTACATAACACTACATTAGAGACTCACACCAACTGTCAGGATAGAAGTACATAACACTACATTAGAGACTCACACCAACTGTCAGGATAGAAGTACATAGCACTACATTAGAGACTCACACCAACTGTCAGGATAGAAGTACATAACACTACATTAGAGACTCACACCAACTGTCAGGATAGAAGTACATAACACTACATTAGAGACTCACACCAACTGTCAGGATAGAAGTACATAACACTACATTAGAGACTCACACCAACTGTCAGGATAGAAGTACATAGCACTACATTAGAGACTCACACCAACTGTCAGGATAGAAGTACATAACACTACATTAGAGACTCACACCAACTGTCAGGATAGAAGTACATAACACTACATTAGAGACTCACACCAACTGTCAGGATAGAAGTACATAACACTACATTAGAGACTCACACCAACTGTCAGGATAGAAGTACATAACACTACATTAGAGACTCACACCAACTGTCAGGATAGAAGTACATAGCACTACATTAGAGACTCACACCAACTGTCAGGATAGAAGTACATAACACTACATTAGAGACTCACACCAACTGTCAGGATAGAAGTACATAACACTACATTAGAGACTCACACCAACTGTCAGGATAGAAATACATAACGCTACATTAGAGACTCACACCAACTGTCAGGATAGAAGTACATAACACTACATTAGAGACTCACACCAACTGTCAGGATAGAAGTACATAACACTACATTAGAGACTCACACCAACTGTCAGGATAGAAGTACATAACACGACATTAGAGACTCACACCAACTGTCAGGATAGAAGTACATAACACGGCATTAGAGACTCACACCAACTGTCAGGATAGAAGTACATAACACTACATTAGAGACTCACACCAACTGTCAGGATAGAAGTACATAACACGACATTAGAGACTCACACCAACTGTCAGGATAGAAGTACATAACACTACATTAGAGACTCACACCAACTGTCAGGATAGAAGTACATAACACTACATTAGAGACTCACACCAACTGTCAGGAAAGAAGTACCTAACACTACATTAGAGACTCATACCAACTGTCAGGATAGAAGTACATAACACTACATAAGAGACTCACACCAACTGTCAGGATAGAAGTACATAACACTACATTAGAGACTCACACCAACTGTCAGGATAGAAATACATAACACTACATTAGAGACTCACACCAACTGTCAGGATAGAAGTACATAACACTACATAAGAGACTCACAGCAACTGTCAGGATAGAAGTACATACCACTACATTAGAGACTCACACCAACTGTCAGGATAGAAGTACATCACACTACATTAGAGACTCACACCAACTGTCAGGATAGAAGTACATAGCACTACATTAGAGACTCACACCAACTGTCAGGATAGAAGTACATCACACTACATTAGAGACTCACACCAACTGTCAGGATAGAAGTACATAACACTACATTAGAGACTCACACCAACTGTCAGGATAGAAGTACATACCACTACATTAGAGACTCATACCAACTGTCAGGATAGAAGTACATAACACTACATTAGAGACTCACACCAACTGTCAGGATAGAAGTACATAGCACTACATTAGAGACTCACACCAACTGTCAGGATAGAAATACATAACACTACATTAGAGACTCACACCAACTGTCAGGATAGAAGTACATAACACTACATTAGAGACTCACACCAACTGTCAGGATAGAAGTACATAACACTACATTAGAGACTCACACCAACTGTCAGGATAGAAGTATATAACACTACATTAGAGACTCACACCAACTGTCAGGATAGAAGTACATAACACTACATTATAGACTCACACCAACTGTCAGGATAGAAGTACATAACACTACATTAGAGACTCACACCAACTGTCAGGATAGAAGTACATAACACTACATTATAGACTCATACCAACTGTCAGGATAGAAGTACATAACACTACATTAGAGACTCACACCAACTGTCAGGATAGAAGTACATAACACGACATTAGAGACTCACACCAACTGTCAGGATAGAAGTACATAACACGACATTAGAGACTCACACCAACTGTCAGGATAGAAGTACATAACACGGCATTAGAGACTCACACCAACTGTCAGGATAGAAGTACATAACACTACATTAGAGACTCACACCAACTGTCAGGATAGAAGTACATAACACGACATTAGAGACTCACACCAACTGTCAGGATAGAAGTACATAACACTACATTATAGACTCACACCAACTGTCAGGATAGAAGTACATAACACTACATTAGAGACTCACACCAACTGTCAGGATAGAAGTACATAACACTACATTAGAGACTCACACCAACTGTCAGGATAGAAGTACATAACACTACATTAGAGACTCACACCACCTGTCAGGATAGAAGTACATAACACTACATTAGAGACTCATACCAACTGTCAGGATAGAAATACATAACGCTACATTAGAGACTCACACCAACTGTCAGGATAGAAATACATAACACTACATTAGAGACTCACACCAACTGTCAGGATAGAAGTACATAACACTACATTAGAGACTCACACCAACTGTCAGGATAGAAGTACATAACACTACATTAGAGACTCACACCAACTGTCAGGATAGAAGTACATAACACTACATTATAGACTCATACCAACTGTCAGGAAAGAAGTACATAACACTACATTAGAGACTCACACCAACTGTCAGGATATAAGTACATAACACTACATAAGAGACTCACACCAACTGTCAGGATAGAAGTACATACCACTACATTATAGACTCACACCAACTGTCAGGATAGAAGTACATAACACTACATTAGAGACTCACACCAACTGTCAGGATAGAAGTACATACCACTACATTAGAGACTCACACCAACTGTCAGGATAGAAGTACATAACACTACATTATAGACTCATACCAACTGTCAGGAAAGAAGTACATAACACTACATTAGAGACTCATACCAACTGTCAGGATAGAAGTACATACACTACATTAGAGACTCACACCAACTGTCAGGATAGAAGTACATAACACTACATTAGAGACTCACACCAACTGTCAGGATAGAAGTACATAACACTACATTAGAAACTCACACCAACTGTCAGGATAGAAGTACATACCACTACATTATAGACTCACACCAACTGTCAGGATAGAAGTACATAACACTACATTATAGACTCATACCAACTGTCAGGATAGAAGTACATCACACTACATTAGAGACTCACACCAACTGTCAGGACAGAAGTACATAACACTACATTAGAGACTCACACCAACTGTCAGGATAGAAGTACATCACACTACATTAGAGACTCACACCAACTGTCAGGATAGAAGTACATCACACTACATTAGAGACTCACACCAACTGTCAGGATAGAAGTACATAACACTACATTAGAGACTCACACCAACTGTCAGGATAGAAGTATATAACACTACATTAGAGACTCACACCAACTGTCAGGATAGAAGTACATAACACTACATTATAGACTCACACCAACTGTCAGGATAGAAGTACATAACACTACATTAGAGACTCACACCAACTGTCAGGATAGAAGTACATAACCCTACATTATAGACTCATACCAACTGTCAGGATAGAAGTACATAACACTACATTAGAGACTCACACCAACTGTCAGGATAGAAGTACATAACACTACATTAGAGACGCACACCAACTGTCAGGATAGAAGTACATAACACTACATTATAGACTCATACCAACTGTCAGGAAAGAAGTACATAACACTACATTAGAGACTCATACCAACTGTCAGGATAGAAGTACATACACTACATTAGAGACTCACACCAACTGTCAGGATAGAAGTACATAACACTACATTAGAGACTCACACCAACTGTCAGGATAGAAGTACATACCACTACATTATAGACTCACACCAACTGTCAGGATAGAAGTACATAACACTACATTAGAGACTCACACCAACTGTCAGGATAGAAGTACATAACACTACATTAGAGACTCACACCAACTGTCAGGATAGAAGTACATAACACTACATTAGAGACTCACACCAACTGTCAGGATAGAAGTACATAACACTACATTAGAGACTCATACCAACTGTCAGGATAGAAGTACATAACACTACATAAGAGACTCACACCAACTGTCAGGATAGAAGTACATAACACTACAATAGAGACTCATACCAACTGTCAGGATAGAAGTACATACCACTACATAAGAGACTCACACCAACTGTCAGGATAGAAGTACATAACACTACATTAGAGACTCACACCAACTGTCAGGATAGAAGTACATAACACTACATTATAGACTCATACCAACTGTCAGGAAAGAAGTACATAACACTACATTAGAGACTCACACCAACTGTCAGGATAGAAGTACATAACACTACATTAGAGACTCACACCAACTGTCAGGATAGAAGTATATAACACTACATTAGAGACTCACACCAACTGTCAGGATAGAAGTACATAACACTACATTATAGACTCACACCAACTGTCAGGATAGAAGTACATAACACTACATTAGAGACTCACACCAACTGTCAGGATAGAAGTACATAACACTACAATAGAGACTCATACCAACTGTCAGGATAGAAGTACATAACACTACATAAGAGACTCACACCAACTGTCAGGATAGAAGTACATAACACTACATTAGAGACTCACACCAACTGTCAGGATAGAAGTACATAACACTACATTATAGACTCATACCAACTGTCAGGAAAGAAGTACATAACACTACATTAGAGACTCACACCAACTGTCAGGATAGAAGTACATAACACTACATTAGAGACTCACACCAACTGTCAGGATAGAAGTATATAACACTACATTAGAGACTCACACCAACTGTCAGGATAGAAGTACATAACACTACATTATAGACTCACACCAACTGTCAGGATAGAAGTACATAACACTACATTAGAGACTCACACCAACTGTCAGGATAGAAGTACATAACCCTACATTATAGACTCATACCAACTGTCAGGATAGAAGTACATAACACTACATTAGAGACTCACACCAACTGTCAGGATAGAAGTACATAACACTACATTAGAGACGCACACCAACTGTCAGGATAGAAGTACATAACACTACATTATAGACTCATACCAACTGTCAGGAAAGAAGTACATAACACTACATTAGAGACTCATACCAACTGTCAGGATAGAAGTACATACACTACATTAGAGACTCACACCAACTGTCAGGATAGAAGTACATAACACTACATTAGAGACTCACACCAACTGTCAGGATAGAAGTACATACCACTACATTAGAGACTCACACCAACTGTCAGGATAGAAGTACATAACACTACATTAGAGACTCATACCAACTGTCAGGATAGAAGTACATAACACTACATAAGAGACTCACACCAACTGTCAGGATAGAAGTACATAACACTACATTAGAGACTCACACCAACTGTCTGGATAGAAGTACATAACACTACATTAGAGACTCATACCAACTGTCAGGAAAGAAGTACATAACACTACATTAGAGACTCACAACAACTGTCAGGATAGAAGTACATAACACTACATAAGAGACTCACACCAACTGTCAGGATAGAAGTACATAACACTACATTAGAGACTCACACCAACTGTCAGGATAGAAGTACATAACACTACATTAGAGACTCACACCAACTGTCAGGATAGAAGTACATAACACTACATTATAGACTCATACCAACTGTCAGGAAAGAAGTACATAACACTACATTAGAGACTCATACCAACTGTCAGGATAGAAGTACATACACTACATTAGAGACTCACACCAACTGTCAGGATAGAAGTACATAACACTACATTAGAGACTCACACCAACTGTCAGGATAGAAGTACATAACACTACATTAGAAACTCACACCAACTGTCAGGATAGAAGTACATACCACTACATTATAGACTCACACCAACTGTCAGGATAGAAGTACATAACACTACATTATAGACTCATACCAACTGTCAGGATAGAAGTACATCACACTACATTAGAGACTCACACCAACTGTCAGGATAGAAGTACATAACACTACATTAGAGACTCACACCAACTGTCAGGATAGAAGTACATCACACTACATTAGAGACTCACACCAACTGTCAGGATAGAAGTACATCACACTACATTAGAGACTCACACCAACTGTCAGGATAGAAGTACATAACACTACATTAGAGACTCACACCAACTGTCAGGATAGAAGTACATAACACTACATTAGAGACTCACACCAACGGTCAGGATAGAAGTACATAACACTACATTAGAGACTCACACCAACTGTCAGGATAGAAGTACATAACACTACATTAGAGACTCACACCAACTGTCAGGATAGAAGTACATAGCACTACATTAGAGACTCACACCAACTGTCAGGATAGAAGTACATAACACTACATTAGAGACTCACACCAACTGTCAGGATAGAAGTACATAACACTACATTAGAGACTCACACCAACTGTCAGGATAGAAGTACATAACACTACATTAGAGACTCATACCAACTGTCAGGATAGAAGTACATAGCACTACATTAGAGACTCACACCAACTGTCAGGATAGAAGTACATAACACTACATTAGAGACTCACACCAACTGTCAGGATAGAAGTACATAGCACTACATTAGAGACTCACACCAACTGTCAGGATAGAAGTACATAACACTACATTAGAGACTCACACCAACTGTCAGGATAGAAGTACATAACACTACATTAGAGACTCACACCAACTGTCAGGATAGAAATACATAACGCTACATTAGAGACTCACACCAACTGTCAGGATAGAAGTACATAACACTACATTAGAGACTCACACCAACTGTCAGGATAGAAGTACATAACACTACATTAGAGACTCACACCAACTGTCAGGATAGAAGTACATAACACGACATTAGAGACTCACACCAACTGTCAGGATAGAAGTACATAACACGGCATTAGAGACTCACACCAACTGTCAGGATAGAAGTACATAACACTACATTAGAGACTCACACCAACTGTCAGGATAGAAGTACATAACACGACATTAGAGACTCACACCAACTGTCAGGATAGAAGTACATAACACTACATTAGAGACTCACACCAACTGTCAGGATAGAAGTACATAACACTACATTAGAGACTCACACCAACTGTCAGGAACGAAGTACCTAACACTACATTAGAGACTCATACCAACTGTCAGGATAGAAGTACATAACACTACATAAGAGACTCACACCAACTGTCAGGATAGAAGTACATAACACTACATTAGAGACTCACACCAACTGTCAGGATAGAAATACATAACACTACATTAGAGACTCACACCAACTGTCAGGATAGAAGTACATAACACTACATAAGAGACTCACAGCAACTGTCAGGATAGAAGTACATACCACTACATTAGAGACTCACACCAACTGTCAGGATAGAAGTACATCACACTACATTAGAGACTCACACCAACTGTCAGGATAGAAGTACATAGCACTACATTAGAGACTCACACCAACTGTCAGGATAGAAGTACATCACACTACATTAGAGACTCACACCAACTGTCAGGATAGAAGTACATAACACTACATTAGAGACTCACACCAACTGTCAGGATAGAAGTACATACCACTACATTAGAGACTCATACCAACTGTCAGGATAGAAGTACATAACACTACATTAGAGACTCACACCAACTGTCAGGATAGAAGTACATAGCACTACATTAGAGACTCACACCAACTGTCAGGATAGAAATACATAACACTAAATTAGAGTCTCATACCAACTGTCAGGATAGAAGTACATAACACTACATTAGAGACTCACACCAACTGTCAGGATAGAAGTACATAACACTACATTAGAGACTCACACCAACTGTCAGGATAGAAGTACATAACACTACATTAGAGACTCACACCAACTGTCAGGATAGAAGTACATAGCACTACATTAGAGACTCACACCAACTGTCAGGATAGAAGTACATACCACTACATTAGAGACTCACACCAACTGTCAGGATAGAAGTACATAACACTACATTAGAGACTCACACCAACTGTCAGGATAGAAGTACATAACACTACATTAGAGACTCACACCAACTGTCAGGATAGAAGTACATAACACTACATTAGAGACTCACACCAACTGTCAGGATAGAAGTACATAACACGACATTAGAGACTCACACCAACTGTCAGGATAGAAGTACATAACACGACATTAGAGACTCACACCAACTGTCAGGATAGAAGTACATAACACGGCATTAGAGACTCACACCAACTGTCAGGATAGAAGTACATAACACTACATTAGAGACTCACACCAACTGTCAGGATAGAAGTACATAACACGACATTAGAGACTCACACCAACTGTCAGGATAGAAGTACATAACACTACATTAGAGACTCACACCAACTGTCAGGATAGAAGTACATAACACTACATTAGAGACTCACACCAACTGTCAGGATAGAAGTACATAACACTACATTAGAGACTCACACCAACTGTCAGGATAGAAGTACATAACACTACATTAGAGACTCACACCAACTGTCAGGATAGAAGTACATAACACTACATTAGAGACTCATACCAACTGTCAGGATAGAAGTACATAACACTACATAAGAGACTCACACCAACTGTCAGGATAGAAGTACATAACACTACATTAGAGACTCATACCAACTGTCAGGATAGAAGTACATAACACTACATAAGAGACTCACACCAACTGTCAGGATAGAAGTACATAACACTACATTAGAGACTCACACCAACTGTCTGGATAGAAGTACATAACACTACATTAGAGACTCATACCAACTGTCAGGAAAGAAGTACATAACACTACATTAGAGACTCACAACAACTGTCAGGATAGAAGTACATAACACTACATAAGAGACTCACACCAACTGTCAGGATAGAAGTACATAACACTACATTAGAGACTCACACCAACTGTCAGGATAGAAGTACATAACACTACATTATAGACTCATACCAACTGTCAGGAAAGAAGTACATAACACTACATTAGAGACTCATACCAACTGTCAGGATAGAAGTACATACACTACATTAGAGACTCACACCAACTGTCAGGATAGAAGTACATAACACTACATTAGAGACTCACACCAACTGTCAGGATAGAAGTACATAACACTACATTAGAAACTCACACCAACTGTCAGGATAGAAGTACATACCACTACATTATAGACTCACACCAACTGTCAGGATAGAAGTACATAACACTACATTATAGACTCATACCAACTGTCAGGATAGAAGTACATCACACTACATTAGAGACTCACACCAACTGTCAGGATAGAAGTACATAACACTACATTAGAGACTCACACCAACTGTCAGGATAGAAGTACATCACACTACATTAGAGACTCACACCAACTGTCAGGATAGAAGTACATCACACTACATTAGAGACTCACACCAACTGTCAGGATAGAAGTACATAACACTACATTAGAGACTCACACCAACTGTCAGGATAGAAGTACATAACACTACATTAGAGACTCACACCAACGGTCAGGATAGAAGTACATAACACTACATTAGAGACTCACACCAACTGTCAGGATAGAAGTACATAACACTACATTAGAGACTCACACCAACTGTCAGGATAGAAGTACATAACACTACATAAGAGACTCACACCAACTGTCAGGATAGAAGTACATAACACTACATTAGAGACTCACACCAACTGTCTGGATAGAAGTACATAACACTACATTAGAGACTCATACCAACTGTCAGGAGAGAAGTACATAACACTACATTAGAGACTCACAACAACTGTCAGGATAGAAGTACATAACACTACATAAGAGACTCACACCAACTGTCAGGATAGAAGTACATAACACTACATTAGAGACTCACACCAACTGTCAGGATAGAAGTACATAACACTACATTAGAAACTCACACCAACTGTCAGGATAGAAGTACATAACACTACATTATAGACTCATACCAACTGTCAGGAAAGAAGTACATAACACTACATTAGAGACTCATACCAACTGTCAGGATAGAAGTACATACACTACATTAGAGACTCACACCAACTGTCAGGATAGAAGTACATAACACTACATTAGAGACTCACACCAACTGTCAGGATAGAAGTACATAACACTACATTAGAAACTCACACCAACTGTCAGGATAGAAGTACATACCACTACATTATAGACTCACACCAACTGTCAGGATAGAAGTACATAACACTACATTATAGACTCATACCAACTGTCAGGATAGAAGTACATCACACTACATTAGAGACTCACACCAACTGTCAGGATAGAAGTACATAACACTACATTAGAGACTCACACCAACTGTCAGGATAGAAGTACATCACACTACATTAGAGACTCACACCAACTGTCAGGATAGAAGTACATCACACTACATTAGAGACTCACACCAACTGTCAGGATAGAAGTACATAACACTACATTAGAGACTCACACCAACTGTCAGGATAGAAGTACATAACACTACATTAGAGACTCACACCAACGGTCAGGATAGAAGTACATAACACTACATTAGAGACTCACACCAACTGTCAGGATAGAAGTACATAACACTACATTAGAGACTCACACCAACTGTCAGGATAGAAGTACATAGCACTACATTAGAGACTCACACCAACTGTCAGGATAGAAGTACATAACACTACATTAGAGACTCACACCAACTGTCAGGATAGAAGTACATAACACTACATTAGAGACTCACACCAACTGTCAGGATAGAAGTACATAACACTACATTAGAGACTCATACCAACTGTCAGGATAGAAGTACATAGCACTACATTAGAGACTCACACCAACTGTCAGGATAGAAGTACATAACACTACATTAGAGACTCACACCAACTGTCAGGATAGAAGTACATAACACTACATTAGAGACTCACACCAACTGTCAGGATAGAAGTACATAGCACTACATTAGAGACTCACACCAACTGTCAGGATAGAAGTACATAACACTACATTAGAGACTCACACCAACTGTCAGGATAGAAGTACATAACACTACATTAGAGACTCACACCAACTGTCAGGATAGAAGTACATAACACTACATTAGAGACTCACACCAACTGTCAGGATAGAAGTACATAGCACTACATTAGAGACTCACACCAACTGTCAGGATAGAAGTACATAACACTACATTAGAGACTCACACCAACTGTCAGGATAGAAGTACATAACACTACATTAGAGACTCACACCAACTGTCAGGATAGAAGTACATAACACTACATTAGAGACTCACACCAACTGTCAGGATAGAAGTACATAACACTACATTAGAGACTCACACCAACTGTCAGGATAGAAGTACATAGCACTACATTAGAGACTCACACCAACTGTCAGGATAGAAGTACATAACACTACATTAGAGACTCACACCAACTGTCAGGATAGAAGTACATAACACTACATTAGAGACTCACACCAACTGTCAGGATAGAAATACATAACGCTACATTAGAGACTCACACCAACTGTCAGGATAGAAGTACATAACACTACATTAGAGACTCACACCAACTGTCAGGATAGAAGTACATAACACTACATTAGAGACTCACACCAACTGTCAGGATAGAAGTACATAACACGACATTAGAGACTCACACCAACTGTCAGGATAGAAGTACATAACACGGCATTAGAGACTCACACCAACTGTCAGGATAGAAGTACATAACACTACATTAGAGACTCACACCAACTGTCAGGATAGAAGTACATAACACGACATTAGAGACTCACACCAACTGTCAGGATAGAAGTACATAACACTACATTAGAGACTCACACCAACTGTCAGGATAGAAGTACATAACACTACATTAGAGACTCACACCAACTGTCAGGATAGAAGTACATAGCACTACATTAGAGACTCACACCAACTGTCAGGATAGAAGTACATACCACTACATTAGAGACTCACACCAACTGTCAGGATAGAAGTACATAACACTACATTAGAGACTCACACCAACTGTCAGGATAGAAGTACATAACACTACATTAGAGACTCACACCAACTGTCAGGATAGAAGTACATAACACGACATTAGAGACTCACACCAACTGTCAGGATAGAAGTACATAACACGACATTAGAGACTCACACCAACTGTCAGGATAGAAGTACATAACACGGCATTAGAGACTCACACCAACTGTCAGGATAGAAGTACATAACACTACATTAGAGACTCACACCAACTGTCAGGATAGAAGTACATAACACGACATTAGAGACTCACACCAACTGTCAGGATAGAAGTACATAACACTACATTAGAGACTCACACCAACTGTCAGGATAGAAGTACATAACACTACATTAGAGACTCACACCAACTGTCAGGATAGAAGTACATAACACTACATTAGAGACTCACACCAACTGTCAGGATAGAAGTACATAACACTACATTAGAGACTCACACCAACTGTCAGGATAGAAGTACATAACACTACATTAGAGACTCATACCAACTGTCAGGATAGAAGTACATAACACTACATTAGAGACTCATACCAACTGTCAGGATAGAAGTACATAACACTACATAAGAGACTCACACCAACTGTCAGGATAGAAGTACATAACACTACATTAGAGACTCATACCAACTGTCAGGATAGAAGTACATAACACTACATAAGAGACTCACACCAACTGTCAGGATAGAAGTACATAACACTACATTAGAGACTCACACCAACTGTCTGGATAGAAGTACATAACACTACATTAGAGACTCATACCAACTGTCAGGAAAGAAGTACATAACACTACATTAGAGACTCACAACAACTGTCAGGATAGAAGTACATAACACTACATAAGAGACTCACACCAACTGTCAGGATAGAAGTACATAACACTACATTAGAGACTCACACCAACTGTCAGGATAGAAGTACATAACACTACATTAGAAACTCACACCAACTGTCAGGATAGAAGTACATAACACTACATTATAGACTCATACCAACTGTCAGGAAAGAAGTACATAACACTACATTAGAGACTCATACCAACTGTCAGGATAGAAGTACATACACTACATTAGAGACTCACACCAACTGTCAGGATAGAAGTACATAACACTACATTAGAGACTCACACCAACTGTCAGGATAGAAGTACATAACACTACATTAGAAACTCACACCAACTGTCAGGATAGAAGTACATACCACTACATTATAGACTCATACCAACTGTCAGGATAGAAGTACATCACACTACATTAGAGACTCACACCAACTGTCAGGATAGAAGTACATAACACTACATTAGAGACTCACACCAACTGTCAGGATAGAAGTACATCACACTACATTAGAGACTCACACCAACTGTCAGGATAGAAGTACATCACACTACATTAGAGACTCACACCAACTGTCAGGATAGAAGTACATAACACTACATTAGAGACTCACACCAACGGTCAGGATAGAAGTACATAACACTACATTAGAGACTCACACCAACTGTCAGGATAGAAGTACATAACACTACATTAGAGACTCACACCAACTGTCAGGATAGAAGTACATAGCACTACATTAGAGACTCACACCAACTGTCAGGATAGAAGTACATAACACTACATTAGAGACTCACACCAACTGTCAGGATAGAAGTACATAACACTACATTAGAGACTCACACCAACTGTCAGGATAGAAGTACATAACACTACATTAGAGACTCATACCAACTGTCAGGATAGAAGTACATAGCACTACATTAGAGACTCACACCAACTGTCAGGATAGAAGTACATAACACTACATTAGAGACTCACACCAACTGTCAGGATAGAAGTACATAACACTACATTAGAGACTCACACCAACTGTCAGGATAGAAGTACATAGCACTACATTAGAGACTCACACCAACTGTCAGGATAGAAGTACATAACACTACATTAGAGACTCACACCAACTGTCAGGATAGAAGTACATAACACTACATTAGAGACTCACACCAACTGTCAGGATAGAAGTACATAACACTACATTAGAGACTCACACCAACTGTCAGGATAGAAGTACATAGCACTACATTAGAGACTCACACCAACTGTCAGGATAGAAGTACATAACACTACATTAGAGACTCACACCAACTGTCAGGATAGAAGTACATAACACTACATTAGAGACTCACACCAACTGTCAGGATAGAAGTACATAACACGGCATTAGAGACTCACACCAACTGTCAGGATAGAAGTACATAACACTACATTAGAGACTCACACCAACTGTCAGGATAGAAGTACATAACACTACATTAGAGACTCACACCAACTGTCAGGAAAGAAGTACCTAACACTACATTAGAGACTCATACCAACTGTCAGGATAGAAGTACATAACACTACATAAGAGACTCACACCAACTGTCAGGATAGAAGTACATAACACTACATTAGAGACTCACACCAACTGTCAGGATAGAAATACATAACACTACATTAGAGACTCACACCAACTGTCAGGATAGAAGTACATAACACTACATTAGAGACTCACACCAACTGTCAGGATAGAAGTACATAGCACTACATTAGAGACTCACACCAACTGTCAGGATAGAAGTACATAACACTACATTAGAGACTCACACCAACTGTCAGGATAGAAGTACATAACACTACATTAGAGACTCACACCAACTGTCAGGATAGAAGTACATAACACTACATTAGAGACTCACACCAACTGTCAGGATAGAAGTACATAACACTACATTAGAGACTCACACCAACTGTCAGGATAGAAGTACATAACACTACATTAGAGACTCACACCAACTGTCAGGATAGAAGTACATAACACTACATTAGAGACTCACACCAACTGTCAGGATAGAAGTACATAACACTACATTAGAGACTCACACCAACTGTCAGGATAGAAATACATAACGCTACATTAGAGACTCACACCAACTGTCAGGATAGAAGTACATAACACTACATTAGAGACTCACACCAACTGTCAGGATAGAAGTACATAACACGACATTAGAGACTCACACCAACTGTCAGGATAGAAGTACATAACACGGCATTAGAGACTCACACCAACTGTCAGGATAGAAGTACATAACACTACATTAGAGACTCACACCAACTGTCAGGATAGAAGTACATAACACGACATTAGAGACTCACACCAACTGTCAGGATAGAAGTACATAACACTACATTAGAGACTCACACCAACTGTCAGGATAGAAGTACATAACACTACATTAGAGACTCACACCAACTGTCAGGAAAGAAGTACCTAACACTACATTAGAGACTCATACCAACTGTCAGGATAGAAGTACATAACACTACATAAGAGACTCACACCAACTGTCAGGATAGAAGTACATAACACTACATTAGAGACTCACACCAACTGTCAGGATAGAAATACATAACACTACATTAGAGACTCACACCAACTGTCAGGATAGAAGTACATAACACTACATAAGAGACTCACAGCAACTGTCAGGATAGAAGTACATACCACTACATTAGAGACTCACACCAACTGTCAGGATAGAAGTACATCACACTACATTAGAGACTCACACCAACTGTCAGGATAGAAGTACATAGCACTACATTAGAGACTCACACCAACTGTCAGGATAGAAGTACATCACACTACATTAGAGACTCACACCAACTGTCAGGATAGAAGTACATAACACTACATTAGAGACTCACACCAACTGTCAGGATAGAAGTACATACCACTACATTAGAGACTCATACCAACTGTCAGGATAGAAGTACATAACACTACATTAGAGACTCACACCAACTGTCAGGATAGAAGTACATAGCACTACATTAGAGACTCACACCAACTGTCAGGATAGAAGTACATACCACTACATTATAGACTCATACCAACTGTCAGGATAGAAGTACATCACACTACATTAGAGACTCACACCAACTGTCAGGATAGAAGTACATAACACTACATTAGAGACTCACACCAACTGTCAGGATAGAAGTACATCACACTACATTAGAGACTCACACCAACTGTCAGGATAGAAGTACATCACACTACATTAGAGACTCACACCAACTGTCAGGATAGAAGTACATAACACTACATTAGAGACTCACACCAACGGTCAGGATAGAAGTACATAACACTACATTAGAGACTCACACCAACTGTCAGGATAGAAGTACATAACACTACATTAGAGACTCACACCAACTGTCAGGATAGAAGTACATAGCACTACATTAGAGACTCACACCAACTGTCAGGATAGAAGTACATAACACTACATTAGAGACTCACACCAACTGTCAGGATAGAAGTACATAACACTACATTAGAGACTCACACCAACTGTCAGGATAGAAGTACATAACACTACATTAGAGACTCATACCAACTGTCAGGATAGAAGTACATAGCACTACATTAGAGACTCACACCAACTGTCAGGATAGAAGTACATAACACTACATTAGAGACTCACACCAACTGTCAGGATAGAAGTACATAACACTACATTAGAGACTCACACCAACTGTCAGGATAGAAGTACATAGCACTACATTAGAGACTCACACCAACTGTCAGGATAGAAGTACATAACACTACATTAGAGACTCACACCAACTGTCAGGATAGAAGTACATAACACTACATTAGAGACTCACACCAACTGTCAGGATAGAAGTACATAACACTACATTAGAGACTCACACCAACTGTCAGGATAGAAGTACATAGCACTACATTAGAGACTCACACCAACTGTCAGGATAGAAGTACATAACACTACATTAGAGACTCACACCAACTGTCAGGATAGAAGTACATAACACTACATTAGAGACTCACACCAACTGTCAGGATAGAAGTACATAACACTACATTAGAGACTCACACCAACTGTCAGGATAGAAGTACATAACACTACATTAGAGACTCACACCAACTGTCAGGATAGAAGTACATAACACTACATTAGAGACTCACACCAACTGTCAGGATAGAAGTACATAACACTACATTAGAGACTCACACCAACTGTCAGGATAGAAGTACATAACACTACATTAGAGACTCACACCAACTGTCAGGATAGAAATACATAACGCTACATTAGAGACTCACACCAACTGTCAGGATAGAAGTACATAACACTACATTAGAGACTCACACCAACTGTCAGGATAGAAGTACATAACACGACATTAGAGACTCACACCAACTGTCAGGATAGAAGTACATAACACGGCATTAGAGACTCACACCAACTGTCAGGATAGAAGTACATAACACTACATTAGAGACTCACACCAACTGTCAGGATAGAAGTACATAACACGACATTAGAGACTCACACCAACTGTCAGGATAGAAGTACATAACACTACATTAGAGACTCACACCAACTGTCAGGATAGAAGTACATAACACTACATTAGAGACTCACACCAACTGTCAGGAAAGAAGTACCTAACACTACATTAGAGACTCATACCAACTGTCAGGATAGAAGTACATAACACTACATAAGAGACTCACACCAACTGTCAGGATAGAAGTACATAACACTACATTAGAGACTCACACCAACTGTCAGGATAGAAATACATAACACTACATTAGAGACTCACACCAACTGTCAGGATAGAAGTACATAACACTACATTAGAGACTCACACCAACTGTCAGGATAGAAGTACATAGCACTACATTAGAGACTCACACCAACTGTCAGGATAGAAGTACATAACACTACATTAGAGACTCACACCAACTGTCAGGATAGAAGTACATAACACTACATTAGAGACTCACACCAACTGTCAGGATAGAAGTACATAACACTACATTAGAGACTCACACCAACTGTCAGGATAGAAGTACATAACACTACATTAGAGACTCACACCAACTGTCAGGATAGAAGTACATAACACTACATTAGAGACTCACACCAACTGTCAGGATAGAAGTACATAACACTACATTAGAGACTCACACCAACTGTCAGGATAGAAGTACATAACACTACATTAGAGACTCACACCAACTGTCAGGATAGAAATACATAACGCTACATTAGAGACTCACACCAACTGTCAGGATAGAAGTACATAACACTACATTAGAGACTCACACCAACTGTCAGGATAGAAGTACATAACACGACATTAGAGACTCACACCAACTGTCAGGATAGAAGTACATAACACGGCATTAGAGACTCACACCAACTGTCAGGATAGAAGTACATAACACTACATTAGAGACTCACACCAACTGTCAGGATAGAAGTACATAACACGACATTAGAGACTCACACCAACTGTCAGGATAGAAGTACATAACACTACATTAGAGACTCACACCAACTGTCAGGATAGAAGTACATAACACTACATTAGAGACTCACACCAACTGTCAGGAAAGAAGTACCTAACACTACATTAGAGACTCATACCAACTGTCAGGATAGAAGTACATAACACTACATAAGAGACTCACACCAACTGTCAGGATAGAAGTACATAACACTACATTAGAGACTCACACCAACTGTCAGGATAGAAATACATAACACTACATTAGAGACTCACACCAACTGTCAGGATAGAAGTACATAACACTACATAAGAGACTCACAGCAACTGTCAGGATAGAAGTACATACCACTACATTAGAGACTCACACCAACTGTCAGGATAGAAGTACATCACACTACATTAGAGACTCACACCAACTGTCAGGATAGAAGTACATAGCACTACATTAGAGACTCACACCAACTGTCAGGATAGAAGTACATCACACTACATTAGAGACTCACACCAACTGTCAGGATAGAAGTACATAACACTACATTAGAGACTCACACCAACTGTCAGGATAGAAGTACATACCACTACATTAGAGACTCATACCAACTGTCAGGATAGAAGTACATAACACTACATTAGAGACTCACACCAACTGTCAGGATAGAAGTACATAGCACTACATTAGAGACTCACACCAACTGTCAGGATAGAAATACATAACACTACATTAGAGTCTCATACCAACTGTCAGGATAGAAGTACATAACACTACATTAGAGACTCACACCAACTGTCAGGATAGAAGTACATAACACTACATTAGAGACTCACACCAACTGTCAGGATAGAAGTACATAACACTACATTAGAGACTCACACCAACTGTCAGGATAGAAGTACATAGCACTACATTAGAGACTCACACCAACTGTCAGGATAGAAGTACATACCACTACATTAGAGACTCACACCAACTGTCAGGATAGAAGTACATAACACTACATTAGAGACTCACACCAACTGTCAGGATAGAAGTACATAACACTACATTAGAGACTCACACCAACTGTCAGGATAGAAGTACATAACACGACATTAGAGACTCACACCAACTGTCAGGATAGAAGTACATAACACGACATTAGAGACTCACACCAACTGTCAGGATAGAAGTACATAACACGGCATTAGAGACTCACACCAACTGTCAGGATAGAAGTACATAACACTACATTAGAGACTCACACCAACTGTCAGGATAGAAGTACATAACACGACATTAGAGACTCACACCAACTGTCAGGATAGAAGTACATAACACTACATTAGAGACTCACACCAACTGTCAGGATAGAAGTACATAACACTACATTAGAGACTCACACCAACTGTCAGGATAGAAGTACATAACACTACATTAGAGACTCACACCAACTGTCAGGATAGAAGTACATAACACTACATTAGAGACTCACACCAACTGTCAGGATAGAAGTACATCACACTACATTAAAGACTCACACCAACTGTCAGGATAGAAATACATAACGCTACATTAGAGACTCACACCAACTGTCAGGATAGAAATACATAACACTACATTAGAGACTCACACCAACTGTCAGGATAGAAGTACATAACACTACATTAGA
>NC_092088.1:97958432-98097952 GCF_045679555.1 Salvelinus alpinus
TCTCTACTCTCCTCTCTACTCTCCCCTCTCTACTCTCTCCTCTCTCCTCTCTACTCTCTCCCCTCTCTACTCTCCTCTCTACTCTCTCCTCTCCTCTCTACTCTCCCCTCTCTACTCTCTCCTCTCTCCTCTCCCCTCTCTACTCTCCCCCCTCCCCTCTCCCCTCTCTACTCTCCCCTCTCTACTCTCCCCTCTCCCCTCCCCTCTCCCCTCTCTACTCTCCCCTCTCTACTCTCCCCTCTCCCCTCCCCTCTCCCCTCTCTACTCTCCACGCTCCCCTCTCCTCTCTCTACTCTCCCCTCCCCTCTCCCCTCTCTACTCTCCCCTCTCCCCTCTCCTCTCTCTACTCTCCCCGCTCTACTCTCTACTCTCCCCGCTCTACTCTCCACGCTCCCCTCTCCTCTCTCTACTCTCCACTCCCCTCTCCCCTCTCTACTCTCCCCTCTCCCCTCTCCTCTCTCTACTCTCCCCGCTCTACTCTCTACTCTCCCCGCTCTACTCTCCACGCTCCCCTCTCCCCTCTCCACGCTCCCCTCTCCTCTCTCTACTCTCCCCGCTCTACTCTCCACGCTCCCCTCTCCTCTCTACTCTCCCCGCTCCCCTCTCCTCTCCCCTCTCCCCTCTCTACTCTCCCCTCTCCCCTCTCCTCTCCCCTCTCTACTCTCCTCTCTCTACTGTCCCCTCTATATGTACTCTCTACTCTCCCCTCTCTACTCTCTCCTCTCCCCTCTCTACTCTCCCCTCTCTACTCTCCCCCCTCTACTCTCCCCTCTATATGTACTCTCTAATCTCTCCTCTCCCCTCTAATCTCTCCTCTCCCCTCTCTACTCTCCCCTCTCTACTGTCCCCTCTCTACTCCCCTCTCTACTCTCCCCTCTATATGTACTCTCTACTCTCCCCTCTCCCCTCTCTCCTCTCCCCTCTCTACTCTCCACTCTCTCCTCTCCCCCCTCTACTCTCCCCTCTATATGTACTCTCTAATCTCTCCTCTCCCCTCTAATCTCTCCTCTCCCCTCTCTACTCTCCCCTCTCTACTGTCCCCTCTCTACTGTCCCCTCTCTACTCTCCTCTCTATATGTACTCTCTAATCTCTACTCTCCCCTCTCCTCTCTACTCTCCCCTCTCCTCTCTACTCTCCTCTCTACTCTCCCCTCTACTCTCCCCTCTATATGTACTCTCTAATCTCTACTCTCCCCTCTCCTCTCCCCTCTCCCCTCTCTACTCTCCCCTCTCTACTCTCCCCTCTCTACTCTCCCCTCTCCCCTCTCCTCTACTCTCCCCCCTCTCCCCTCTCCTCTCCCCTCTCTACTCTCCCCCCTCTACTCTCCCCTCTATATGTACTCTCTACTCTCCCCTCTCCCCTCTCTACTGTCCCCTCTCTACTCTCCTCTCTCCTCTCCCCTCTCTACTCTCCCCCCTCTACTATCCCCCCTCTACTATCCCCTCTATATGTACTCTCTACTCTCCCCTCTCCCCTCTCTCCTCTCCCCTCTCTACTCTCCTCTTTCCTCTCCCCTCTCTCCTCTCTCCTCTCTACTCTCCCCTCTCTCGTCTCCCCTCTCTACTCTCTACTCTCCCCTCTCTCCTCTCCCCTCTCTACTCTCCTCTCTCCTCTCCCCTCTCTAGTCTCCCCTCTCTACTCTCCTCTCTCCTCTCCCCTCTCCTCTCCCTCCCCTCTCCTCTCTACTCTCCCCTCTCCTCTCCCCTCCTCTCCCCTCTCTACTCTCCCCTCTCTACTCTCCTCTCTCTCCTCTCCCCTCTCCTCTCTCTACTCTCCACGCTCCCCTCTCCCCTCTCTACTCCCCCCTCTCTACTCTCCACGCTCCCCTCTCTCCTCTCTACTCTCCCCTCTCCTCTCCCCTCTCCCCTCTCTACTCTCCCATCTTCCCTCTCCTCTCCTCTCACCTCTCCCCTCTCTACTCTCCACGCTCCCCTCTCCTCTCCCCTCCCCTCTCCTCTCTACTCTCCACGCTCCCCTCCCCTCTCCTCTCTCTACTCTCCCCTCTATATGTACTCTCTAATCTCTACTCTCCACGCTCCCCTCTCTACTCTCCCCTCTCTACTCTCTACTCTCCCCTCTCTAATCTCTACTCTCCCCTCTCTACTCTCCTCTCTCTACTCTCCCCTCTATATGTACTCTCTAATCTCCCCTCTCCTCTCCCCTCTCTATTCTCCCCTCTCCTCTCTCTACTCTCCCCTCTCTACTCTCCCCTCTATATGTACTCTCTACTCTCCCCTCTCCCCTCTCTACTCTCCCCTCTCTCCTCTCTACTCTCCCCTCTATATGTACTCTCTACTCTCCCCTCTCCCCTCTCTACTCTCCCCTCTCTCCTCTCCCCTCTCTACTCTCCCCTCTACATGTACTCTCTACTCTCTCCTCTCCCCTCTCTACTCTCCCCTCTCCCCTCTCTACTCTCCCCTCTCCCCTCTCTCCTCTCCCCTCTCTACTCTCCCCTCTATATGTACTCTCTACTCTCTCCTCTCCCCTCTAATCTCTCCTCTCCCGTCTCTACTCTCCCCTCTCTACTGTCCCCTCTCTACTCTCCCCTCTATATGTACTCTCTACTCTCCCCTCTCCCCTCTCTCCTCTCCCCTCTCTACTCTCCACTCTCTCCTCTCCCCCCTCTACTCTCCCCTCTATATGTACTCTCTAATCTCTCCTCTCCCCTCTAATCTCTCCTCTCCCCTCTCTACTCTCCCCTCTCTACTGTCCCCTCTCTACTCTCCTCTCTATATGTACTCTCTAATCTCTACTCTCCCCTCTCCTCTCTACTCTCCCCTCTCCTCTGTACTCTCCCCTCTCCTCTCTCCTCTCTCCTCTCCCCTCTATATGTACTCTCGAATCTCTACTCTCCCCTCTCCTCTCCCCTCTCCCCTCTCTACTCTCCCCTCTCTACTCTCTCCTCTCCCCTCTCTACTCTCCCCTCTCCCATCTCCTCTCCCCCCTCTCCCCTCTCCTCTCCTCTCCCCTCTCTACTCTCCCCCCTCTACATGTACTCTCTACTCTCCCCTGTCCCCTCTCTACTGTCCCCTCTCTACTCTCCTCTCTCCTCTCCCCTCTCTACTCTCCCCCCTCTACTATCCCCTCTATATGTACTCTCTACTCTCCCCTCTCCCCTCTCTCCTCTCCCCTCTCTACTCTCCTCTCTCCTCTCCCCTCTCTCCTCTCTCCTCTCTACTCTCCCCTCTCTCGTCTCCCCTCTCTACTCTCTACTCTCCCCTCTCTCCTCTCCCCTCTCTACTCTCCTCTCTCCTCTCCCCTCTCCTCTCCCCTCCCCTCTCCTCTCTCCTCTCCCCTCTCTCCTCTCCCCTCTCTAGTCTCCCCTCTCTACTCTCCTCTCTCCTCTCCTCTCTACTCTCCCCTCTCCTCTCTACTCTCCCCTCTCCTCTCCCCTCTCCCCTCCTCTCTCCTCTCCCCTCTCTACTCTCCTCTCTCTCCTCTCCCCTCTCCTCTCTCTACTCTCCATGCTCCCCTCTCCCCTCTCTCCTCCCCCCTCTCGACTCTCCACGCTCCCCTCTCTCCTCTCTACTCTCCCCTCTCCTCTCCCCTCTCCCCTCTCTACTCTCCCATCTTCCCTCTCCTCTCCTCTCTCCTCTCCCCTCTCTACTCTCCACGCTCCCCTCTCCTCTCCCCTCCCCTCTCCTCTCTACTCTCCACGCTCCCCTCCCCTCTACTCTCTCTACTCTCCCCTCTATATGTACTCTCTAATCTCTACTCTCCACGATCCCCTCTCTACTCTTCCCTCCTTACTCTCCCCTCTCTAATCTCTACTCTCCCCTCTCCTCTCCCCTCTCTATTCTCCCCTCTCCTCTCTCTACTCTCCCCTCTCTACTCTCCCCTCTATATGTACTCAAACTCTCCCCTCTCCCCTCTCTACTCTCCCCTCTCTCCTCTCCCCTTTCTCCTCTCCCCTCTCTACTCTCCCCTCTATATGTACTCTCTACTCTCTCCTCTCCCCTCTCTCCTCTCCCCTCTCTACTCTCCCCTCTCTACTCTCCCCTCTATATGTACTCTCTACTCTCTCCTCTCCCCTCTCTACTCTCCTCTCTCCCCTCTCTACTCTCCTCCCTCTACTCTCCTCTCTCTACTCTCCTCTCTCTACTCTCTCTACTCTCTACTCTCTCTACTCTCCTCTCTCTACTCTCCTCTCTCTACTCTCCTCTCTCTACTCTCCTCTCTCTACTCTCCTCTCTCTACTCTCCTCTCTCTACTCTCCTCTCTCCACGCTCCCCTCTCCTCTCTCTACTCTCCCCTCTCTACTCTCCCCTCTCTACTCTCCACGCTCCCCTCTCCTCTCTCTACTCTCCTCTCTCTCCTCTCTCCTCTCTACCCTCCCCTCTCTACTCTCTACTCTCTCCTCTCTACTCTCCTCTCTCTACTCTCCTCTCTCCACGCTCCCCTCTCCTCTCTCTACTCTCCCCTCTCTAATCTCCTCCTTCTACTCTCCCCTCTCTAATCTCCTCCTTCTACTCTCCCCTCTATATGTACTCTCTACTCTCCCCTCTCCTCTCTATTCTCCCCTCTCTACTCTCCCCTCTCTACTCTCCCCTCTATATGTACTCTCTACTCTCCCCTCTCCCCTCTCTCCTCTCCCCTCTCCTCTCTCCTCTCCCCTCTCTACTCTCCCCTCTCTCCTCTCCTCTCTATTCTCCCCTCTATATGTATTCTCTACTCTCCCCTCTCTACTCTCCTCTCTACTCTCCTCTCTCTACTCTCCCCTCTATATGTACTCTCTAATCTCCACTCTCCCCTCTCCTCTCTACTCTCCCCTCTCTCCTCTCCCCTCTCTCCTCTCTTCTCCCCTCTCCTCTCTCCTCTCCCCTCTCTACTCTCCACGCTCCCCTCTCCTCTCCCCTCCCCTCTCCTCTCTACTCTCCACGCTCCCCTCCCTCTCTCTACTCTCCCCTCTCTACTCTCCCCTCTCTACTCTCCTCTCTACTCTCCCCTCTCTACTCTCCTCTCTCTACTCTCCCCTCTATATGTACTCTCTAATCTCCACTCTCCCCTCTCTCCTCTCCCCTCTCCTCTCTACTCTCACCTCTCTACTCTCCACGCTCCCCTCTCCTCTCCCCTCCCCTCTCCTCTCTACTCTCCACGCTCCCCTCTCCTCTCTACTCTCCACGCTCCCCTCTCCTCTCTACTCTCCCCTCTCTACTCTCCCCTCTCTCCTCTCCTCTCCCCTCTCCTCTCTACTCTCCCCTCTCTACTCTCCACGCTCCCCTCTCCTCTCCCCTCCCCTCTCCTCTCTACTCTCCACGCTCCCCTCTCCTCTCTACTCTCCCCTCTCCTCTCTACTCTCCCCTCTCTACTCTCCCCTCTCTCCTCTCCTCTCTACGTTCCCCTCTCTACTCTCCCCGCTCTTCTCTCCCCGCTCCTCTCTACTCTCCCCTCTCCTCTCTACTCTCCCCTCTCCTCTCTACTCTCCCCTCTCCTCTCTACTCTCCCCTCTCCTCTCTTCTCTCCCCTCTCCTCTCTACTCTCCACGCTCCCCTCTCCCCTCTCTACTCTCCCCTCTCCCCTCTCTACTCTCCTCTCTCTACTCTCCCCTCTATATGTACTCTCTAATCTCCACTCTCCCCTCTCTCCTCTCCCCTCTCCTCTCTACTCTCCCCTCTCTACTCTCCACGCTCCCCTCTCCTCTCCCCTCCCCTCTCCTCTCTACTCTCCACGCTCCCCTCTCCTCTCTACTCTCCCCTCTCTACTCTCCCCTCTCTCCTCTCCTCTCTACGCTCCCCTCTCTACTCTCCCCTCTCTACTCTCCTCTCTCTACTCTCCCCTCTATATGTCCTCTCTAATCTCCACTCTCCCCTCTCTCCTCTCCCCTCTCCTCTCTACTCTCCCCTCTCTACTCTCCACGCTCCCCTCTCCTCTCCCCTCCCCTCTCCTCTCTACTCTCCACGCTCCCCTCTCCTCTCTACTCTCCCCTCTCTCCTCTCCTCTCTACGCTCCCCTCTCTACTCTCCCCGCTCTTCTCTCCCCGCTCCTCTCTACTCTCCCCTCTCCTCTCTACTCTCCCCTCTCCTCTCTACTATCCCCTCTCCTCTCTACTATCCCCTCTCCTCTCTACTCTCCCCTCTCCTCTCTACTCTCCCCTCTCCTCTCTACTCTCCACGCTCCCCTCTCCCCTCTCTACTCTCCTCTCTACTCTCCCCTCTCTACTCTCCACGCTCCCCCCTCTCCTCTCTACTCTCCCCTCTCTACTCTCCCCGCTCCCCTCTCCCCTCTCCTCTCTACTCTCTCCTCTCTACTCTCCCCTCTATATGTACTCTCTCCTCTCTACTCTCCCCTCTCTACTCTCCTCTCTACTCTCCCCTCTCTACTCTCCACGCTCCCCCCTCTCCTCTCTACTCTCCCCTCTCTACTCTCCCCGCTCCCCTCTCCCCTCTCCTCTCTACTGCCCCCTCTATATGTACTCTCTCCTCTCTACTCTCTCCTCTCTACTCTCCCCTCTCTCCTCTCCCCTCTCTACTCTCCTCTCTCCTCTCCCCTCTCCTCTCCCTTCCCCTCTCTACTCTCCTCTCTCCTCTCCTCTCTCCTCTCCCCTCTCCTCTCCCCTCTCCCCTCCTCTCTCCTCTCCCCTCTCTACTCTCCTCTCTCTCCTCTCCCCTCTCCTCTCTCTACTCTCCACGCTCCCCTCTCCCCTCTCTACTCCCCCCTCTCTACTCTCCACGCTCCCCTCTCTCCTCTCTACTCTCCCCTCTCCTCTCCCCTCTCTACTCTCCCATCTTCCCTCTCCTCTCCCCTCACCTCTCCCCTCTCTACTCTCCACGCTCCCCTCTCCTCTCCCCTCCCCTCTCCTCTCTACTCTCCACGCTCCCCTCCCCTCTACTCTCTCTACTCTCCCCTCTATATGTACTCTCTAATCTCTACTCTCCACGCTCCCCTCTCTACTCTCCCCTCTCTACTCTCCCCTCTCTAATCTCTACTCTCCCCTCTCTACTCTCCTCTCTCTACTCTCCCCTCTATATGTACTCTCTAATCTCCCCTCTCCTCTCCCCTCTCTATTCTCCCCTCTCCTCTCTCTACTCTCCCCTCTCTACTCTCCCCTCTATATGTACTCAAACTCTCCCCTCTCCCCTCTCTCCTCTCCCCTCTCTACTCTCCCCTCTCTACTCTCCCCTCTCTACTCTCCCCTCTCTACTCTCCCCTCTATATGTACTCTCTACTCTCTCCTCTCCCCTCTCTCCTCTCCCCTCTCTCCTCTCCCCTCTCTCCTCTCCCCTCTCTACTCTCCCCTCTATATGTACTCTCTACTCTCTCCTCTCCCCTCTCTACTCTCCTCTCTACTCTCCTCTCTCTACTCTCCCCTCTCTACTCTCCCCTCTCTACTCTCCTCTCTCTACTCTCCTCTCTCTACTCTCCTCTCTCTACTCTCCTCTCTCTACTCTCCTCTCTCTACTCTCCTCTCTCTACTCTCCTCTCTCTACTCTCCTCTCTCTACTCTCCTCTCTCTACTCTCCTCTCTCCACGCTCCCCTCTCCTCTCTCTACTCTCCCCTCTCTACTCTCCCCTCTCTACTCTCCCCTCTCTACTCTCCACGCTCCCCTCTCCTCTCTCTACTCTCCTCTCTCTCCTCTCTACTCTCCCCTCTCTACTCTCTACTCTCTCCTCTCTCCTCTCTACTCTCCTCTCTCTACTCTCCTCTCTCCACGCTCCCCTCTCCTCTCTCTACTCTCCCCTCTCTAATCTCCTCCTTCTACTCTCCCCTCTATATGTACTCTCTACTCTCCCCTCTCCTCTCTATTCTCCCCTCTCTACTCTCCCCTCTCTACTCTCCCCTCTATATGTACTCTCTACTCTCCCCTCTCCCCTCTCTCCTCTCCCCTCTCCTCTCTCCTCTCCCCTCTCTACTCTCCCCTCTCTCCTCTCCTCTCTATTCTCCCCTCTATATGTATTCTCTACTCTCCCCTCTCTACTCTCCTCTCTACTCTCCTCTCTCTACTCTCCCCTCTATATGTACTCTCTAATCTCCACTCTCCCCTCTACTCTCCCCTCTCTACTCTCCACGCTCCCCTCTCCTCTCCCCTCCCCTCTCCTCTCTACTCTCCACGCTCCCCTCTCCTCTCTATTCTCCACGCTCCCCTCCCCTCTCTACTCTCCCCTCTCTACTCTCCTCTCTCTACTCTCCCCTCTATATCCCCGCTATATGTACTCTCTAATCTCCACTCTCCCCTCTCTCCTCTCCCCTCTCCTCTCTCTACTCTCCACGCTCCCCTCTCCTCTCCCCTCCCCTCTCCTCTCTACTCTCCACGCTCCCCTCTCCTCTCTACTCTCCACGCTCCCCTCTCCTCTCTACTCTCCCCTCTCTCCTCTCCCCTCTCTCCTATCTTCTCCCCTCTCCTCTCTACTCTCCCCTCTCTACTCTCCACGCTCCCCTCTCCTCTCCCCTCCCCTCTCCTCTCTACTCTCCACGCTCCCCTCTCCTCTATATTCTCCCCTCTATATGTACTCTCTACTCTCCCCTCTCTACTCTCCCCTCTCTACTCTCCTCTCTATACTCTCCCCTCTATATGTACTCTCTAATCTCCACTCTCCCCTCTCTCCTCTCCCCTCTCTCCTCTCTTCTCCCCTCTCCTCTCTCCTCTCCCCTCTCTACTCTCCACGCTCCCCTCTCCTCTCCCCTCCCCTCTCCTCTCTACTCTCCACGCTCCCCTCCCCTCTCTACTCTCCCATCTCTACTCTCCCCTCTCTACTCTCCTCTCTCTACTCTCCCCTCTATATGTACTCTCTAATCTCCACTCTCCCCTCTCTCCTCTCCCCTCTCCTCTCTACTCTCACCTCTCTACTCTCCACGCTCCCCTCTCCTCTCTACTCTCCACGCTCCCCTCTCCTCTCTACTCTCCACGCTCCCCTCTCCTCTCTACTCTCCCCTCTCTACTCTCTCCTCTCCTCTCCCCTCTCCTCTCTACTCTCCCCTCTCTACTCTCCACGCTCCCCTCTCCTCTCCCCTCCCCTCTCCTCTCTACTCTCCACGCTCCCCTCTCCTCTCTACTCTCCACGCTCCCCTCTCCTCTCTACTCTCCCCTCTCTACTCTCCTCTCTACGCTCCCCTCTCTACTCTCCCCGCTCTTCTCTCCCCGCTCCTCTCTACTCTCCCCTCTCCTCTCTACTCTCCCCTCTCCTCTCTACTATCCCCTCTCCTCTCTACTCTCCCCTCTCCTCTCTTCTCTCCCCTCTCCTCTCTACTCTCCACGCTCCCCTCTCCCCTCTCTACTCTCCCCTCTCCCCTCTCTACTCTCCTCTCTCTACTCTCCCCTCTATATGTACTCTCTAATCTCCACTCTCCCCTCTCTCCTCTCCCCTCTCCTCTCTACTCTCCCCTCTCTACTCTCCACGCTCCCCTCTCCTCTCCCCTCCCCTCTCCTCTCTACTCTCCACGCTCCCCTCTCCTCTCTACTCTCCCCTCTCTCCTCTCCTCTCTACGCTCCCCTCTCTACTCTCCCCTCTCTACTCTCCTCTCTCTACTCTCCCCTCTATATGTCCTCTCTAATCTCCACTCTCCCCTCTCTCCTCTCCCCTCTCCTCTCTACTCTCCCCTCTCTACTCTCCACGCTCCCCTCTCCTCTCCCCTCCCCTCTCCTCTCTACTCTCCACGCTCCCCTCTCCTCTCTACTCTCCCCTCTCTCCTCTCCTCTCTACGCTCCCCTCTCTCCTCTCTACGCTCCCCTCTCTACTCTCCCCGCTCTTCTCTCCCCGCTCCTCTCTACTCTCCCCTCTCCTCTCTACTCTCCCCTCTCCTCTCTACTATCCCCTCTCCTCTCTACTCTCCCCTCTCCTCTCTACTCTCCCCTCTCCTCTCTACTCTCCACGCTCCCCTCTCCCCTCTCTACTCTCCTCTCTACTCTCCCCTCTCTACTCTCCACGCTCCCCCCTCTCCTCTCTACTCTCCCCTCTCTACTCTCCCCGCTCCCCTCTCCCCTCTCCTCTCTACTCTCTCCTCTCTACTCTCCCCTCTATATGTACTCTCTCCTCTCTACTCTCCCCTCTCTACTCTCCTCTCTACTCTCCCCTCTCTACTCTCCACGCTCCCCCCTCTCCTCTCTACTCTCCCCTCTCTACTCTCCCCGCTCCCCTCTCCCCTCTCCTCTCTACTGCCCCCTCTATATGTACTCTCTCCTCTCTACTCTCTCCTCTCTACTCTCCCCTCTCCTCTCCATGCTCCCCCCTCTCCTCTCCATGCTCCCCTCTCTCCTCTCCCCTCTCCCCTCTCTACATGTACTCTCTACTCTCCACGCTCCCCTCTCTACTCTCCCCTCTCTACTCCGCTCTCTACTCTCCCCTCTATATGTACTCTCTCCTCTCCCCTCTCTCCTCTCCCCTCTCTCCTCTCCCCTCTCTCCTCTCCCCTCTATATGTACTCTCTACTCTCCCCTCTCCTCTCTACTCTCCACGCTCCCCTCTCCCCTCTCTACTCTCCCCTCTCCACGCTCCCCTCTCCCCTCTCTACTCTCCCCTCTCCACGCTCCCCTCTCTCCTCTCCCCTCTCTATTCTCCCCTATTTTATCTCTACTATCCCTCCCCGACTCTCTACTCTCCCCTCTACACTCTACTCCCAACTCTACACTCTACTCTCCCCTCTCCCTTCCCAACTCTCTACTCTACACTCTACTCCCCCTCTCTATTATGTGCTCACTACTCCCTATTCTCTAGTCTTTTCTGTATCATAGATCCAGGTGAAAGCATGCAGCTAGATGTCAACAAGGAGAGCAACCACAGAGTCAGCTGGGATGCTAGTCTGAATTATGTATGACTAGGACATTCAGAACACAGGGTTATATCAGCAACGAAAGAGAGAGAGAGAGAGAGAGAGAGATGGAGAAAGAGATGAATAGAAATGTTTCAGAAGTTATATCAGCATCAAGAGTCACGGATAAAATCTGGAAGATATTGGAACAAGGAAGATACAGAAGATATTGGAACTTTCAACATTAAAGTAACTTTTCTGTTCCAAGCAATAACACTTTTTTTTTTTACACAGACAATTACACTCATGTTGAATGGTACAACTCTAACTGTTAGTCTGAAATCTGGCTTGTCCACTACTCATTTAAACTGCATACCGTGTACTAATCACACTACATACTATTGTAAGCTGTTGTATAGCAAAACATCATCGTACTACATACTGTTTAGTAAAACCTCATCACACTACATACTATTTAGTAAAACATCATCATACTACATACTATTTAGTAAAACATCATCATACTACATACTGTTTAGTAAAACATCATCATACTACATACTATTTAGTAAAACATCATCATACTACATACTATTTAGTAAAACATCATCATACTACATACTATTTAGTAAAACATCATACTACATACTATTTAGTAAAACATCATCATACTACATACTATTTAGTAAAACATCATCATACTACATACTATTTAGAACATACTGTATGTAAAACATCATCATACTACATACTATTTAGTAAAACATCATCATACTACATACTATTTAGAACATACTGTTTAGTAAAACATCATCATACTACATACTATTTAGTAAAACATCATCATACTACATACTATTTAGTAAAACATCATCATACTACATACTATTTAGAACATACTGTATGTAAAACATCATCATACTACATACTATTTAGTAAAACATCATCATACTACATACTATTTAGAACATACTGTATGTAAAACATCAGCACACTACTCATCCATACTGAGAAGGCATCAAATAATGCTCAATCACGCATGTTCCCCGCCATTTGTTACGTTCTGTAGAGCAAGTCCCCTATTCTGATTATCAGCTGTTGTTAACACAGGTGGGTGTGAAAAGACGATTCTCTTCTGTGATAGTGTGCAGCGATTTCTACCAGATGAAAAGCTGGAATCAGTATGACATCCTGGCATTTTAAGCATAGTACATTTTAGAAATTTCACATAGTATAAAACTATTTTCGCATACTGTTGTGTCATCGGCAAATTTAATGATGGTGTTGGAGTTGTGCCTGGCCATGCAGTCATGAGTGAACAGGGAGTACAGGAGGGGGCTGAGCACTCACCCCTGAGGGGCCCCTGTGTTGAGGATCAGCGTGACGGATGTGTTGTTACCTACCTGCCTGCTATTTATAACTCAAGCATGAGTATATGGACACGGCTAAAGTCTTATAACTGGCACTTATAATAACGTATTATGTGGGTGTACAGCTATGTCAAAGGTCACAGTCATGAAAAACAACATGTTAACTGTTTTTGCCAAACAGCAAACTGGACTATTTGATAAGAACATTGCCCAGATACAGTACACCAAAGCTCAAATAACCTCTGAATGTTCTGTACACGTGATTATCTAGAGACTAGAGAAACCTTCTCTGCTATAATTCAAGTCAGGAGCCTAATCGATATACAGTACTTGCCACAGAGCACACTGTATAAATAGGGCATAGCTAGAAATTTTACACATGAATTCATATAAAAATACCCTCTGTAATAAACTTGTTATCAGTAATACAGGAGGACGTGTCCCAAACGGCTCCCTATTCAAATCAAATCAAATTTTATTGGTCACATGCGCCGAATACAACAGGTGTAGACCTTACAGTGAAAGGCTTACTTACGAGCTCCTAACCAACAGTGCGGTTTCAAAAAATATGGATAAGAATAAGATATAAAAGTAACAAGCAATTAAAGAGGAGCAGTAAATAAGAACAATATATACGGGGGGGGGGGGGGGTACAGAGTCAATGTGCGGGGGCACCGGTTAGTCGAGGTAGTATGTACATGTAGGGAGAGTTAATTAAAATGACTATGCATAGATGACAACAGAGGGTGGCAGTGGTGTGGGGAGGGGCAATGCAAATAGTCTGGGGAGCCATTTGACTAGATGTTCAGGAGTCTTATGGCTTGGGGGGTAGAAGCTGTTTAGAAGCCTCTTGGACCTAGACTTGTCGCTCCGGTACCGCTTGCCGTGTGGTAGCAGAGACAACAGTCTATGACTAGGGAGGCTGGAGTCTTTGACAATTTTTAGGGCCTTCCTCTGACACCGCCTGGTATAGAGGTCCTGGATGGAAGGAAGCTTGGCCCCAGTGATGTACTGGGCCGTACCCACTACCCTCTGTAGTGCCTTGCGGTCGGAGGTCGAGCAATTGCCATACCAGGCAGTGATGCAACCAGTGAGGATGCTCTCGATGGTGCAGCTGTAGAACCCTTTGAGGATCTGGGGGCCCATGCCAAATATTTTCAGTTTCCTGAGGGGGAATAGGTTTTGTCGTGCCCGCTTCACGACTGTCATGGTATGCTTGGACCATGTTAGTTTGTTGGTGATGTGGACACCAAGGAGCTTGAAGCTCTCAACCTGCTCCACTGCAGTCCCGTCGATGAGAATCGGGGCGTGCTCGGTCCTCTTTTTCCTGTAGTCCACAATCATCTCCTTTGTCTTGATCACGTTGAAGGAGAGGTTGTTGTCCTGGCACCACACGGCCAGGTCTCTGACCTCCTCCCTATAGGCTGTCTCGTTGTTGTCGGTGGTCAGGCCTACCACTGTTGTGTCATCGGCAAATTTAATGATGGTGTTGGAGTTGTGCCTGGCCATGCAGTCATGAGTGAACAGGGAGTACAGGAGGGGGCTGAGCACTCACCCCTGAGGGGCCCCTGTGTTGAGGATCAGCGTGACGGATGTGTTGGTACCTACCTTTACCACCTGGGGGGGCGGCCCGTCAGGAAGTCCAGGATCCAGTTGCAGAGGGAGGTGTTTAGTCCCATGGTCCTTAGCTTAGTGATGAGCTTTGAGGTGTTGAACGTTGAGCTGTGGTGGTGTTGAACGTTGAGCTATAGTCAATGAATAGCATTCTCACATAGGTGAACCTTTTGTCCAGGTGGGAAAGGGCAGTGTGGAGTGCAATAGAGACTACATCATCTGTGGATCTGTTGGGGCGGTATGCAAATTGAAGTGGGTCTAGGGTTTCTGGGATGATGGTATTGATGTGAGCCATGACCAGCCTTTCAAAGCACTTCGTGGCTACAGACGTGAGTGCTACGGGTCGGTAGTCATTTAGGCAGGTTACCTTAGTGTATTCCCTTTACAGTTCACTACTTCAGACCAGAGCCCTGTGGATCCTGGTCAAATAGAGTTCACTACTTCAGACCAGAGCCCTGTGGATCCTGGTCAAAAAGAGTTCACTACTTCATACCAGAGCCCTGTGGATCCTGGTCAAATAGAGTTCACTACTTCAGACCAGAGCCCTGTGGATCCTGGCCAAAAAGAGTTCACTACTTCAGACCAGAGCCCTGTGGATCCTTGCCAAAAAGAGTTCACTACTTCAGACCAGAGCGCTGTGGATCCTGGTCAAAAAGAGTTCACTACTTCAGACCAGAGCCCTGTGGATCCTGGTCAAATAGAGTTCACTACTTCAGACCAGAGCCCTGTGGATCCTGGCCAAAAAGAGTTCACTACTTCAGACCAGAGCCCTGTGGATCCTGGTCAAAAAGAGTTCACTACTTCAGACCAGAGCCCTGTGGATCCTGGTCAAATAGAGTTCACTACTTCAGACCAGAGCCCTGTGGATCCTGGCCAAAAATAGTTCACTACTTCAGACCAGAGCCCTGTGGATCCTGGTCAAATAGAGTTCACTACTTCAGACCAGAGCCCTGTGGATCCTGGCCAAATAGAGTTCACTACTTCAGACCAGAGCCCTGTGGATCCTGGTCAAATAGAGTTCACTACTTCAGACCAGAGCCCTGTGGATCCTGGCCAAAAAGAGTTCACTACTTCAGACCAGAGCCCTGTGGATCCTGGCCAAAAAGAGTTCACTACTTCAGACCAGAGCCCTGTGGATCCTGGCCAAAAAGAGTTCACTACTTCAGACCAGAGCCCTGTGGATCCTGGCCAAAAAGTGTTCACTACTTCAGACAAGAGCCCTGTGGATCCTGGTCAAATAGAGTTCACTACTTCAGACCAGAGCCCTGTGGATCCTGGCCAAAAAGAGTTCACTACTTCAGACCAGAGCCCTGTGGATCCTTGCCAAAAAGAGTTCACTACTTCAGACCAGAGCCCTGTGGATCCTGGTCAAATAGAGTTCACTACTTCAGACCAGAGCCCTGTGGATCCTGGCCAAAAATAGTTCACTACTTCAGACCAGAGCCCTGTGGATCCTGGTCAAATAGAGTTCACTACTTCAGACCAGAGCCCTGTGGATCCTGTTCAAATAGAGTTCACTACTTCAGACCAGAGCCCTGTGGATCCTGGTCAAAAAGAGTTCACTACTTCAGACCAGAGCCCTGTGGATCCTGGCCAAAAAGAGTTCACTACTTCAGAACAGAGCCCTGTGGATCCTGGTCAAAAAGAGTTCACTACTTCAGACCAGAGCCCTGTGGATCCTGGTCAAAAAGAGTTCACTACTTCAGACCAGAGCCCTGTGGATCCTGGCCAAAAAGAGTTCACTACTTCAGAACAGAGCCCTGTGGATCCTGGTCAAAAAGAGTTCACTACTTCAGACCAGAGCCCTGTGGATCCTGGTCAAAAAGAGTTCACTACTTCAGACCAGAGCCCTGTGGATCCTGGCCAAAAATAGTTCACTACTTCAGACCAGAGCGCTGTGGATCCTGGTCAAATAGAGTTCACTACTTCAGACCAGAGCCCTGTGGATCCTGGTCAAAAAGAGATCACTATGAAGGGAACAAGGAGCCATTTGGGACATAGTCCAGTGTGTATTATCAGGACATAAATAGGTCAGAGTCTAACAATCTGTGAAATCCTAGAGAGGATATCAGGTATTAGACAGGAACGTCTTGGTGTTGCCACTTCCTGCTTTGGGCTACTGTGCTATACGTTTTGGATTTTCAGTCACAATATTATGAAAAGAGTCTCTGAAACAGTATACTGTGTGTGTTGTAGTGTTATGTCATGGAAACTAGCCTGCGGTGCGGTACGGTGGCTCAGGTGTCTCAGTCTCAATGTTACTCTCCATATAGACTGAGTGTGGTGTCAGGAAAATAAAATAACCTCTCACTCAACGTCAACAAAAGAAAGGAGATGATCGTGGACTTCAGGAAACAGCAGAGGGAGCAGCCCCCTATCCACATCGACGGGACCGTAGTGGAGAAGGTGGAAAGTTTTAAGTTCCTGGGCGTACACATCACGGACAAACTGAAATGGTCCACCCACACAGACAGCGTGGTGAAGAAGGCGCAACAGCCCCTCTTCAACCTCAGGAGGCTGAAGAAATGTGGCTTGTCACCTAAAACACTCATCAACTTTTAGATGCACAATCGAGAGCATCCTGTCAGGCTGTATCACCGCCCACAACCACAGGCTCTCCAGAGGGTACAACACATCACCGGGGGCAACTACCTGCCCTCTATGACACCTTCAGCACCCGATGTCACAGGAAGGCCAAACATATCATCATGGACAACAACCACCCGATCCACTGCCTGTTCACCCCGCTACCATCCAGAAGGCAAGGTCAGTACAGGTGCATCAAAGCTGGGACCGAGAGACAGAAAAACAGCTTCTATCTCAAGGCCATCAGACTGTTAAACAGCCACCACTAACATTGAGTGGCTGCTGCCAACATACTGACTCAAATCTCTGGCCACTTTAATAAATGTAATAAATTGATTTAATGAAGGTATCATTAGTCACTTTAAATAACACCACTTTAATAATGTCTACATAGCTGACATTACTCATCTCATATGTATATACTGTATTCTATACCATCTACTGCATCTTGACTATGCCGCACGGCCATCGCTCATCCATATATTTATATGTACATATTCTTTATCCCTTTACATTGTGTGTATAAGGTAGTAGTTGTGGAATTGTTAGGTTAGATTACTGTTGGTTATTACTGCATTGTCGGAACTAGAAGCACAAGCATTTCGCTACACTCGCATTAACATCTGCTAACCATGTGTATGTGACAAATACAATTTGATTTGATTTGATTACTCCCCATATAGTCAGATATCACCAGTAATGTTAACATTACTCCCCAATATAATCAGATATCCCAGTGATGTTAACATTACTCCCCAATATAATCAGATATCCCAGTAATGTTAACATTACTCCCCAATATAATCAGATATCCCAGTAATGTTAACATTACTCCCCATATAATCAGATATCCCAGTGATGTTAACATTACTCCCCATAGTCAGATCCCCAGTGTTAACATTACTCCCCCAATATAATCAGATATCCCCAGTAATGTTAATATTACTCCCATATAATCAGATATCCCAGTGATGTTAACATTACTCCCATATAATCAGATATCCCAGTAATGTTAACATTACTCCCATATAATCAGATATCCCAGTGATGTAACATTACTCCCCATATAGTCTCAGATCCCCAGTAATGTTAATATTACTCCCATATAATCAGATATCCCAGTGATGTTAACATTACTCCCCAATATAATCAGATATCCCAGTGATGTTAACATTACTCCCATATAATCAGATATCCCCAGTAATGGTAATATTACTCCCATATAATCAGATATCCCAGTAATGTTAACATTACTCCCCATATAGTCCGTTATCCCAGTAATGTTAACATTACTCCCATATAGTCAGATATCCCCAGTAATGTTAACATTACTCCCATATAGTCAGATATCCCCGTAATATTAACATTACTCTCCATATAGTCTGACCCCCAATAATGTTAACATTACTCCCATATAGTCAGAGATCCCTCTGGCACAGATGAATGAAATGGCCATTCCTCTGTTGTCCCATGAACTGGCAGAGGCCGTAACCCAGATGTCCCCTGGCCGTGCACCGGGGGTCGATGGACTCCCAGTGGAGTTTTATAAAGAATTCTGGGGAATAATTGGACTGGACTTCTTTTGCGTGTTGCGTGAATGCGTCAGGAGAGTTGCCGATGTGCTGCCGTCGGGCGGCTCTGACTCTCCTGCTCTAAAAAGGTGAAGTTAAGAACTGGAGGACTGTGGCATTGCTCTGTGCGGACTACAAGATATTTGCCAAGGTCGTCTCTAACAAACTGAAGTCCCATCTGGACTCTAGTACACAAGGACCAAACATATTGTGTACCGGGACGCTCAATCACGGACAACTTGTTCTTAATCAGGGACATGTTGGACCTGTCGAGACATTGTAATGTGAACTTTGGACTGGTCTCTTTAGATCAAGAGAAGGCTTTTGATAGAGTGGACCATGAGTATCTGTTTAATGTGATGTCTGTGTTTGGGTTTGGGGAAAGGTTTTTGACCTGTGTGAAGATGTTGTATGCTGGGGCGTCATGTATGGTCAAGGTGGGAGGGGGGCTCAGTAGGCCAGTCTGGGTGAGACGGGGCATTAGACAAGGAGACTGCAGGGAGTGTGCTGGACAGGCATGGGTGTGGTGACAGGCATAGCAGTGTCAGCGTATGCAGATGACGTTTCTGTGATGGTCAGGGATGGTCAGAATATGCAGGCACTAGAGACCAGTCTGAAGGTGTACGAGGGAGCATCGTCAGTTAAGGTAAACTGGGGTAAGAGCAAAGCTCTGTTATGTGGGGCATGGGGGGATAGGGCCCCTCCTCTGCTTGGTATAAACTGGCTGTCCTCAACCCCCCCGCCAGTCTGCTCGCAGACCTGCAACGCAAGCTGGTGGACTTTTTCTGGTCGGGCCATCACTGGCTGAGGGCGGCAGTGTTGTACATGACCGTCCACGAAGGAGGACAGGGCCTGGTGGAACTGGAGAGCAGGATGGCTGCTTTTCAACTACAGGCGGTGCAGAGACTGCTGTACCTTACTGATGTCGGCTGGAGGGAACCAGCATGCGCACTGCTGAGGAGAGCTGGCGGATTAGGGTTGGACCGGCAGCTGTTCCTCATGAAGCTGGAGAGGCTGAGTACAGCAGGTCTCTCAGACATTTACTCTGCAGTGCTGAGGGCCTGGCAGCTGCTATGGCCCACACGAGAAGGGGGTGTGGAGCCTGGGCTGTGGGTGTGGGAGGAGCCTATCTTCCACAACCCAGCCATCCCTTTGAGATCGGTTCAGTCAGCCACCCTGCAGAGGCGACTGATGTCAGCGGGTTTACTAAGGCTGGGTGACCTGAGACTGCTGGGAGAGGAGGGGTGGAAAACCCCAGAAGTCCTAGCACAACAAACAGGAATAACGTCTTTTAGGCTGCTGGAGAGATTCCTGGAGGAGGTCCAGGAGGCACTGTCTGAGCCGGTAAGGGGGGTGTTTGAGTGGCCAAAGGGGGGAGGGGCCACCAATGTTTCCGCCACTGCAGGTGACGGCAGAGACTGGGGACTGGCAAGGGGGTCTGGAGGACTTGTTGGATTTTAACACTCCGAGCCTGGGGTGGGGGGGGGGGTGTTTGAGGGGGTGGGAGGTAAAGCCCTCTACAACCTCTGCATTAAGGTAAGGAACATTAGGAGCCTAACAGGCACAGCAGTGGCAGGGGGTATGTGGGGTGGAGAGTATGGTGGGTTTTAGATGGAGGGGGCTCTACAAACCCCCAGTACCAAGGAGGTCAGGGGGGTTCTACATGGAGCCCTGGCCACTAACAGCTGGTTGGCACGGGTTGAACCGGGAGTCGAACAGGGGTGTCCTTTCTGCGTTATGAGAGAAACTGTGATTCATGTGTTTTCTGTGTGCGCCAGGTTAATGCCATGAATGTCTCTGTTGGAATGTCTGTGTGAGAGGTTGGGGGGGGGTTACTGTTGGGGCTTGTTTTTAAGGGGGGGGTGAGGTTTTAATGAAATGAGAACGTTTCATTAAAGAAAGACAAAACGTCTCTCTCCCTCATATTACTGCAATATGTTCTGCATATGAATGGACCTGTGTGAGGAGGAGGTCACCGTGGCTTGGTTTTAATCTGATCTGTCAGTCTGACATCCAGTCTGACATCCAGTCTGACATCCAGTCTGACATCCAGTCTGACATCCAGTCTGACATCCAGTCTGACATCCAGTCTGACATCCAGTCTGACATCCAGTCTGACATCCAGTCTGACATCCAGTCTGACATCCAGTCTGACATCCAGTATGACATCCAGTATGACATCCAGTTCAACACAAAGATTTTCTTGCTGTGGTCAGAGACGACGTTGATTTACTTTCACCAATCACCCCCCACGTCACCCCCCCCCCCCCACATCCCCCCCACATCCCCAAAGTGAGGCACTTTAGTTAAGAGGAATGTCTGTCATTTTCAACAAATATTTATATATATGTCTGAATATTGACTTCTGAGTTAAAGTTGGAGGAACAAATAATGTCATTCCTTCTGTTCTGCGGCGCGGAGCTTTGAGATTCCTCCAAATCAATACTAGAGGACAAAATAAGCACTCATAGCACATCGTTGTTTGCCTGTGCGCCTCTTACTTGAGACAGACTGTACAGGATTCAGAACCATTACAGAGGTGTGTTGAGCCATTTATAACAGAACAACAACATCCTGGCATTCGTGCTTCATAACTGGACTGAAATATGAGCTGGTACTCCTTTTTGGGCAGCGGTACTCCTTGTATTTAGGTGCTGGTAGTCATCAGTACTCTGTACGGTCAGTAGGTACTCCTTGTATTTAGGTGCTGGTAGTCATCAGTACTCTGTACAGTGAGCAGGTACTCCAGTAGTGGAACATTAGAGTCTGTGATACTCTGTACGGTGAGCAGGTACTCCAGTAGTGGAACATTAGAGTCTGTGATACTCTGTACGGTGAGCAGGGACTCCAGTAGTGGGACATTAGAGTCTGTGATACTCTTTACGGTGAGCAGGGACTCCAGTAGTGGAACATTAGAGTCTGTGATACTCTGTACGGTGAGCAGGTACTCCAGTAGTGGAACATTAGAGTCTGTGATACTCTGTACGGTGAGCAGGTACTCCAGTAGTGGAACATTAGAGTCTGTGATACTCTGTACGGTGAGCAGGTACTCCAGTAGTGGAACATTAGAGTCTGTGATACTCTGTACGGTGAGCAGGTACTCCAGTAGTGGAACATTAGAGTCTGTGATACTCTGTACGGTGAGCAGGTACTCCAGTAGTGGAACATTAGAGTCTGTGATACTCTGTACGGTGAGCAGGTACTCCAGTAGTGGAACATTAGAGTCTGTGATACTCTGTACGGTGAGCAGGTACTCCAGTAGTGGAACATTAGAGTCTGTGATACTCTGTACAGTGAGCAGGTACTCCAGTAGTGGAACATTAGAGTCTGTGATACTCTGTACGGTGAGCAGGTACTCCAGTAGTGGAACATTAGAGTCTGTGATACTCTGTACGGTGAGCAGGTACTCCAGTAGTGGAACATTAGAGTCTGTGATACTCTGTACGGTGAGCAGGGACTCCAGTAGTGGAACATTAGAGTCTGTGATACTCTGTACGGTGAGCAGGTACTCCAGTAGTGGAACATTAGAGTCTGTGATACTCTGTACGGTGAGCAGGTACTCCAGTAGTGGAACATTAGAGTCTGTGATACTCTGTACGGTGAGCAGGTACTCCAGTAGTGGAACATTAGAGTCTGTGATACTCTGTACGGTGAGCAGGTACTCCAGTAGTGGAACATTAGAGTCTGTGATACTCTGTACGGTGAGCAGGTACTCCAGTAGTGGAACATTAGAGTCTGTGATACTCTGTACGGTGAGCAGGGACTCCAGTAGTGGAACATTAGAGTCTGTGATACTCTGTACGGTGAGCAGGTACTCCAGTAGTGGGACATTAGAGTCTGTGATACTCTGTACGGTGAGCAGGTACTCCAGTAGTGGAACATTAGAGTCTGTGATACTCTGTACGGTGAGCAGGGACTCCAGTAGTGGGACATTAGAGTCTGTGATACTCTGTACGGTGAGCAGGTACTCCAGTAGTGGAACATTAGAGTCTGTGATACTCTGTACGGTGAGCAGGTACTCCAGTAGTGGAACATTAGAGTCTGTGATACTCTGTACGGTGAGCAGGTACTCCAGTAGTGGGACATTAGAGTCTGTGATACTCTGTACGGTGAGCAGGTACTCCAGTAGTGGGACATTAGAGTCTGTGATACTCTGTACGGTGAGCAGGTACTCCAGTAGTAGTCAACAGACACATTAAACCCAGGGTTACGGTCAGTAGTCAACAGACACATTAAACCCAGGGTTACGGTCAGTAGTCAACAGACACATTAAACCCAGGGTTACGGTCAGTAGTCAACAGACACATTAAACCCAGGGTTACGGTCAGTAGTCAACAGACACATTAAACCCAGGGTTACCGTCAGTAGTCAATAGACACATTAAACCCAGGGTTACGGTCAGTAGTCAACAGACACATTAAACCCAGGGTTACGGTCAGTAGTCAACAGACACATTAAACCCAGGGTTACCGTCAGTAGTCAATAGACACATTACACCCAGGGTTACGGTCAGTAGTCAACAGACACATTAAACCCAGGGTTACGGTCAGTAGTCAACAGACACATTAAACCCAGGGTTACGGTCAGTAGTCAACAGACACATTAAACCCAGGGTTACGGTCAGTAGTCAACAGACACATTAAACCCAGGGTTACGGTCAGTAGTCAACAGACACATTAAACCCAGGGTTACGGTCAGTAGTCAATAGACACATTAAACCCAGGGTTACGGTCAGTAGTCAATAGACACATTAAACCCAGGGTTACGGTCAGTAGTCAATAGACACATTAAACCCAGGGTTACGGTCAGTAGTCAACAGACACATTAAACCCAGGGTTACGGTCAGTAGTCAACAGACACATTAAACCCAGGGTTACGGTCAGTAGTCAACAGACACATTAAACCCAGGGTTACGGTCAGTAGTCAACAGACACATTAAACCCAGGGTTACGGTCAGTAGTCAACAGACACATTAAACCCAGGGTTACGGTCAGTGGTCAACAGACACATTAAACCCAGGGTTACGGTCAGTAGTCAACAGACACATTAAACCCAGGGTTACGGTCAGTAGTCAACAGACACATTAAACCCAGGGTTACGGTCAGTAGTCAATAGACACATTAAACCCAGGGTTACGGTCAGTAGTCAACAGACACATTAAACCCAGGGTTACGGTCAGTAGTCAATAGACACATTAAACCCAGGGTTACGGTCAGTAGTCAATAGACACATTAAACCCAGGGTTACGGTCAGTAGTCAATAGACACATTAAACCCAGGGTTACCGTCAGTAGTCAATAGACACATTAAACCCAGGGTTACGGTCAGTAGTCAACAGACACATTAAACCCAGGGTTACCGTCAGTAGTCAATAGACACATTAAACCCAGGGTTACGGTCAGTAGTCAACAGACACATTAAACCCATGGTTACGGTCAGTAGTCAACAGACACATTAAACCCAGGGTTACGGTCAGTAGTCAACAGACACATTAAACCCAGGGTTACGGTCAGTAGTCAACAGACACATTAAACCCAGGGTTACGGTCAGTGGTCAACAGACACATTAAACCCAGGGTTACGGTCAGTAGTCAACAGACACATTAAACCCGCGGTTACAGAGTGGAACGTTGTATTCCTGTACTACGTGTCAGAGAGGCGTTGATATTCTACAGTACATATTTCTTTGTCAATGTTCCCAAAAGTTGTGTCCTGCTGAACAAGGCCCAGCAGACTCTCCACTTCATCGCTGGGAGTCAACAACATGCAGTGTCAGTGCATGTTATCAACACAATTAGAGATGGGTTGTTCTGCTGTCGTAGACGACCCTCACAGGCACTTCTGTGGAAGACGGCCCTCACAGGTACTCACAGGCACTTCTGTGGAAGACGGCTCTTGGAAAATGATTTGTTTGTATTTTGTTTTGGAGACAGATAGTGATTCTTTGACACTGATCAGAGAAGCAGGAGAATGTGTGTGTGTGTGTGTGTGTGTGTGTGTGTGTGTGTGTGTGTGTGTGTGTGTTAATGACCTTTCACAAGAAGAGTCAATGGTCCCTCTAACAGAAACAAACTGAACAAGTAAACTGATTCATTGGAAGTGAAGTCAATCAAACAATCAAATAAATGAGGTATATACAGTTGAAGTCGGAAGTTTACATACACTTAGGTTGGAGTCATTAAAACTCAATTTTCAACCACTCCACAAATTTCTTGTTAACACACTATAGTTTTGGCAAGTTGGTTAGGACATCTACTTTGTGCATGACACAAGTCATTTTTCCAACAATTGTTTACAGACAGATTATTTCACTTATAATTCACTGTATCACAATTCGGTCAGAAGTTTACATACACTAAATTGACTGTGCCTTTAAACAGCTTGGAAAATTCCAGAAATTATGTCATGACTTTAGAAGCTTCTGATAGACTAATTGACATCATTTGAGTCAATTTGAGGTGTACCTGTGAATGTATTTCAAGGCCTACCTTCAAACGCAGTGCCTCTTTGCTTTCATGGGAAAATCAAAAGAATTCAGCCAAGACCTCAGAAAATAAATTGTAGACCTCCAGAAGTCTGGTTCATCCTTTGGAGCAGTTTCCAAATGCCTGAAGGTACCATGTTCATCTGTACAAGCAATAGTACTCAAGTATAAACACCATGGGACGACGCAGTCGTCATACCGCTCAGGAAGGAGACGCGTTCTGTCTCCTAGAGATGAACATACTTTGGTGCGAAAAGTGCAAATCAATCCCAGAACAACAGCAAAGGACCTTCTGAAGATGCTGGAGGAAACAGGTACAAAAGTATTTATATCCACAGTAAAACGAGACCTATATCGACATAACCTGAAAGGCCGCTCAGCAAGGAAGAAGCCACTGCTCCAAAACCGCCATAAAAAACCCAGACTACAGTTTGCAACTACACATGGGGACAAAGATCGTACTTTTTGGAGAAATGTCCTCTGGTCTGATGAAACAAAAATAGAACTGTTGGCCATAATGACCATCATTATGTTTGGAGGAAAAAGGGGTAGGCTTGCAAGCCGAAGAACACCATCCCAACTGTGAAGCACGGGGGTGGCAGCATCATGTTGTGGGGGTGCTTTGCTGCAGGATGGACTTGTGCACTTCACAAAATAGATGGCATCATTCGGAAGGAAAATTAAGTGAATATATTGAAGCAACATCTCAAGACATGTCGTGGAAAATTGCAAGATTATGTTATAATGCTTGTATTGCATTAGAATTGTTGTTTTATTCGACAGAATAGAGTATTCTGTTAACTATTGTGTGTGTGTTCCACTGAGGATGGGCCTCTATGAGATAGCACTGACAGAGGAGATTTACGATGTCTTTGGGTGATTAAACCTAAAGAGCATTCCAGATAACATGAGGTAATGTTTTTGTGCTATGATCTACCAGGAACGAGATTAGAACCTCGTCTTAGGGACCAAACTGAATGATAATTTATAGCGAATGCTATCTGGCTAAGGGATACTCCTTTCTCATTTATAAAGTCCCTTTGTGAACTGTTCCTAAGATCTGTGGTTCGTCATCTAGGTTGAGAGGGGTGTATCTTGGCTATAAAAGATCTTTGTACTTTTCTGTTGTGACTTTCAATGGTTCATTAGAGATAGCGCATCATTGAAAGTCAAATGCTATTGCAAAGCTCTTATTATTAAAAATGTAGTTTAAGTATAACTCTGACTGGTGTGTGAAGTTTGTTTCTCCTCATTTGGTAAATACAGAAATAAGCCACCACAGACATCAGTCAGGAAGTTAAAGCTTGGTCGCAAATGGGTCTTCCAAATGGATAATGACCCCAAGCATACTTCCAAAGTTGTGGAAAAATGGCTTGAAGACAACAAAGTCAAGGTATTGGCCATCACAAAGCCCTGACCTCAATCCTATAGAAAATTTGTGGGCAGAACTGAAAAAGTGTGTGCGAGCAAGGAGGCCTACAAACCTGACTCAATTACACCAGCTCTGTCAGGAGGAATGGGCCAAAATTCACCCAACTTATTGTGGGAAGCTTGTGGAAGGCTACCCGAAACGTTTGACCCAAGTTAAACAATTTAAGGGCAATCCTAGCAAATACTAATTGAGTGTATGTAAACTTCTGACCCACTGGGAAAGTGATGAAAGAAATAAAAGCTGAAATAAATCATTCTCTCTACTATTATTCTGACATTTCACATTCTTAAAATAAAGTGGTGATCCTAACTGGCCTAAGACAGGGAATTTTTACTAGGATTAAATGTCAGGAATTATAAAAAACTGAGTTTAAATGTATTTGGCTAAGGTGTATGTAAACTTCCAACTTCAACTGTAGTTTAATTATTGTGCACAGTACGTCTTCATCCCAAATGGCAATCTATTCCCTATGTAGTGCACTACCTTTGACCAAAGCCCTATGGGGTAGTGCACTACCTTTGACCAGAGCTCTATGGGGTAGTGCACTACCTTTGACCAGACCCCTATGGGGTAGTGCACTACCTTTGACCAGAGCCCTATGGGGTAGTGCACTACCTTTGACCAGAGCCCTATGGGGTAGTGCACTACCTTTGACCAGAGCCCTATGGGGTAGTGCACTACCTTTGACCAGAGCCCTATGGGGTAGTGCACTACCTTTGACCAGAGCCCTATGGGGTAGTGCACTACCTTTGACCAGAGCCCTATGGGGTAGTGCACTACCTTTGACCAGAGCCCTATGGGGTAGTGCACTACCTTTGACCAGAGCCCTATGGGGTAGTGCACTACATAGGGAATTGGCTGTCTAAGAAATGTCAGAATGTCATAGAAGTTCATTCCAAGATCATAAGTAATAACATCCTTCCCAAATCAAAATGCAGATTATTGAAGGGTTATGTATGAAAGTTACCAGCTCTTTTAAAAATGTGTAGGCTTCAAAAAGCAGAATTATGCCTCACACTGTTCTCTTAAACAGATGGCCCTCGCTCCATTTCATGAAATGGTCTTCAGCATCTGTCTGACTCCTGAAAGTGACGATCCAGAAGCATAGAAACGCAGACCTCTTCAGAGAGTGCAGTAAAGGATGGAGAAACCTCTTGTTTATCCACATCATATTAAAAGGATAAAACAATTACACCTACCCACGCTGCTCTCAAAACCCGTGAATCCCACTCTGGCAAGACCTTCATAGAGGGAGGAGAGACGATTTCATTAGATTTCCACTTCAATCTCTATATGCTCATACTGAAGCATACTAAGCCCAGGGGAAAATTGACAGCCTTATGAGAATCGATAACTTTGATTTAGGTGATAAAAAGCGGACTAAATTAAGTCTCTCTTCAAACATTTTTCAAAGGTCAAACTCATTGAATATCAATGAGAACACTGCAACAAGATCAATCATTTGAAAGTAAATGTTTTGCCATACTATGTTGACAGATTTTCAAATAGGCGACATACAAAGTGGTCCAACTGGATCCCTGAAACCTGATATTCCTATCAAACCACAATCGAATCAAATCCAATCGAATGTTATTAGTTGCATGCTTGGTAAACAAATTGTGAAAATTGTGAACCGTTTACTTTCAGGTCCTACCCAACAATGCAGAGAGAAAAAAAGAAAAATATAGAAAAGTAATAACACAAGGAATAAATACACAATGAGTAATGATAAATTGGTTATATAGAGTGCCTTCGTACAACTTGACTTCATCCACATTTTCGAGAGTTATAGTCTCAATTCAAAATGGATGAAATATTAATTTGTTTAACCCATCTACACACAATACGCCATAATGACAATGTGAAAACAAGTTTTTATACATTTTTGCCAATTGATTGAAAATGAATTGTAGAATATCTAATTTACATACAGGTAAGTACTCACACCCTTGAGTCAATACTTTGTAGAAGCACCTTTGGCAGTGATTACAGCTGTGAGTCCTTCTGGGTAAGTCTCTACGAGCTTTACACACCTGGATTCTGCAACATTCGCCAATTAATATTTTCTAAATTCTTCAAGCTCTGTCAAATTGGTTGTTGATCATTGCTAGACAACCATTTTCTGGTCTTGCCATAGACTTCCAAGTAGATTTAAGTCAACACTGTATGTACATATAGATAGGGGTAAAGTGACTAGGCAACAGGATAGATAATAAACAGTAACAGAAGCGTTTGTGATGAGTCAAAAGAGTTAGTTCAAATGGGGAGGGGGGGGATCAATGCAGATAGTTAAAAAGTTAACCAATAGCTACCTGGACTAACTGTTTCAGCAGTCTTATGGCTTGAGGGTAGAAGTTGTTAAAGATCCTGTTGGTTCCAGACTTGGTGCCGTCGGTACCGCTTGCCATGCGATAGCAGAGAGAACAGTCTATGAATTGGGTAGCTGGAATCTTTGGGTAGCTGGAGCTTTTTGTGGCCTTCCTCTGACACCGCCTGGTATAGAGGTCCTGTATGGCAGAGAGCTCAGTCCCTGTGATGTACTGGACTGTACGCACTACCCTCTGTAGCGCCTTGTGGCCGGATGCTAAGCAGTTGCCGTATCAAGTGTGATGCAGCCAGTCAAGAGGCTCTCAATGGTGCAGCTGTAGAACTTTGTGAGAATCTGAGGACCCATGCCAAATAGGGTTCAGCCTCCCGGGGGGGGAAGAGGCGTCGTCGTTCCTTCACAACTGTGTTGATGTGTGTGGACCACGATAATTCCTTCGTGATGTTGACACTGAGGATCTTGAAGCTCTCAACCCGCTCCACTACAGGCCGTAGATGTGGACGGGGCTGCGCTCGGCCTTCCCTTTCCTGTAGTCCACCATCAGCTCCTTTGTATTGCTGACGTTGATGAGAAGTTGTTGTCCTGGCAACCACACCTTCTAAATAAATGTACACATTCATCATTGGCGTATTCAAGGCCACGCATTTAAACCTTTCATTGAGATTGCCGAAAGTGTGATTGATATGGCCTGGCTTCATTCTAGAATGATTGATTCCTATTAGGAAGATGTAAGTGATCTGTGGGTAAATAAGACCATTCGATCAGATTGAATCATTCGTTGGCGAGAAGATAGAGGCTGTTCTGGACTTAATTTACTGAATGACTGAGCTGGCTGTGTTCCCATTGACAGCAATGTCTTGAATTCTGGGCACATTTCCTATTCGCCTTTGTAAACGCACTGCAAAAAAGTGAAATCTATGCTTGCCTATATATCTTATATTGTGATAATTCACTTCAAGATTTGTTTGGAAAATATCTTGAAATAATAAATTACTTGTATTTAACTTTTTTTTGTGCCAATAGCTATAGATAATTTAGCTTGGTATAACAACATTTAAAAAAGTGAATTATCACATAATATGAGACATTTTGGGCTTGCTTAGATTTCCCTGTTTGCAGTGTGGGGAAATGTAAATAAATACTTAATAGAGGTAAGTAGTAGTAGTAGTAGTATTAGTAGTAGTAGCAATATCATCAGCAGCAGTAGTAGTAGTATCAGTATTAGTAGCTGTAGTAGTAGTCGTAGTAGTAGTAGTAGTAGTATCAGTAGTAGTAGTAATAGTATCAGTATCAGTAGCAGTATCAGCAGTAGTAGTAGTAGTAGTAGTAGTAGTAGTAGTAGCACCAGTAGTAGTAGTAGCAGCAGTAGTAAATGTAGTAGTAGTAGAAGTAGCAGCAGCATTAGTAGTAGTAGTATCAGTAGTAGTAGTAGTATCAGAAGTAGTAGCAGGACTATCAGTAGTAGTAGTAGTATCAGTAGTAGTAGCAGTAATAGCAGTAATAGTAGCAGCAGCATCAGTAGTAGTAGTAGTATCAGTAGTAGTAGTGTCACGTTCCTGACCTGTTTTCTGTTGTTTTGTATGTGTTTGACGGTCAGGGCGTGAGTTTGGGTGGGTAGTCTTTGTTATGTGTTTCTGTGTTGGTTTAAGGGTGACCTGATATGGCTCTCAATTAGAGGCAGGTGGTTTGCATTTCCTCTGATTGAGAGCCATATTAAGGTAGGTGTTTTCACTTTGATTGTTGTGGGTGGTTGTCTCCTGTGTCAGTGTCTGTATGTTACGCCACACGGGACTGTTTTCGGTTTTGTTTGTTCATTCGTTTTATGTAGTCAGTTTTCCTGTTATTGCGTTCTTCGTGTTACATGTAAGTTCGTCGCACCAGGTCTGTCTACTTCGTTTGTTGTTTTGTAGTTTGTTTAAGAGTATTTCGTTTCGTCTTTTGTCTTGTTAAATAAATATTATGTCATCATACCTAGCTGCGTATTGGTCCTCCGATCCTTCTCTCCTCGTCTGAGGAGGAGGAAGATCTAGAAAACCGTTACAAGTAGTAGTAGCAATAGTAGTAGTAGTAGTAGTAGTATCATAATTAGTAGCAGCAGCATCAGTATTAGTAGTAGTAGCTGTGTCAGTATTATTAATGTTAGTAGTAGTAGTAGCTGCAGCAGAAGTAGTACAAGTATCATTAGTAGTAGTAGCAGTAGCAGTGGTATCAGTAGTAAAAGTAGCAGTAGCAGTAGTAGTAGTAGCAGTAGTATCAGAACTAGTAGCAGTAGCATCGGTAGTAGTAGTAGTAGTAGTAGCAGTAGTAGCAGCAGTAGTAGTATTAGTACAAGTATCATTAGTAGTAGTCATAGTATAAGTAGTATCTGAAGTAGTAGTAGTATTACAAGTATCAGTAGTAGTAGTAGCAGTAGCAGTCGTATCAGTAATAGTAGTACTACACGTATCATTAGTAGTTTAGGTAGTAGTAGTATCTGTAGTAGTAGTATCTGTAGTAATATTAATAGCAGTAGTAGTAGTAGTAGTAGTACAATTATCATTGGTAGTAGTAGTAGTAATATCAGTAGCAGTAGTAGTAGTGTTAGTAGTAGTAGTATCAGTAGTAGTAGTAGTATCAGTAGTAGTAGTATTACAAGTATCAGTAGTAGTAGTAGTAGTAGTAGTAGTATTAGTACAAGTATCATTGGTAGTAGTAGTAGTAGTAGTAGCAGTAGCAGTCGTATCAGTAATAGTAGTACTACAAGTATCATTAGTAGTATAGGTAGTAGTAGTATCTGTAGTAGTAGTATCTGTAGTAGTAGTAGTACAATTATCATTGGTAGTAGTAGTAATAATATCAGTAGCAGTAGTAGTAGTAGTATCAGTAGTAGTAGTAGTAGTAGTAGTAGTAGTAGTAGTAGTATCAGCAGTAGTGGTGGTGTAGTGGTAGTAGTATCAGCAGTAGTGGTAGTAGCATTAGTAGTAGTAGTAGTAGTAGTATCAGCAGTAGTAGTAGTAGTAGTATCAGTAGTAGCAGTAGTAGTAGTAATAGTAGTAGTAGTAGTAGTATCAGCAGTAGTGGTGGTGTAGTAGTGGTAGTAGTATCAGCAGTAGTGGTAGTAGCAGTAGCATTAGTAGTAGTAGTAGTAGTATCAGCAGTAGTAGTAGTAGTAGTATCAGTAGTAGCAGTATCAGTAGTAGCAGTATCAGTAGTAATAGTAGTAGTAGTAATAGTAGTAGTAGTAGTAGTAGTATCAGCAGTAGTGGTAGTAGCTGTAGCAGCAGTATCAGCAGTAGTGGTAGTAGCAGTAGCAGTAGTAGCAGTAGCAGTAGTAGTAGTAGTAGTAGTAGTATCAGCAGTAGTAGTAGTAGTAGTATCAGTAGTAGTGGTAGTAACAGTAGCAGTATTATTATTAGTAGTAGTAGTAGTAGCAGTAGTAGTAGCAGTAGTATTCGTAGTAGTGGTAGTAACAGTAGCAGTGGTATTAGTAGTTGTAGTAATAGTATTAGTAGCAGTAGCTGTAGTATTAGCAGCAGTAGCAGTAGTGTTAGTATTAGTAGTAGTAGTAGTGGTAGTATTAGTATAAGTAGCAGTAGTATTAGTAGCAGTAGTATTAGTAGTGGTAGTATTAGTAGCAGTAGTATTAGTAGCAGTATCAGTAGTATTAGTAGCAGTAGTATTAGTAGTAGTGATATTGTTGATATGTTTTTGTCGTAGTATCCCAGTCACAGTTGAGTGATGATGTAACCATGGAGCAGTATATCGAAGCAGAGGGACACTTTAAACTGCTTCACTCAACAACATTATTGTGGGGACGATCGCAACCTTTGACCACACAATTATCCGTCCATTCTACTCAGTTGCACCTATGGTATGCAATCAAGCATACAGATGCTACACAGCCAGGGTTGTCAAGGTGCTTATTGTGGGCCATTATCTGTTGAAAGTCTAATTTCTTACTCTAATATTCATAAAGAGCATTCAGCACGGGACACAATTACTAGTACATTGTCGCAGTAAAATGGTCAGTACATTGTCCCAGTAATATGGTCAGTACATTGTCCCAGTAAAATGGTCAGTACATTGTCCCAGTAATATGGTCAGTACATTGTCCCAGTAAAATGGTCAGTACATTGTGTCCCAGTAAAATGGTCAGTACATTGTGTCCCAGTAAAATGGTCAGTACATTGTCCCAGTAATATGGTCAGTACATTGTGTCCCAGTAAAATGGTCAGTACATTGTGTCCCAGTAAAATGGTCAGTACATTGTGTCCCAGTAAAATGGTCAGTACATTGTGTCCCAGTAAAATGGTCAGTACATTGTGTCCCAGTAAAATGGTCAGTACATTGTGTCCCAGTAAAATGGTCAGTACATTGTGTCCCAGTAAAATGGTCAGTACATTGTGTCCCAGTAAAATGGTCAGTACATTGTGTCCCAGTAAAATGGCCAGTACATTGTGTCCCAGTAAAATGGTCAGTACATTGTGTCCCAGTAAAATGAGTCTCACCATTATACTGGTGCCTCAGCAGGGAGTGTTAGCTGAGGGTAACAGTGTTGAACATCGATTGAACACTATTAGCGCACCGCTAACTATTTCACCACCGTTTCAGAGACCTGTGAGCTTGCAACGGCGCCAAGAAAGCAGGGGTCCTTGGAGGAGTAAGTAATTGCCATTGGCGTGTGTTCAAGGAAACCAGTTGTTTCAACTCGCCTACCTGGTTAAATAAAGGTAAAGAAAATTAAAAATAAATGGATGCCAAGGGAAGCCTCGCCCCCCCCCCAAAAAAGTACCAAGTAAAAAACATTAAAATAATGTATCTTTCGTCCCTTTGTGTTTCAGAATTTTTCTTCAATTCTCAAGAGGCTGAATCTATTTTACCACAGACAGCATCCTGGCGAGCGAAACAGCGCCCCTCTGTCTCTGCATGTGTAGCCCATCTATCTGATGCTGTCTGGTCAAGAAGAGTATGACATTGTTGCTGCCTACGTAGCATTGATCATTCAAAAATAAACCACAGCCAATCAGCATTGAGCTAAACTGAGTGAGCTCAACTGTGAATGGTCCTTGCACATAAAAAAAAAAGTGTTAAGGGATTTGGCTTAACACCAATCACATCACATCACAAGCCTTGACAGAAATACTTGAATTTCTCGTTGTCCGGTGGCTAGCTAGCAAGCTAAAATGGACCCTTTTCTAGACTAACCATGGATGGAGATATGATTTGAACTTGTGGTTTTACTTAATTCGTCATAGTTAGTTTATTTTGATTGGACTAAATGGTATCTTTTAGTTGTCACTGTATTCGACTAAGCAGAGGTGATTTGATGCTGTTGAAATGGTGCTGCAATAGTGGAGGCAGCTCCTGTTTTCTGAGGAACTTACGGTAACTCTCCGTGGTTCTAAACCAATAGTTGTTTTGATAGTCCGATAATGTGGGGAAACATTAACTTGCTTGACCATGCTTTAGATCAGGTAATATGCTTTGTGGACTTCAGCGGACAGAGGTTGCTCTGCTCTTTTGTGTGGAAACAAAAGGTGTGGTGTAATTTATTCTGCCACTGTGTCTTCCTATTATCTTGGCCTTGGGCCTAATATATCACAGTGTCAAGACATATGAATGTACAGGTTATAGAGCAAACAACACATTCACCACAACACAAAGGTTGTAATATGGCTAAAACTTCCTGGCTTTTTGCTTATAAATGTCAGGTCTTTACACTATAAATATTAGTATATACTGCTTATACATGTCAGGTCTCCTCACTATAAATATACCTTAATCTTATATTTACATTTACATTTAAGTCATTTAGCAGACGCTCTTATCCAGAGCGACTTACAAATTGGTGCATTCACCTTATGATATCCAGTGGAACAACCACTTTACAATAGTGCATCTAACTCTTTTAAGGGGGGGGGGGGGGGGGTTAGAAGGATTACTTTATCCTATCCTAGGTATTCCTTAAAGAGGTGGGGTTTCAGGTGTCTCCGGAAGGTGGTGATTGACTCCGCTGACCTGGCGTCGTGAGGGAGTTTGTTCCACCATTGGGGTGCCAGAGCAGCGAACAGTTTTGACTGGGCTGAGCGGGAACTGTACTTCCTCAGAGGTAGGGAGGCGAGCAGGCCAGAGGTGGATGAACGCAGTGCCCTTGTTTGGGTGTAGGGCCTGATTATATAATGCTTACGTCAGGTCTCTACACTATAAATATACCTTAATCTTATATACTGCTTATAAATGTCAGGTCTCCTCACTATAAATATACCTTAATCTTATATAATGCTTGTGAATTTGACCTACAGATGTAGGATCTTAATTTGATCACCCTGTTGGAAGGAGAACTTTCCTGCAATGGCTCAAATTAAACTGGCTCAAATTAAGATCCTATATCTGTATGCACTAATAAGGTTTTTTAGCGTACACAGCTGTGACACCTGCTAGAGTACGATAGCTTTATAAATCTACCGTACCTCAAACAACATGTTGTCACATTAGATGAGTTGATTAGGATTCAAACTTCTCAAAGAGTCTATCGCATACAGAGCATGTTTACAAGCATTAATGTTAAACATGATCCCATTCCAATCATTGAAACATGTAGGTGGAGGTTTCCAGAACACAGATTAATCCTAGTCCTGGACTAAACATCAGGAGCACTGGAACATTTAGTTCTAATCCAGGACTAAGTGTAATCTGTGTTGAATAGCATGACGATATAAACAATTAGGGTCTGTCAGAATCAGACAGGACATTGACATGGTCACCAGAACCCTATGTGTGACCACAGCAATTGTCATACCTTGTTCAATTTAATTGTTTTGTAATCAATATTAAGGTATTTGATAGTGGTTACATTTCTCCAGCCCCACCCCTCAGCTGTTTACCAAAACAGTGGCGAGGTGCCCGCTTTGTTGTGGTTTGAACTGCAGTTTGCTCCTTTAATAACCAATGTGTACATATAGAGAATAGGACCATTGAAGAGATTCCCAGACGCCAGATTGCACTTTCAATTGTTCAAATGAGTGACTGACATAAAAATAAAAATAAATACATGTTCACATTACCAATGAAACATTACACTGATGGGGTAAACCTGCTCTAAAAGCTGTTTGAGAGAAGGTTTCCATCCTAATTAACCCATCCAATGTTGTTCAGTTACAGTGGTAAACCTGCTCTAAAAGCTGTTTGAGAGAAGGTTTACATCCTAATTAACCCATCCAATGTTGTTCAGTTACAGTGGTAAACCTGCTCTAAAAGCTGTTTGAGAGAAGGTTTACATCCTAATTAACCCATCCAATGTTGTTCAGTTACAGTGGTAAACCTGCTCTAAGAGCTGTTTGAGAGAAGCTTTACATCCTAATTAACCCATCCAATGTTGTTCAGTTACAGTGGTAAACCTGCTCTAAAAGCTGTTTGAGAGAAGCTTTACATCCTAATTAACCCATCCAATGTCGTTCAGTTACAGTTGATCAATAAAGTTACGGTCCTCTAGAAGGTGTCAAAGCTTTGTACGCTGAAAAACCTTACTAATACCATAGCTCACATTCTGTTTTTGATGCTCATTTGAATTTCATGTCTTTTTCAGCTTCAAACGCAAAAAAATTCCTTTAACGCATCGTTTTTTGGGGGGATTAATTATTAAGAGGATTTAAGTCAACTTGATGTATTATTGTATAAGCATCTATGCATCCTTGAATCAAATCCCACTGCGGTGGGTAGTGAATTTGTATGTAACAAAGAAATGCAAGAAATGCATCATGAATATCACTCATCCTGAACATTTTGTTGCAGATTGCAGGTCTCAATGGAGATGTGGAAAACGTGGTTGAGTTGGATATTGAACAGTGAATCTTATCTGTGTCCAGGTCACACACGCCATTACATCTCACAAGGCCTCAAATATATCATATTCAGACTATAGACCTTTCATCAAGGCCTCGTTGAAATATATCATATTCAGACAATAGACCTTTCATCAAGGCCTCGTTGAAATATATCATATTCAGACAATAGACCTTTCATCAAGGCCTCGTTGAAATATATCATATCCAGACTATAGACCTTTCATCAAGGCCTCGTTGAAATATATCATATCCAGACTATAGACCTTTCATCAAGGCCTCGTTGAAATATCATACTCAGACTATAGACCTTTCATCAAGGCCTCGTTGAAATATATCATATCCAGACTATAGACCTTTCATCAAGGCCTCGTTGAAATATATCATATCCAGACTATAGACCTTTCATCAAGGCCTCGTTGAAATATATCATATCCAGACTATAGACCTTTCATCAAGGCCTCGTTGAAATATCATACTCAGACTATAGACCTTTCATCAAGGCCTCGTTGAAATATCATACTCAGACTATAGACCTTTCATCAAGGCCTCGTTGAAATATATCATATCCAGACTATAGACCTTTCATCAAGGCCTCGTTGAAATATATCATATCCAGACTATAGACCTTTCATCAAGGCCTCGTTGAAATATCATACTCAGACTATAGACCTTTCATCAAGGCCTCGTTGATCAAATTAAGATCCTACATCTGTAGGTCAAATTCACAAATTCACAAGCATTATATAAGATTAAGGTATATTTATAGTGAGGAGACCTGACATTTATAAGCAGTATATACTATTAAGGTATATTTATAGTGAGGAGACCTGACATAAGCATTATATAAGATTAAGGTATATTTATAGTGTAGAGACCTGATATTTATAAGCAAAAAGCCAGGAAATTTAAGCCATATTACAACCTTTGTGTTGTGGTGAATGTGTTGTTTGCTCTATAACCTGTACATTCATATGTCTTGACACTGTGATATATTAGGCCCAAGGCCAAGATAATAAGAAGACACAGTGGCAGAATAAATTACACCACACCTTTTGTTTCCTCACAAAAGAGTAGAGCAACCTCTGTCCGCTGAAGTCCACAAAGCATATTACCTGATCTAAAGCATGGTCAAGCAAGTTAATGTTTCCCCACATTATCGGACTTCTAAACAACTATTGGTTTAGAACCACGGAGAGTTACCGTAAGTTCCTCAGAAAACAGGAGCTGCCTCCACTATTGCAGCACCATTTCAACAGCATCAAATCACCTCTGCTTAGTCGAATACAGTGACAACTAAAAGATACCATTTAGTCCAATCAAAATAAACGAACTATGACGAATTAAGTAAAACCACAAGTTCAAATCATATCTCCATCCATGGTTAGTCTAGAAAAGGGTCCATGTTAGCTTGCTAGCTAGCCACCGGACAACGAGATGCAGAAATTCAAGTATTTCTGTCAAGGCTTGTGATGTGATGTGATTGGTGTTAAGCCAAATCCCTTAACACTTTTTTTTGGTGTTCAAGGACCATTCACAGTTGAGCTCACTCAGTTTAGCTCAATGCTGATTGGCTGTTGTTTATTTTTGAATGATCAATGCTACGTAGGCAGCAACAATGTCATACTCTTCTTGACCAGACAGCATCAGATAGATGGGCTACACATGCAGAGACAGAGGGGCGCTTTTTCGCTCGCCAGGATGCTGTCTGTGGTGAGATAGATTCAGCCTCTTGAGAATTGAAGGAAAATTCTGAAACACAAAGAGACGAAAGATAAATTATTTAAATGTTTTTTTGTTTTTTTTACTTGGTAAATTTTTTGGGGGAAGTGAGGCTTCCCTTGGCATCCATGTTTTTAATAGATTTTTTATTTTACCTTTATTTAACCAGGTAGGCCAGTTGAAACAACTGGTTTCCATGAACACACGCCAATGGCAAATACTGACTCCTCCAAGGGCCCCTGCTTTCTTGGAGCCGTTGCAAGCTCACAGGTCTCTGAACCGGTGGTGAAATAGTTAGCGGTGCGCTAGTAGTGTTCAATCGATGTTCAACACTGTTACCCTCAGCTAACACTCCCTGCTGAGGTACCAGTATAATGGTGAGACCCATTTTACTGGGACACAATGTACTGACCATTTTACTGGGACACAATGTACTGACCATTTTACTGGGACACAATGTACTGACCATTTTACTGGGACAATGTACTGACCATTTTACTGGGACAATGTACTGACCATTTTACTGGGACACAATGTACTGACCATTTTACTGGGACACAATGTACTGACCATTTTACTGGGACAATGTACTGACCATTTTACTGGGACAATGTACTGACCATTTTACTGGGACACAATGTACTGACCATTTTACTGGGACACAATGTACTGACCATTTTACTGGGACACAATGTACTGACCATTTTACTGGGACACAATGTACTGACCATTATACTGGGACACAATGTACTGACCATTTTACTGGGACAATGTACTGACCATTTTACTGGGACACAATGTACTGACCATTTTACTGGGACACAATGTACTGACCATTTTACTGGGACAATGTACTGACCATTTTACTGGGACACAATGTACTGACCATTTTACTGGGACACAATGTACTGACCATTTTACTGGGACAATGTACTGACCATTTTACTGGGACACAATGTACTGACCATTTTACTGGGACAATGTACTGATATATTAGGTACCAGGTTATAGTAGGCACCAGGTTATAGTAGGTACCATGTTATAGTAGGTACCAGGTTATAGATAGTACCAGGTTATAGTAAGTACCAGGTTATAGTAGGAGGTTAAAGCAGGTACCAGGTTATAGTAGGTACCAGGTTAATAGTAGGTACCAGTTTATAGCAGATACCAGGTTATAGTAGGTACTAGGTTATAGTAGGTACCAGGTTATAGCAGGTACTAGGTTATAGTAGGTACCAGGTATTGTAGGAACCAGGTTATAGCAGGTACTAGGTTATAGTAGGTACCAGGTATTGTAGGAACCAGGTTATAGTAGGTACTAGGTTATAGTAGGTACCAGGTATTGTAGGAACCAGGTTATAGTAGGTACCAGGTTATAGTAGGTACCAGGTTTTAGTAGGTACCAGGTTATAGCAAGTACTAGGTTATAGTAGGTACCAGGTTATAGTAGGTACCAGGTATTGTAGGAACCAGGTTATAGTAGGTACCAGGTTATAGTAGGTACCAGGTTATAGCAGGTACCAGGTTATAGTAGGTACCAGGTTATAGTAGGTACCAGGTTATAGTAGGTACCAGGTTATAGTAGGTACCAGGTTATAGTAGGTACCAGGTTATAGTAGGTACTAGGTTATAGTAGGTACTAGGTTATAGTAGGTACTAGGTTATAGTAGGTACCAGGTTATAGCAGGTACCAGGTTATAGTGGGAGGTTATAGCTGGTACCAGGTTATAGTAGGTACCAGGTTATAGTAGGTACCAGGTTATAGCAGGTACCAGGTATTGTAGGAACCAGGTTATAGCAGGTACTAGGTTATAGTAGGTACCAGGTTATAGTAGGTACCAGGTTATAGTAGGTACCAGGTTATAGCAGGTACTAGGTTATAGTAGGTACCAGGTATTGTAGGAACCAGGTTATAGCAGGTACTAGGTTATAGTAGGTACCAGGTATTGTAGGAACCAGGTTACAGTAGGTACCAGGTCATAGTAGGTACCAGGTTACAGTAGGTACCAGGTTATAGCAGGTACCAGGTTATAGTAGGTACCAGGTTATAGTAGGTACCAGGTTATAGCAGGTACTAGGTTATAGTAGGTACCAGGTATTGTAGGAACCAGGTTATAGCAGGTACTAGGTTATAGTAGGTACCAGGTATTGTAGGAACCAGGTTACAGTAGGTACCAGGTCATAGTAGGTACCAGGTTACAGTAGGTACCAGGTTATAGCAGGTACCAGGTTATTGTAGGTACCAGGTATAGTAGGTACCAGGTTATAGTAGGTACCAGGTTATAGTAGGTACCAGATTACAGTAGGTACCAGGTATTGTACTAGGTTATAGCTGGTACCAGGTTAATAGGTAGCAGGTTATAGTTATAGGCCTTAGTGTGTGCTGGTATTAAAGTGTGACAGTAGTGTCATTTCTCATGTGGAAACCCTAAATATCCTTAATTGTGATAGATGTGTTCTATAATGTGAAGATTATTCATAATAATGTGTCAGATCCACATAAGACATGTTATTGTCAGACCCGGCATCCCTGACACAAACAAGACGCTGATTCTCCATGATCAGAACAAGTAAGACCCTTTTTTATGGAAACGTAGCTACAATTACACAAAGCTAAACTGTATCTGTTGATTTGCATTTAATGTCACAGTCTAAAAAGCTGTGCAAATGCCAAATGTCCCTGTAAAATGTGCGTTTGCAAATGTAAATGTGGGTTGTGAAGGACACATTAAATCTCCTGCACGAGGAAACGTTGCCTAATGAGAGAACGACAACTCAGACTGTTATATCAAAGTGCCCAATGTTGGCGTGAAAGTATATACACAGTATTTGCGTTGAATAAATATTTCACTCTTGATATCAGTGTGTTGTTTTCATTCAAGTCCCTGATGCCTTTAAGTGTGTTGTTTCCTGGCTGATGGCATTTTGCTATTTTACATTCTACAGACGTGCTTTGAAATGGATTGAATTGGGGCCAATATTTCCTTCTAAATCAATATTCGAAAAAACTGTTTGTAATAAAAAAAGTGTTAAAAAAACAAAACTAAAAAAACATTTGAAACATTGATATGATCAACACAGCATGTTACCGTGTTTCCCAGATGAAGATGTGTTGGTAATAAATCCAGTCACTCTCAGCATGTTACTGTGTTTCCCAGATGAAGATGTGTTGGTAATAAATCCAGTCACTCTCAGCATGTTACTGTGTTTCCCAGATGAAGATGTGTTGGTAATAAATCCAGTCACTCTCAGCATATGTTATTGTGTTTCCCAGATGAAGACGTGTTGGTAATAAATCCAGTCACTCTCAGCATATGTTACTGTGTTTCCCAGATGAAGACGTGTTGGTAATAAATCCAGTCACTCTCAGCATATGTTACTGTGTTTCCCAGATGAAGACGTGTTGGTAATAAATCCAGTCACTCTCAGCATATGTTACTGTGTTACCCAGATGAAGACGTGTTGGTAATAAATCCAGTCACTCTCAGCATATGTTACTGTGTTACCCAGATGAAGACGTGTTGGTAATAAATCCAGTCACTCTCAGCATATGTTACTGTGTTTCCCAGATGAAGACGTGTTGGTAATAAATCCAGTCACTCTCAGCATATGTTACTGTGTTTCCCAGATGAAGACGTGTTGGTAATAAATCCAGTCACTCTCAGCATATGTTACTGTGTTTCCCAGATGAAGATGTGTTGGTAATAATTCCAGTCACTCCACTGCCAGACGTCCAGTCTCGGAGCCAATTCCAGTCACTCTCAGACATCCAGTCTTGGATCCAATTCCAGTCACTCAGATGTCCAGTCTCTGAGCTAATTCCAGTCACTCTCAGACATCCAGTCTTGGATCCAATTCCAGTCACTCTCAGATGTCCAGTCTTGGAGCTAATTCCAGTCACTCTCAGACGTCCAGTCTCAGAGCTAATTCCAGTCCTTCCACTGTCAGACGTCCAGTCTCTGTACTAATTCCAGTCACTCTCAGACATCCAGTCTTGGAGCCAATTCCAGTCACTCTCAGACGTCCAGTCTCGGAGCCAATTCCAGTCACTCTCAGACGTCCAGTCTCGGAGCTAATTCCAGTCACTCCACTCTCAGACGTCCAGTCTCGGTACTAATTCCAGTCACTCTCAGATGTCCAGTCTCTAAACTAATTCCAGTCACTCCACTCTCAGATGTCCAGTCTCAGAGCTAATTCCAGTCACTCTCAGATGTCCAGTCTCAGAGCTAATTCCAGTCACTCTCAGACGTCCAGTCTCAGAGCTAATTCCAGTCACTCTCAGATGTCCAGTCTCAGAGCTAATTCCAGTCACTCTCAGACGTCCAGTCTCAGAGCTAATTCCAGTCACTTTTAGATGTCCAGTCTCAGAGCTAATTCCAGTCACTCTCAGATGTCCAGTCTCAGAGCTAATTCCAGTCACTCTCAGACGTCCAGTCTCAGAGCTAATTCCAGTCACTCTCATACGTCCAGTCTCAGAGCTAATTCCAGTCACTCTTAGATGTCCAGTCTCAGAGCTAATTCCAGTCACTCTCAGATGTCCAGTCTCAGAGCTAATTCCAGTCACTCTCAGATGTCCAGTCTCAGAGCTCATTCCAGTCACTCTCAGATGCCCAGTCTCTGAGCTAATTCCAGTCACTCCACTCTCAGATGTCCAGTCTCTGAGCTAAATCCAGTCACTCTCAGCATGTTACTGTGTTTCCCAGATGAAGATGTGTTGGTAATAAATCCAGTCACTCTCAACATGTTACTGTGTTTCCCAGATGAAGATGTGTTGGTAATAAATCCAGTCACTCTCAGCATGTTACTGTGTTTCCCAGATGAAGATGTGTTGGTAATAAATCCAGTCACTCTCAGCATATGTTATTGTGTTTCCCAGATGAAGATGTGTTGGTAATAAATCCAGTCACTCTCAGCATATGTTATTGTGTTTCCCAGATGAAGATGTGTTGGTAATAAATCCAGTCACTCTCAGCATATGTTATTGTGTTTCCCAGATGAAGATGTGTTGGTAATAAATCCAGTCACTCTCAGCATATGTTATTGTGTTTCCCAGATGAAGACGTGTTGGTAATAAATCCAGTCACTCTCAGCATATGTTACTGTGTTTCCCAGATGAAGACGTGTTGGTAATAAATCCAGTCACTCTCAGCATATGTTACTGTGTTTCCCAGATGAAGACGTGTTGGTAATAAATCCAGTCACTCTCAGCATATGTTACTGTGTTTCCCAGATGAAGACGTGTTGGTAATAAATCCAGTCACTCTCAGCATATGTTACTGTGTTTCCCAGATGAAGACGTGTTGGTAATAAATCCAGTCACTCTCAGCATATGTTACTGTGTTTCCCAGATGAAGATGTGTTGGTAATAATTCCAGTCACTCCACTGCCAGACGTCCAGTCTCGGAGCCAATTCCAGTCACTCAGATGTCCAGTCTCTGAGCTAATTCCAGTCACTCTCAGACATCCAGTCTTGGATCCAATTCCAGTCACTCTCAGATGTCCAGTCTTGGAGCTAATTCCAGTCACTCTCAGACGTCCAGTCTCAGAGCTAATTCCAGTCCTTCCACTGTCAGACGTCCAGTCTCTGTACTAATTCCAGTCACTCTCAGACATCCAGTCTTGGAGCCAATTCCAGTCACTCTCAGACGTCCAGTCTCGGAGCTAATTCCAGTCACTCCACTCTCAGACGTCCAGTCTCGGTACTAATTCCAGTCACTCTCAGATGTCCAGTCTCTAAACTAATTCCAGTCACTCCACTCTCAGATGTCCAGTCTCAGAGCTAATTCCAGTCACTCTCAGACGTCCAGTCTCAGAGCTAATTCCAGTCACTCTCAGACGTCCAGTCTCAGAGCTAATTCCAGTCACTCTCAGATGTCCAGTCTCAGAGCTAATTCCAGTCACTCTCAGACGTCCAGTCTCAGAGCTAATTCCAGTCACTCTCAGATGTCCAGTCTCAGAGCTAATTCCAGTCACTCTCAGACGTCCAGTCTCAGAGCTAATTCCAGTCACTTTTAGATGTCCAGTCTCAGAGCTAATTCCAGTCACTCTCAGACGTCCAGTCTAAGAGCTAATTCCAGTCACTCTCAGACGTCCAGTCTCAGAGCTAATTCCAGTCACTTTTAGATGTTCAGTCTCAGAGCTAATTCCAGTCACTCTCAGATGTCCAGTCTCAGAGCTAATTCCAGTCACTCTCAGACGTCCAGTCTCAGAGCTAATTCCAGTCACTCTCAGACGTCCAGTCTCAGAGCTAATTCCAGTCACTCTCAGACGTCCAGTCTCAGAGCTAATTCCAGTCACTCTCAGACGTCCAGTCTCAGAGCTAATTCCAGTCACTCTCATACGTCCAGTCTCAGAGCTAATTCCAGTCACTCTTAGATGTCCAGTCTCAGAGCTAATTCCAGTCACTCTCAGATGTCCAGTCTCAGAGCTAATTCCAGTCACTCTCAGATGTCCAGTCTCAGAGCTAATTCCAGTCACTCTCATACGTCCAGTCTCAGAGCTAATTCCAGTCACTCTTAGATGTCCAGTCTCAGAGCTAATTCCAGTCACTCTCAGACGTCCAGTCTCAGAGCTCATTCCAGTCACTCTCAGATGCCCAGTCTCTGAGCTAATTCCAGTCACTCCACTCTCAGATGTCCAGTCTCTGAGCTAAGTCCAGTCACTCTCAGATGCCCAGTCTCTGAGCTAATTCCAGTCACTCCACTCTCAGATGCCCAGTCTCTGAGCTAATTCTAGTCACTCTCAGACGTCCAGTCTCAAGTACATTAGAGTGTCTAGTTTGAGAAACAGACTCAATGCTGGCCTTCTAGGCAGAGTTCCTCTGTCCAGTGTCTGTGTTCTTTTGCCCATCGTAATCATTTATTTTTATTGGCCAGTCTGAGATAAGGCTTTTTCTTGGCAACTCTGCCTAGAAGGCCAGCATCCCGGAGTCGCCTCTTCACTGTTGACGTTGAGACTGGTGTTTTGCGTGTACTATTTAATGAAGCTGCCATTTGAGGACTTGCAGGGCGTCTGTTTCTCAAACTAGACACTCTAATGTACTTCCCTCTTGCTCAGTTGTGCACCGGGGCCTCCCACTCCTCTTTTTATTCTGGTTAAAGCCAGTTTGCGCTGTTCTGTGAAGGGAGTAGTCCACAGCGCTGTATGAGATCTTCAGTTTCTTGGCAATTTCTCGCATGGAATAGCCTTCATTTCTCAGAACAAGAATAGACTGACGAGTTTCAGAAGAAATCATTTGTTTCTGGCCATTTTGAGCCTGTAATCGAATCCACAAATGCTGATGTTCCAGATACTCAACTAGTCTAAAGGCCCATTTTATTGCTTCTTTAATCAGAACAACAGTTTTCAGCTGCGCTAACATAATTGCAAAAGGGTTTTCTAATATTAAATGAGACTTTTAAAATTATAAACTTGGATTAGAGAACACAACGTGCCATTGGAACACAGGAGTGATGGTTGCTGATAATGGGCCTCTGTACGCCTATGTAGATATTCCCAAAGAAATCTGCCATTTCCAGCTACAATAGTCATTTACAACATTCACAATGTCTACACTGTATTTCTGATCAATTTGATGTTATTTTAGTAGACAAAAAATGTGCATTTCTTTCAAAAACAAGGACATTTCTAAGTGACCCCAAACTTTTGAATGGTAGTGTATGTATATATATATTTATACTGTATATATACAAAAAAAATCTTCCCATTTTTTTTCAGTCATTCTCAGAGCCCAGCGTGAGATGAAAAGTTGTCTGTTTGGCAGCCGACAATAGACATTTTCTACTACCTGTGGAGATGACAGCAACACAGAGTACATTGAAGTCAGCAGCTCCCCAAGGCTCCAAGCTGATGTCTTAATCTGTAGTTGGAGATGGAACAAAAGATGGACAGAGAGGGAAGGGAAGCTGAGTGAATGTGGTTGGAAGCCAGGCTCAGAGATGTTCAGAGAGGGAGGGGAAGCTGAGTGAATGTGGTTGGAAGCCAGGCTCAGAGATGGCCAGAGAGGGAAGGGAAGCTGAGTGAATGTGGTTGGAAGCCAGGCTCAGAGATGTTCAGAGAGGGAGGGGAAGCTGAGTGAATGTGGTTGGAAGCCAGGCTCAGAGATGGCCAGAGAGGGAGGGGAAGCTGAGTGAACATGGTTGGAAGCCAGGCTCAGAGATGGCCAGAGAGGGAGGGGAAGCTGAATGAACATGGTTGGAAGCCAGGCTCAGAGATGGCCAGAGAGGGAGGGGAAGCTGAGTGAACGTGGTTGGAAGCCAGGCTCAGAGATGGCCAGAGAGGGAGGGGAAGCTGAGTGAACATGGTTGGAAGCCAGGCTCAGAGATGGCCAGAGAGGGAGGGGAAGCTGAGTGAATGTGGTTGGAAGCCAGGCTCAGAGATGGTCAGAGAGGGAGGGGAAGCTGAGTGAACATGGTTGGAAGCCAGGCTCAGAGATGGCCAGAGAGGGAGGGAAAGCTGTGAATGTGGTTGGAAGCCAGGCTCAGAGATGTTCAGAGAGGGAAGGGAAGCTGGGTGAATGTGGTTGGAAGCCAGGCTCAGAGATGGCCAGAGAGGGAGGGGAAGCTGAGTGAACGTGGTTGGAAGCCAGGCTCAGAGATGGTCAGAGAGGGAAGGGAAGCTGAGTGAACATGGTTGGAAGCCAGGCTCAGAGATGGCCAGAGAAGGAGGGGAAGCTGAGTGAACATGGTTGGAAGCCAGGCTCAGAGATGGCCAGAGAGGGAGGGGAAGCTGAATGAACATGGTTGGAAGCCAGGCTCAGAGATGGTCAGAGAAGGAGGGGAAGCTGAGTGAACATGGTTGGAAGCCAGGCTCAGAGTGATGCTGCCATAAGTAAGCAGAAGCACTGACAGTTGCTCTAACATGTTAGTTAGAGTAATGTTAGAGTAATGTTCGAGTAATGTTAGCTAGAGCAATGTTAGAGTAATGTTAGCTAGAGTAATGTTAGCGTAATGTTAGCTAGAGTAATGTTAGAGTAATGTTAGAGTAATGTTAGCTAGAGTAATGTTAGAGTAATGTTAGCTAGAGTAATGTTAGAGCAATGTTAGTTAGAGTAATGTTAGAGTAATGTTAGAGTAAACGCAACATGTTGTTTGAATGTTTCAGATGGCAATGGGAGCAGAGGGTAGAGAAAGACCCTGTTTATACATGGTATTAACAAACCTCCAAAGATGGAGAAAGACCCACTGTTCCCCGGGCGCTGAAGACGTGGATGTCGATTAAGGCATTAGCCGGCACCTCTCTGATTCAGAGGTGTTGGGTTAAATGCGGAAGACACATTTCAGTTGAATGCATTCAGTTGTACAACTGACTAGGTATCCCCCTTTATATATATATATATATTATACCTACAGGGTTGCTAAAATTAAAAATCAAATAGCTAAATGATCCATAGTACGACCATCTTAAAACAATTCCATTTGTCAGCTTATCATTGGTACCCAGTTGGAGATTGATTTGCAGTGGTGCGTCCATTTGTGAAAACATCAGCATTTCAACACAACGATCACTGAAGCCTCGTACAATGCTAGACTATATATATACACTGTATATATATATGTTGTTGTTGAAGAATGGTTGAACATTTCAAGTCCGTTTTTTCCCTCATGAATCAATATAAAGTAATTTTTCAGCATAATGTCACTGCAGGTAGAAATCTCAGTCAATCACCTGCAATCATATGCCACAAAGATCACAGCAGGAACAGCTCCCTTTGGGAAACTCTTTGACTAGCATGGATGAGAAGAAAAACAATATGACTTTTAATATGAGGGTTCTACTGTAGCTCTGTTAATATGAGGGTTCTACTGTAGCTCTGACTGTTAATATGAGGGTCCTACTGTAGCTCTGACTGTTAATGTGAGGGTTCTACTGTAGCTCTGACTGTTAATGTGAGGGTTCTACTGTAGCTCTGACTGTTAATATGAGGGTTCTACTGTAGCTCTGACTGTTAATATGAGGGTTCTACTGTAGCTCTGGCTGTTAATATGAGGGTTCTACTGTAGCTCTGACTGTTAATATGAGGGGTACTGTAGCTCTGACTGTTAATATGAGGGTTCTACTGTAGCTCTGGCTGTTAATATGAGGGGTACTGTAGCTCTGACTGTTAATATGAGGGTTCTACTGTAGCTCTGACTGTTAATATGAGGGTTCTATTGTAGCTCTGTTAATATGAGGGTTCTACTGTAGCTCTGACTGTTAATATGAGGGTTCTACTGTAGCTCTGACTGTTAATATGAGGGTTCTACTGTAGCTCTGACTGTTAATATGAGGGTTCTACTGTAGCTCTGACTGTTAATATGAGGGTTCTACTGTAGCTCTGACTGTTAATATGAGGGTTCTACTGTAGCTCTGACTGTTAATATGAGGGTTCTACTGTAGCTCTGACTGTTAATATGAGGGTTCTACTGTAGCTCTGACTGTTAATATGAGGGTTCTACTGTAGCTCTGACTGTTAATATGAGGGTTCTACTGTAGCTCTGACTGTTAATATGAGGGTTCTACTGTAGCTCTGACTGTTAATATGAGGGTTCTACTGTAGCTCTGCTCTGACTGTTAATATGAGGGTTCTACTGTAGCTCTGACTGTTAATATGAGGGTTCTACTGTAGCTCTGACTGTTAATATGAGGGGTACTGTAGCTCTGACTGTTAATATGAGGGTTCTACTGTAGCTCTGACTGTTAATATGAGGGTTCTACTGTAGCTCTGCTCTGACTGTTAATATGAGGGTTCTACTGTAGCTCTGACTGTTAATATGAGGGTTCTACTGTAGCTCTGGCTGTTAATATGAGGGGTACTGTAGCTCTGACTGTTAATATGAGGGTTCTACTGTAGCTCTGGCTGTTAATATGAGGGGTACTGAGCTCTGACTGTTAATATGAGGGGTACTGCAGCTCTGACTGTTAATATGAGGGTTCTACTGTAGCTCTGCTCTGACTGTTAATATGAGGGTTCTACTGTAGCTCTGACTGTTAATATGAGGGTTCTACTGTAGCTCTGTTAATATGAGGGTTCTACTGTAGCTCTGACTGTTAATATGAGGGTTCTACTGTAGCTCTGACTGTTAATATGAGGGGTACTGTAGCTCTGACTGTTAATATGAGGGTTCTACTGTAGCTCTGTTAATATGAGGGGTACTGTAGCTCTGACTGTTAATATGAGGGTTCTACTGTAGCTCTGTTAATATGAGGGGTACTGAGCTCTGCTCTGACTGTTAATATGAGGGGTACTGTAGCTCTGACTGTTAATATGAGGGTTCTACTGTAGCTCTGACTGTTAATATGAGGGTTCTACTGTTGCTCTGACTGTTAATATGAGGGTTCTACTGTAGTTCTGACTGTTAATATGAGGGGTACTGTAGCTCTGACTGTTAATATGAGGGTTCTACTGTAACTCTGACTGTTAATATGAGGGTTCTACTGTAGCTCTGGCTGTTAATATGAGGGTTCTACTGTAGCTCTGACTGTTAATATGAGGGTTCTACTGTAGCTCTGACTGTTAATATGAGGGTTCTACTGTAGCTCTGACTGTTAATATGAGGGTTCTACTGTAGCTCTGACTGTTAATATGAGGGTTCTACTGTAGCTCTGACTGTTAATATGAGGGTTCTACTGTAGCTCTGACTGTTAATATGAGGGTTCTACTGTAGCTCTGACTGTTAATATGAGGGTTCTACTGTAGCTCTGCTCTGACTGTTAATATGAGGGGTACTGTAGCTCTGACTGTTAATATGAGGGTTCTACTGTAGCTCTGGCTGTTAATATGAGGGTTCTACTGTAGCTCTGACTGTTAATATGAGGGGTACTGTAGCTCTGACTGTTAATATGAGGGGTACTGTAGCTCTGACTGTTAATATGAGGGGTACTGTAGCTCTGACTGTTAATATGAGGGGTACTGTAGCTCTGACTGTTAATATGAGGGGTACTGTAGCTCTGACTGTTAATATGAGGGGTTCTGTAGCTCTGCTCTGACTGTTAATATGAGGGGTACTGTAGCTCTGACTGTTAATATGAGGGGTACTGTAGCTCTGACTGTTAATATGAGGGGTTCTGTAGCTCTGCTCTGACTGTTAATATGAGGGGTACTGTAGCTCTGACTGTTAATATGAGGGGTACTGTAGCTCTGACTGTTAATATGAGGGGTACTGTAGCTCTGACTGTTAATATGAGGGGTACTGTAGCTCTGACTGTTAATATGAGGGGTTCTGTAGCTCTGCTCTGACTGTTAATATGAGGGGTACTGTAGCTCTGCTCTGACTGTTAATATGAGGGGTTCTGTAGCTCTGACTGTTAATATGAGGGGTTCTGTAGCTCTGCTCTGACTGTTAATATGAGGGGTACTGTAGCTCTGACTGTTAATATGAGGGGTACTGTAGCTCTGACTGTTAATATGAGGGGTTCTGTAGCTCTGCTCTGACTGTTAATATGAGGGGTACTGTAGCTCTGACTGTTAATATGAGGGGTTCTGTAGCTCTGCTCTGACTGTTAATATGAGGGGTTCTGTAGCTCTGCTCTGACTGTTAATATGAGGGGTTCTGTAGCTCTGACTGTTAATATGAGGGGTTCTGTAGCTCTGCTCTGACTGTTAATATGAGGGGTACTTTAGCTCTGACTGTTAATATGAGGGTTCTACTGTAGCTCTGACTGTTAATATGAGGGTTCTACTGTAGCTCTGACTGTTAATATGAGGGTTCTACTGTAGCTCTGACTGTTAATATGAGGGGTTCTGTAGCTCTGCTCTGACTGTTAATATGAGGGGTTCTGTAGCTCTGCTCTGACTGTTAATATGAGGGTTCTACTGTAGCTCTGCTCTGACTGTTAATATGAGGGGTACTGTAGCTCTGACTGTTAATATGAGGGGTTCTGTAGCTCTGCTCTGACTGTTAATATGAGGGGTTCTGTAGCTCTGCTCTGACTGTTAATATGAGGGGTACTGTAGCTCTGACTGTTAATATGAGGGTTCTACTGTAGCTCTGCTCTGACTGTTAATATGAGGGGTACTGTAGCTCTGACTGTTAATATGAGGGGTTCTGTAGCTCTGCTCTGACTGTTAATATGAGGGGTTCTGTAGCTCTGACTGTTAATATGAGGGGTACTGTAGCTCTGCTCTGACTGTTAATATGAGGGGTACTGTAGCTCTGACTGTTAATATGAGGGTTCTACTGTAGCTCTGACTGTTAATATGAGGGGTACTGTAGCTCTGACTGTTAATATGAGGGGTTCTGTAGCTCTGACTGTTAATATGAGGGGTTCTGTAGCTCTGCTCTGACTGTTAATATGAGGGGTTCTGTAGCTCTGACTGTTAATATGAGGGGTACTGTAGCTCTGACTGTTAATATGAGGGGTACTGTAGCTCTGACTGTTAATATGAGGGGTTCTGTAGCTCTGCTCTGACTGTTAATATGAGGGGTACTGTAGCTCTGACTGTTAATATGAGGGGTACTGTAGCTCTGACTGTTAATATGAGGGGTTCTGTAGCTCTGCTCTGACTGTTAATATGAGGGGTACTGTAGCTCTGACTGTTAATATGAGGGTTCTACTGTAGCTCTGCTCTGACTGTTAATATGAGGGGTACTGTAGCTCTGACTGTTAATATGAGGGGTACTGTAGCTCTGCTCTGACTGTTAATATGAGGGGTTCTGTAGCTCTGCTCTGACTGTTAATATGAGGGGTACTGTAGCTCTGACTGTTAATATGAGGGGTACTGTAGCTCTGCTCTGACTGTTAATATGAGGGGTTCTGTAGCTCTGCTCTGACTGTTAATATGAGGGGTACTGTAGCTCTGACTGTTAATATGAGGGGTACTGTAGCTCTGACTGTTAATATGAGGGGTACTGTAGCTCTGACTGTTAATATGAGGGGTACTGTAGCTCTGCTCTGACTGTTAATATGAGGGGTACTGTAGCTCTGACTGTTAATATGAGGGGTACTGTAGCTCTGCTCTGACTGTTAATATGAGGGGTACTGTAGCTCTGACTGTTAATATGAGGGGTACTGTAGCTCTGACTGTTAATATGAGGGGTACTGTAGCTCTGACTGTTAATATGAGGGGTACTGTAGCTCTGCTCTGACTGTTAATATGAGGGGTACTGTAGCTCTGACTGTTAATATGAGGGGTACTGTAGCTCTGGCTGTTAATATGAGGGGTACTGTAGCTCTGCTCTGACTGTTAATATGAGGGGTACTGTAGCTCTGACTGTTAATATGAGGGGTACTGTAGCTCTGCTCTGACTGTTAATATGAGGGGTACTGTAGCTCTGACTGTTAATATGAGGGGTTCTGTAGCTCTGACTGTTAATATGAGGGGTACTGTAGCTCTGACTGTTAATATGAGGGGTACTGTAGCTCTGACTGTTAATATGAGGGGTACTGTAGCTCTGACTGTTAATATGAGGGGTACTGTAGCTCTGACTGTTAATATGAGGGGTACTGTAGCTCTGACTGTTAATATGAGGGGTACTGTAGCTCTGACTGTTAATATGAGGGGTACTGTAGCTCTGACTGTTAATATGAGGGGTACTGTAGCTCTGACTGTTAATATGAGGGGTACTGTAGCTCTGACTGTTAATATGAGGGGTACTGTAGCTCTGACTGTTAATATGAGGGGTTCTGTAGCTCTGACTGTTAATATGAGGGGTACTGTAGCTCTGACTGTTAATATGAGGGGTACTGTAGCTCTGACTGTTAATATGAGGGGTTCTGTAGCTCTGCTCTGACTGTTAATATGAGGGGTACTGTAGCTCTGACTGTTAATATGAGGGGTTCTGTAGCTCTGCTCTGACTGTTAATATGAGGGGTACTGTAGCTCTGACTGTTAATATGAGGGGTACTGTAGCTCTGACTGTTAATATGAGGGGTACTGTAGCTCTGACTGTTAATATGAGGGGTTCTGTAGCTCTGGCTGTTAATATGAGGGGTACTGTAGCTCTGACTGTTAATATGAGGGGTACTGTAGCTCTGACTGTTAATATGAGGGGTACTGTAGCTCTGCTCTGACTGTTAATATGAGGGGTACTGTAGCTCTGACTGTTAATATGAGGGGTACTGTAGCTCTGACTGTTAATATGAGGGGTACTGCAGCTCTGACTGTTAATATGAGGGGTACTGTAGCTCTGACTGTTAATATGAGGGGTACTGTAGCTCTGACTGTTAATATGAGGGGTACTGTAGCTCTGACTGTTAATATGAGGGGTACTGCAGCTCTGACTGTTAATATGAGGGGTACTGTAGCTCTGACTGTTAATATGAGGGGTACTGTAGCTCTGACTGTTAATATGAGGGGTACTGTAGCTCTGCTCTGACTGTTAATATGAGGGGTACTGTAGCTCTGACTGTTAATATGAGGGGTACTGTAGCTCTGACTGTTAATATGAGGGGTACTGTAGCTCTGACTGTTAATATGAGGGGTACTGCAGCTCTGACTGTTAATATGAGGGGTACTGTAGCTCTGACTGTTAATATGAGGGGTACTGTAGCTCTGACTGTTAATATGAGGGGTACTGTAGCTCTGACTGTTAATATGAGGGGTACTGTAGCTCTGACTGTTAATATGAGGGGTACTGTAGCTCTGACTGTTAATATGAGGGGTACTGTAGCTCTGACTGTTAATATGAGGGGTACTGCAGCTCTGCTCTGACTGTTAATATGAGGGGTACTGTAGCTCTGACTGTTAATATGAGGGGTACTGTAGCTCTGACTGTTAATATGAGGGGTACTGTAGCTCTGACTGTTAATATGAGGGGTACTGTAGCTCTGACTGTTAATATGAGGGGTACTGTAGCTCTGACTGTTAATATGAGGGGTACTGTAGCTCTGACTGTTAATATGAGGGGTACTGTAGCTCTGACTGTTAATATGAGGGGTACTGTAGCTCTGACTGTTAATATGAGGGGTACTGTAGCTCTGACTGTTAATATGAGGGGTACTGTAGCTCTGACTGTTAATATGAGGGGTACTGTAGCTCTGACTGTTAATATGAGGGGTACTGTAGCTCTGACTGTTAATATGAGGGGTACTGTAGCTCTGACTGTTAATATGAGGGGTACTGCAGCTCTGACTGTTAATATGAGGGGTTCTGTAGCTCTGACTGTTAATATGAGGGGTTCTGCAGCTCTGACTGTTAATATGAGGGGTTCTGCAGCTCTGACTGTTAATATGAGGGGTTCTGTAGCTCTGACTGTTAATATGAGGGGTACTGTAGCTCTGACTGTTAATATGAGGGGTACTGTAGCTCTGACTGTTAATATGAGGGGTACTGTAGCTCTGACTGTTAATATGAGGGGTTCTGTAGCTCTGACTGTTAATATGAGGGGTTCTGCAGCTCTGACTGTTAATATGAGGGGTTCTGCAGCTCTGACTGTTAATATGAGGGGTTCTGTAGCTCTGACTGTTAATATGAGGGGTACTGTAGCTCTGACTGTTAATATGAGGGGTACTGTAGCTCTGACTGTTAATATGAGGGGTACTGTAGCTCTGACTGTTAATATGAGGGGTACTGTAGCTCTGCCTGTTAATATGAGGGGTACTGTAGCTCTGACTGTTAATATGAGGGGTACTGTAGCTCTGACTGTTAATATGAGGGGTACTGTAGCTCTGACTGTTAATATGAGGGGTACTGTAGCTCTGACTGTTAATATGAGGGGTACTGTAGCTCTGACTGTTAATATGAGGGGTACTGTAGCTCTGACTGTTAATATGAGGGGTACTGTAGCTCTGACTGTTAATATGAGGGGTACTGTAGCTCTGACTGTTAATATGAGGGGTACTGCAGCTCTGACTGTTAATATGAGGGGTACTGTAGCTCTGACTGTTAATATGAGGGGTACTGTAGCTCTGACTGTTAATATGAGGGGTACTGTAGCTCTGACTGTTAATATGAGGGGTACTGTAGCTCTGACTGTTAATATGAGGGGTACTGTAGCTCTGACTGTTAATATGAGGGGTACTGTAGCTCTGACTGTTAATATGAGGGGTACTGTAGCTCTGACTGTTAATATGAGGGGTACTGTAGCTCTGACTGTTAATATGAGGGGTACTGTAGCTCTGACTGTTAATATGAGGGGTACTGTAGCTCTGACTGTTAATATGAGGGGTACTGTAGCTCTGACTGTTAATATGAGGGGTACTGTAGCTCTGACTGTTAATATGAGGGGTACTGTAGCTCTGCTCTGACTGTTAATATGAGGGGTTCTGTCTGGGTCAGATTCTACAGACTTCTGTATCCATAATTCCCATCTAAGAGACCGGTACAGGAGAGCTGAAACCCTTTCATTTTATGGACCAGTAAATCTGATGGGGAAGGGATAACTTTTCCTCGAGTATCTGTCAAAGAGAAGCAAAGCGGAGAGACAGCTGTGCTTGGGGAGGGAGGGAATTGCCTTTGCCCGACCTGCAGCACAAGCCAAGCAATAAACAATGTATTTTGTATTGTGTTTTTCTGATTGGTTCAAAAGAAAAAACTGATGGCATTGACAGGCTACATATCCAATGGATTCACGCTGCTCTACTCCTGTCCGTCCTGCTCCATCCTGGCTGGAGGCTCAGAACACAGGCTGCTCTGTTCCTGTCCGTCCTGCTCCATCCTGGCTGGAGGCTCAGAACACAGGCTGCTCTATTCCTGTCCGTCCTGCTCCATCCTGGCTGGAGGCTCAGAACACAGGCTGCTCTATTCCTGTCCGTCCTGCTCCGTCCTGGCTGGAGGCTCAGAACACACGCTGCTCTATTCCTGTCCGTCCTGCTCCGTCCTGGCTGGAGGCTCAGAACACAGGCTGCTCTATTCCTGTCCGTCCTGCTCCGTCCTGTCTGGAGGCTCAGAACACAGGCTGCTCTACTCCTGTCCGTCCTGCTCCATCCTGGCTGGAGGCTCAGAACACACGCTGCTCTACTCCTGTCCGTCCTGCTCCATCCTGGCTGGAGGATCAGAACACAGGCTGCTCTACTCCTGTCCGTCCTGCTCCATCCTGTCTGGAGGATCAGAACACACGCTGCTCTATTCCTGTCCGTCCTGCTCCATCCTGGCTGGAGGCTCAGAACACACGCTGCTCTATTCCTGTCCGTCCTGCTCCGTCCTGGCTGGAGGCTCAGAACACAGGCTGCTCTATTCCTGTCCGTCCTGCTCCATCCTGGCTGGAGGCTCAGAACACAGGCTGCTCTATTCCTGTCCGTCCTGCTCCGTCCTGTCTGGAGGCTCAGAACACACGCTGCTCTATTCCTGTCCGTCCTGCTCCATCCTGGCTGGAGGATCAGAACACAGGCTGCTCTATTCCTGTCCGTCCTGCTCCGTCCTGGCTGGAGGCTCAGAACACAGGCTGCTCTACTCCTGTCCGTCCTGCTCCATCCTGGCTGGAGGCTCAGAACACAGGCTGCTCTATTCCTGTCCGTCCTGCTCCATCCTGTCTGGAGGATCAGAACACACGCTGCTCTATTCCTGTCAGTCCTGCTCCGTCCTGGCTGGAGGCTCAGAACACAGGCTGCTCTATTCCTGTCCGTCCTGCTCCATCCTGGCTGGAGGCTCAGAACACAGGTGGTCACAGAGGTCCTGTGTGGCTGTAAATGTACGCACGTATGCATGCTTGTACGCGTCTGCTAAATAGTATATATTTATGCATATTATATAACGGCTGATTGCTTGTCATGTGCCCTACATATTTACAGGGTTTTCCATTTGGCTCCAAACTGACAGAAACATGACTTTGACAATCACTAGCTCTAATACCACCACGGGGATCACTGATGTGACGCTAACAAACAGTAACACTTGACATTGATTTAAAACCAGATTTGATGTAAAAAAATATATATAATAATAAATGGACTGAACTCAGTTAAAGTGAAATACAATATGCCTTGCCCAATGACAGGAACACGGGCCAGTTCCATATTGTTGTCAAATAAAACCAACCAAGCGTATTTATGACTACTCCATCAACACCTCACGACTGATTTCACCCCCGTCATAATGATGGATAGTGTCTGAAACAAGCAGGGAACAGGGAGATCTTTCCAACGTTCAGTATTGATGCTGGAGTAATTCCTTTAAAGTGTGTTGGTTTGACATCGGCCATCTGTTTCTACGAGGCAACATCCACGTTCCAGCTGATTTATTCTATTCCCCCGAAGAAGAAGAGAAACCACTTGAGTGGATTACTAGGAACGGAAACCTACTAACGTCATCCACTTGGTGCCATGTGATCATGTGATTTTGGAGACTTTAATGAATCATGGAGTGAATATATCAACGCCTATTTGGTGAGGGGAAAAAAAACTATTTTTCCGACATGTCTATATGTTGTTGGATAACACAACATCCAAGAGCAGCAGTCTTGATGAAAATAACATCATTATTTATTTTGCACGGTTCTGTCCGAGCCTTCAAACTAGTACCTAGGCGTTCGTACTTCATGGGGTTTGTACTGTCGTTGCTTCCACCTATGAATTGACAAACCTGTTCCATTTTCTGACACGGTCTCATTATAGTGAATTAAATGGCCTATTGTGACCTGACATTTATTTCAATGACTTTGGAACAACAAGAACACACTCTACATGACCAAAAGTATGTGGACACCTGCTCGTCAAACATATCATTCCTAAATCATGGGCATTAATATGGAGTTGGTTCCCGCCTTTTTCTGCTATAACAGCCTCCACTCTTCTGGGGGGGGCTTTCCACTAGATGTTGGAACATTGCTGCAGGGACTTGCTTCCATTCAGCCACAAGAGCATTAGTGAGGTCAGGCACTGATGTTGGGTGATTAGGCCTGGCTCCCAGTCGATGTTCCAATTCATCCCAAAGGTGTTTGATGGGGTTGAGCCTGAACCATGAACAACAGCCCCAGACCATTATTCCTCCTCCACCAAACTTTATATTTGGCACTATGCACTGGGGCAGGTACTGTTCTCCTGGCATCCGCCAAACCCAGATTCGTCTGTCGGACTGCCAGATGGTGAAGTGTGATTCATCACTCCAGAGAACACGTTTCCACTGCTCCAGAGTCCAATGGCGGTGAGCTTTACACTACTCCAGCCGATGCCTGGCATTGCGCATGGTGATCTTAGGCTTGCGTGCGGCTGCTCGGCCACGGAAACCCATTTCATGAAGCTCCTGACAAACAGTTCTTGTGCTGACGTTGCTTCCAGAGGCAGTTTGGAACTCGGTAGTGAGTGTTACAACCGAGGACAGATGATTTTACGCGCTACACGCTTCAGCACTCAGCAGTCCCGTTCTGTGAGCTTGTGTGGCCTACCACTTCACGGATGAGCCGTTGTTGCTCCTAGAAGAATTCACTTCATAATAACATCACTTGCAGTTGACTAGGGCGGCTCTAGCAGGACAGAAATTTGACCAACTGACTTGTTGGAAAGAGGGCATCTCATGACAGTACCACGTTGAAAGTCACTGAGCTCTTCAGTAAGGCAATTCTACTGCCAATTGTTGTCTATGGAGATTGCATGGCTGTGTGCTCGATTTTATACACCTGTCAGCAACGGGTGTGGCTGAAAAAGCCGAATCCACTAATTTGAAGGGGTGTCCACATACTTTTGTATACTGTATATAGTGTATTCCTGTATTTTCTTACTGGCAAAAGTGGATATGCTGCTGAACATGCTGTGTTATTTAAAAGTGTGGCGCTTGTGCTGCTTGTTCTTATACATACGCCTTTAACATCATTTCATAGAGACACGGAGAGGTCAAAACAGGTGTCAACATGATTATTTTCTTCAAAATGAATCAGTGTGAGGCTGAACAGCATTTAACAACAATGGCTCGGCTCATTCCCTGTGTAGAGGACATTACCACCATGCGTGCTTCCCCAGTGGCTAGCTATAGTGCACTACATAGGGAATAGGGTCCCATTAAGGACTTTCAACATGGTATTATTCCTACTTCTTCACTCCCTGAACGTTGCTTAAATACCAACCAGATCTCACAAACTCACTGCTTCAAAAAACTGACACATTCAGATCATTGTCTAGAGTACGGTGCCTAGACTATCTCTGATTTAATACCATCTCTGGAAGGTGTAGAGTACGATGGCTAGACGACTTCTGATTTAATACCATCTCTGGAAGGTGTAGAGTACGATGCCTAGACTATCTCTGATTTAATACCATCTCTGGAAGGTCTAGAGTACGATGGCTAGACTATCTCTGATTTAATACCATCTCTGGAAGGTCTAGAGTACGATGCCTAGACTATCTCTGATTTAATACCATCTCTGGAAGGTCTAGAGTATGATGGCCAGACGACTTCTGATTTAATACCATCTCTGGAAGGTGTAGAGTACGATGGCCAGACGACTTCTGATTTAATACAATCTCTGGAAGGTCTAGAGTACGATGGCTAGACGACTTCTGATTTAATACCATCTCTGGAAGGTCTAGAGTACGATGGCCAGACGACTTCTGATTTAATACCATCTCTGGAAGGTCTAGAATACGGTGGCTAGACAACTTCTGATTTAATACCATCTCTGGAAGGTGTAGAGTACGGTGGCTAGAAGACTTCTGATTTAATACCATCTCTGGAAGGTCTAGAGTATGATGGCCAGACGACTTCTGATTTAATACCATCTCTGGAAGGTCTAGAGTATGATGGCCAGATGACTTCTGATTTAATACCATCTCTGGAAGGTCTAGAGTATGATGGCCAGACGACTTCTGATTTAATACCATCTCTGGGAGGTCTAGAGTATGATGGCCAGACGACTTCTGATTTAATACTCTAGACCTTCCAGAGATGGTTTTAAATCAGAATTCTTCTGGCCATCATACTCTAGACCTTCCAGAGATGGTATGATGGCCAGACGACTTCTGATTTAATACCATCTCTGGAAGGTGTAGAGTACGATGGCCAGGCGAATTCTGATTTAATACCATCTCTGGAAGGTCTAGAGTACGGTGGCTAGAAGACTTCTGATTTAATACCATCTCTGGAAGGTGTAGAGTACGATGGCTAGAAGACTTCTGATTTAATACCATCTCTGGAAGGTGTAGAGTACGATGGCTAGAAGACTTCTGATTTAATACCATCTCTGGAAGGTGTAGAGTACGATGGCCAGACGACTTCTGATTTAATACCATCTCTGGAAGGTGTAGAGTACGATGGCCAGACGACTTCTGATTTAATACCATCTCTGGAAGGTGTAGAGTACGATGGCTAGAAGACTTCTGATTTAATACCATCTCTGGAAGGTCTAGAGTATGATGGCCAGACGACTTCTGATTTAATACCATCTCTGGAAGGTCTAGAGTATGATGGCCAGACGACTTCTGATTTAATACCATCTCTGGGAGGTCTAGAGTATGATGGCCAGACGACTTCTGATTTAATACTCTAGACCTTCCAGAGATGGTTTTAAATCAGAAGTCGTCTGGCCATCATACTCTAGACCTTCCAGAGATGGTATGATGGCCAGACGACTTCTGATTTAATACCATCTCTGGAAGGTGTAGAGTACGATGGCCAGGCGAATTCTGATTTAATACCATCTCTGGAAGGTCTAGAGTACAGTGGCTAGAAGACTTCTGATTTAATACCATCTCTGGAAGGTGTAGAGTACGATGGCTAGAAGACTTCTGATTTAATACCATCTCTGGAAGGTGTAGAGTACGATGGCCAGATGACTTCTGATTTAATACCATCTCTGGAAGGTGTAGAGTACGATGGCTAGAAGACTTCTGATTTAATACCATCTCTGGAAGGTGTAGAGTACGATGGCCAGACGACTTCTGATTTAATACCATCTCTGGAAGGTGTAGAGTACGATGGCCAGACGACTTCTGATTTAATACCATCTCTGGAAGGTGTAGAGTACGATGGCTAGAAGACTTCTGATTTAATACCATCTCTGGAAGGTCTAGAGTACGGTGGCTAGACTACCTCTGATTTAATACCATCTCTGGGAGGACACTTCCCCATGTATGTCCCTATGGGTCCTGGTCTAACGTTGTGTACTATAAAGGGAACCATGAGGGACACACAGCTAAAGGCTGAAGCATCATATTGGAAGTATCTCCCGGGTTGTTGAGCACCATAATGGAAGTATCTCCCAGGTTGTTGAGCACCATAATGGAAGTATCTCCCAGGTTGTTGAGCACCATAATGGAAGTATCTCCCAGGTTGTTGAGCACCATAATGGAAGTATCTCCCAGGTTGTTGAGCACCATATTGGAAGTATCTCCCAGGTTGTTGAGCACCATATTGGAAGTATCTCCCGGGTTGTTGAGCACCATAATGGAAGTCTCTCCCGGGTTGTTGAGCACCATAATGGAAGTCTCTCCCGGGTTGTTGAGCACCATAATGGAAGTCTCTCCCGGGTTGTTGAGCACCATAATGGAAGTCTCTCCCGGGTTGTTGAGCACCATAATGGAAGTCTCTCCCGGGTTGTTGAGCATCATAATGGAAGTCTCTCCCGGGTTGTTGAGCATCATAATGGAAGTATCTCCCGGGTTGTTGAGCACCATAATGGAAGTATCTCCCAGGTTGTTGAGCACCATAATGGAAGTATCTCCCAGGTTGTTGAGCATCATAATGGAAGTATCTCCCAGGTTGTTGAGCACCATAATGGAAGTATCTCCCAGGTTGTTGAGCACCATAATGGAAGTATCTCCCAGGTTGTTGAGCACCATAATGGAAGTATCTCCCAGGTTGTTGAGCACCATGATGGAAGTATCTCCCAGGTTGTTGAGCACCATAATGGAAGTATCTCCCAGGTTGTTGAGCACCATGATGGAAGTATCTCCCAGGTTGTTGAGCACCATGATGGAAGTCTCTCCCAGGTTGTTGAGCACCATAATGGAAGTCTCTCCCAGGTTGTTGAGCACCATAATGGAAGTCTCTCCCAGGTTGTTGAGCACCATGATGGAAGTCTCTCCCAGGTTGTTGAGCACCATGATGGAAGTCTCTCCCAGGTTGTTGAGCATCATAATGGAAGTCTCTCCCAGGTTGTTGAGCACCATAATGGAAGTCTCTCCCAGGTTGTTGAGCACCATGATGGAAGTCTCTCCCAGGTTGTTGAGCATCATAATGGAAGTCTCTCCCAGGTTGTTGAGCACCATAATGGAAGTCTCTCCCAGGTTGTTGAGCACCATAATGGAAGTCTCTCCCAGGTTGTTGAGCACCATAATGGAAGTCTCTCCCAGGTTGTTGAGCACCATAATGGAAGTCTCTCCCAGGTTGTTGAGCACCATAATGGAAGTCTCTCCCAGGTTGTTGAGCACCATAATGGAAGTCTCTCCCAGGTTGTTGAGCACCATAATGGAAGTCTCTCCCAGGTTGTTGAGCACCATAATGGAAGTCTCTCCCAGGTTGTTGAGCACCATAATGGAAGTCTCTCCCAGGTTGTTGAGCACCATAATGGAAGTATCTCCCAGGTTGTTGAGCATCATAATGGAAGTATCTCCCAGGTTGTTGAGCATCATAATGGAAGTATCTCCCAGGTTGTTGAGCATCATAATGGAAGTATCTCCCAGGTTGTTGAGCATCATAATGGAAGTATCTCCCAGGTTGTTGAGCACCATAATGGAAGTATCTCCCAGGTTGTTGAGCACCATAATGGAAGTATCTCCCAGGTTGTTGAGCACCATAATGGAAGTATCTCCCAGGTTGTTGAGCACCATAATGGAAGTATCTCCCGGGTTGTTGAGCACCATAATGGAAGTATCTCCCGGGTTGTTGAGCACCATAATGGAAGTATCTCCCGGGTTGTTGAGCACCATATTGGAAGTATCTCCCGGGTTGTTGAGCACCATATTGGAAGTATCTCCCGGGTTGTTGAGCACCATATTGGAAGTATCTCCCGGGTTGTTGAGCACCATAATGGAAGTATCTCCCGGGTTGTTGAGCACCATAATGGAAGTCTCTCCCGGGTTGTTGAGCACCATAATGGAAGTCTCTCCCGGGTTGTTGAGCACCATAATGGAAGTCTCTCCCGGGTTGTTGAGCACCATAATGGAAGTCTCTCCCAGGTTGTTGAGCACCATAATGGAAGTCTCTCCCAGGTTGTTGAGCACCATAATGGAAGTCTCTCCCAGGTTGTTGAGCACCATAATGGAAGTATCTCCCAGGTTGTTGAGCACCATAATGGAAGTATCTCCCAGGTTGTTGAGCACCATAATGGAAGTATCTCCCAGGTTGTTGAGCATCATAATGGAAGTATCTCCCAGGTTGTTGAGCACCATAATGGAAGTATCTCCCAGGTTGTTGAGCACCATAATGGAAGTATCTCCCAGGTTGTTGAGCACCATAATGGAAGTATCTCCCAGGTTGTTGAGCACCATGATGGAAGTATCTCCCAGGTTGTTGAGCACCATGATGGAAGTATCTCCCAGGTTGTTGAGCATCATAATGGAAGTCTCTCCCAGGTTGTTGAGCATCATAATGGAAGTCTCTCCCAGGTTGTTGAGCACCATAATGGAAGTCTCTCCCAGGTTGTTGAGCATCATAATGGAAGTATCTCCCAGGTTGTTGAGCATCATAATGGAAATATCTCCCAGGTTGTTGAGCATCATAATGGAAGTATCTCCCAGGTTGTTGAGCATCATAATGGAAGTATCTCCCAGGTTGTTGAGCATCATAATGGAAGTATCTCCCAGGTTGTTGAGCATCATAATGGAAGTATCTCCCAGGTTGTTGAGCACCATAATGGAAGTATCTCCCAGGTTGTTGAGCACCATAATGGAAGTCTCTCCCAGGTTGTTGAGCACCATAATGGAAGTCTCTCCCAGGTTGTTGAGCACCATAATGGAAGTCTCTCCCAGGTTGTTGAGCACCATAATGGAAGTATCTCCCAGGTTGTTGAGCATCATAATGGAAGTCTCTCCCAGGTTGTTGAGCACCATAATGGAAGTCTCTCCCAGTTTGTTGAGCACCATAATGGAAGTATCTCCCAGGTTGTTGAGCACCATAATGGAAGTATCTCCCAGGTTGTTGAGCACCATAATGGAAGTCTCTCCCAGGTTGTTGAGCACCATAATGGAAGTATCTCCCAGGTTGTTGAGCACCATAATGGAAGTATCTCCCAGGTTGTTGAGCATCATAATGGAAGTATCTCCCAGGTTGTTGAGCATCATAATGGAAGTCTCTCCCAGGTTGTTGAGCATCATAATGGAAGTCTCTCCCAGGTTGTTGAGCATCATAATGGAAGTATCTCCCAGGTTGTTGAACACCTTGTGCAACCTGGTACTTATCCAGACCGTGCTTCTACACCTGCGTTGCTTGCTGTTTGGGGTTTTAGGCTGGGTTTCTGTACAGCACTTTGAGATATCAGCTGATGTAAGAAGGGCTTTACAAATACATTTGATTTGATTTAACCTACACGGCAATGTGACAAACTGTATGGAAAAGCAATTGGCTTTTCTTTCCGAGTGTAAGATCATTTTTTTGTTTTATCTATAATGAAACATGTAAGATTGTGTTGTGTGTACCACCATTAATCTGCAGTTGACACGTCTCACATCCAAACAGACGAGTGTTACCAATGTTGCTATTTACAACACTGCGCACAAAATGGCACCCTTTTCCCTATAGAGTGCACTACTTTAGACCAACTCTCTATGGGAATAGGGTGCCCTTTCAGATGCAGCCTCGATGTCTGCAGGCTAAGTGCAGCAAATTAGCTCCATTGGAGAACTTATTTTGATAAAACGCCCCTAGAAACACATTGAATAACACATTCATAAATGGAAAAAAAGACAGTCACGAAACAATTGCTAAGAAACACTCCCGAGTGGCGCAGGGGTCTAAGGCACTGCATCTCAGTGCAAGAGGTGTCACTACAGTCCCTGGTTTGAATCCAGGCTGTGTCACAATCCGTCGTGATTGGGAGTCCCATAGGGCGGCGCACAACTGGCCTAATTTGGCCGGGGTAGGCTGTCCTTATAAATAGGAATTTGTTCTTAACTGACTTGCCTAGTTAAATAAAGGTTAAATAAAAACTAAAAAAAGGTTTTGAAGTGTCTGTCCTAAATCTAGGAGATATAAAATAAACTCGGGATATATTCACTGCCAGTCAAATGTTTTAGGACACCTACTCATTCAAGGTTTTTTCTTTATTTTTTTTACTATTTTCTACATTGTAGAATAATAATGAAGACATCGAAACTATGAAATAACACATATGGAATCATGTAGTAACCAAAACAGTGTCAAACAAATGAAAATATATTTTAGATTCTACAAAGAAGCCACCCTTTGCCTTGATGACAGCTTTGCACACTCTTGGCATTCTCTCAACCAGCTTCATGATGTAGTCACCTGGAATGCATTTCAATTAACAGGTGTGCCTTCTTAAAAAGTTAATTTGTAGAATTTCTTTCCTTCTTAATGTGTTTGAGCCAATCAGTTGTGTTGTGACATGGTAGGGGTGGTATACAGAAGATAGCCTTATTTGGTAAAAGACCAAGTCCATATTATGGCAAGAACAGCTCAAAGAAGCAAAAGAGAAACAATAGTCCATTAATTTGACACATGAAGGTCAGTCAATATGGAACATTTCAAGAACTTTGAAAGTTTCTTCAAGTGCAGTCGCAAAAACCATCAAGCGCTAAGATGAAACTGGCTCTCATGAGAACCGCAACAGGAATGAAAGACCCAGAGTTACCTCTGCTGCAGAGGATAAGTTCATTCGGGTTACCAGCCTCAGAAATTGCAGCCCAAATAAATGCTTCATGGAGTTCAAGTAACAGACACATCTCAACATCAACTGTTCAGAGGAGACTACGCGACTCAGGTCTTCATGGTCGAATTGCTGCAAAGAAACCAATACTAAAGGACACCAATAATAAGAAGAGACTTGCTTGGGCCAAGAAACATAAGCAATGGACATTAGACTGGTGGAAATTTGTCCTTTGGTCTGGAGTCCAAATGTGAGATTTTTGGTTCCAACCGCCATGTCTTTGTGAGACACGGTGTGGGTGAACGGATGATCTCCGCATGTGTATTTCCCACCGTAAAGCATGGATGGTGTGGGCGTGCTTTGCTGGTGACACTGTCTGTGATTTATTTAGAATTCAAGGCACACTTAACCAGCATGGCTACCACAGCATTCTGCAGCGATACGCCATCCCATCTGGTTTGGGCTTAGTGGGACTATCATTTGTTTTTCAACAGGACAATGACCCAACACACCTCCAGAATGTGTAAGGGCTATTTTACGAAGGAGGAGAGTGATGGAGTGCTGCATCAGATGACCTGCCCTCTACAATCCCCCGACCTCTTCCAAATTGAGAGTCGGACCTTAGAGTGATGAAAAAGCAGCGAACAAGTGCTCAGCACATGGGGAACTGTTGGAAAAGCATTCCAGGTGATGCTGGTTGAGGGAATGCCAAGAGTGTAGAAAGCTGTCATGAAGGCAAGGGGTGGCTATTTGAAGAATCTCAAATATAAAAAATATTTTAATTGTTTAATACTTTTTTGGTTGGACTCCATTTGTGTTATTTCATAGTTTTGATGTTTTCACTATTATTCTACAATGTAGAATATAGTATACATAAAGAAAAACCCTTGAATGAGTAGGTGTGTCCAAACATTTGACTGGTACTGTATATATATACAGTGGGGAGAACAAGTATTTGATACACTGCCGATTTTGCAGGTTTTCCTACTTACAAAGCATGTAGAGGTCTGTAATTTTTATCATAAGTACACTTCAACTGTGAGAGACAGAATCTAAAACAAAAATCCAGAAAATCACATTGTATGATTTTTAAGTAATTAATTTGCATTTTATTGCATGACATAACTATTTGATACATCAGAAAAGCAGAACTTAATATTTGGTACAGAAACCTTTGTTTGCAATTACAGAGATCATACGTTTCCTGTTGTTCTTGACCAGGTTTGCACACACTGCAGCAGGGATTTTGGCCCACTCCTCCGTACAGATCCTTCAGGTTTCGGGGCTGTCGCTGGGCAATACGGACTTTCAGCTCCCTTCAGCTCCGTAAGAAGCATCTCAAGGTCCTGGACTGGCTAGGCCACTCCAGGACCTTGAGATGCTTCTTACGGAGCCACTCTTTAGTTGCCCTGGCTGTGTGTTTTGGGTCGTTGTCATGCTGGAAGACCCAGCCACGACCCATCTTCAATGCTCTTACTAAGGGAAGGAGGTTGTTGGCCAAGATCTCGCGATACATGGCCACATCCATCCTCCCCTCAATACGGTGCAGTCGTCCTGTCCCCTTTGCAGAAAAGCATCCCCAAAGAATGATGTTTCCACCTCCATGCTTCACGGTTGGGATGGTGTTCTTGGGGTTGTACTCATCCTTCTTCTTCCTCCAAACACGGCGAGTGTAGTTTAGACCAAAAAGCTTTTTTTTTGTCTCATCAGACCACATGACCTTCTCCCATTCCTCCTCTGGATCATCCAGATGGTCATTGGCAAACTTCAGACGGGCCTGGACATGCGCTGGCTTGAGCAGGGGGACCTTGCGTGCGCTGCAGGATTTAAATCCATGACGGCGTAGTGTGTTACTAATGGTTTTCTTTGAGACTGTGGTCCCAGCTCTCTTCAGGTAATTGACCAGGTCCTGCCGTGTAGTTCTGGGCTGATCCCTCACATTCCTTATGATCATTGATGCCCCACGAGGTGAGATCTTGCATGGAGCCCCAGACCGAGGGTGATTGACCGTCATCTTGAACTTCTTCCATTTTTTTATAATTGCGCCAACAGTTGTTGCCTTCTAAGCAAGCTGCTTGCCTATTGTCCTGTAGCCCATCCCAGCCTTGTGCAGGTCTACAATTTTATTCCTGATGTCCTTACACAGCTCTCTGGTCTTGGCCATTGTGGAGAGGTTGGAGTCTGTTTGATTGAGTGTGTGGACATGTGTCTTTTATACAGGTAACGAGTTCAAACAGGTGCAGTTAATACAGGTAATGAGTGGAGAACAGGAGGGCTTCTTAAAGAAAAACAGGTCTGTGAGAGCCGGAATTCTTACTGGTTGGTAGGTGATCAAATACTTATGTCATGCAATAAAATGCAAATGAATTACTTAAAAATCATACAATGTGATTTTCTGGATTTTCACAGTTGAAGTGTACCTATGATAAAAATTACAGACCTCTACATGCTTTGTAAGTAGGAAAACCTTCAAAATCGGAAGTGTATCAAATACTTGTTCTCCCCACTGTATATATATTTATATACACCCATATATATATAAATATATACATACATATATATATATATATACACATATACACATACATATATATGTGTGTGTAATATATATGCGGTTTCCAGCTACAATAGTCATTTACAACATTAACAATGTCTACACTGTATTTCTGATCAATTTGATGTTATTTTAATGGACAACAAGGACATTTCTAAGTGACCCCAAACTTTTGAACGGTAGCGTGTGTGTATATATATATATATGTGTATATGTGTGTATATGTGTATATATATATATATATATAGCCATATTTAAGGTAACCATAGGCTTTAGCTGTTTGTGGGGTATTGTCTATGTCGATGTTCTATGTTGCTTGTAGGCACTAGTTCATGGTTAGCTTCACGTTCGTCTGTTTGTTATTTTGTAAAGTGGTTTCGTTTGGTGTTCGTTCTCTTCAAATAAAAGGAAGATGACTTACTTTCCACGCGCTGCATGTTGGTCCTCACTCTCTACTATAGACGATCGTGACAGAATACCCCACCAACAGCTAAAGCCTATGGTTACCTTAAATATGGCTCCCAATCAGAGACAACAATAACCAGCTGTCTCTAATTGAGAACCCATTCAGGCAACCATAGACTTCCCTAGACAACTACACACAACCATAGACACAGCTAGATACCTATACTAAACATAAACCCAACTACTCTAATAAACCCCCTAAACCTTACAACCACCCTAGACACTACAAAAACACATACACTCCCCATGTCACACCCTGACCTAACTAAAATAATAAATAAAACAAAGAATACTAAGGCCAGGGCGTGACAGACACTAACAGCTTACAGACGGTAGGCATTTAAGGGCACAGTTATGAAAACTTAGGACACTAAAGAGGCCTTTCTACTGACTCTGAAAAACACCAAAAGAAAGATGCCCAGGGTCCCTGCTCATCTGCGTGAATGTGACTTAGGCATGCTGCAAGGAGGCATGAGGACTGCAGATGTAGCCAGGGCAAAAAATTGCAATGTCCATACTGTGAGATGCCTAAGACAGCGCTACAGGGAGACAGGACGGACAGCTGATCGACCTCGGAGTGGTTTGACCACGAGTAACAACACCTGCACAGGATCGGGACATCCGAACATCACACCTGTGGGACAGGTACAGGATGGCAACAACAACTGCCCGAGTTACACCAGGAACGGACAATCCCTCCATCAGTGCTCAGACTGTCCGCAATAGGCTGAGGGAGGCTGGACTGAGGGCTTGTAGGCCTGTTGTAAGGCAGGTCCTCACCAGACATCACCGGCAACAATGTCGCCTATGGGCACTAGTAAAACGTGCTCTTCACTGATGAGTCGCGGTTTTGTCTCACCAGGGGTGATGGTCGGATTCACCTTTACCTTCGAAAGAATGAGTGTTACACCGAGGCCTGTACTCTGGAGCGGGATCGATTTGGAGGTGGAGGGTCCGTCATGGTCTGGGGCGGTGTGTCACAGCATCATCAGACTGAGCTTGTTGTCATTGCAGGCAATCTCAACGCTGTGTGTTACAGGGAAGACTTCCAACTCCCTCATGTGGTACCCTTCCTGCAGGCTCATCCTGACATGACCCTCCAGCATGACAATGCCACCAGCCATACTGCTCGTTCTGTGTGTGATTTCCTGCAAGACATGAATGTCAGTGTTCTTTTTTACCTTTTGATTTTGACCCCCCCTTTGTTGAGGGACACATTATTCCATACCCGTTAGTCACATGTCTGTGGAACTTGTTCAGTTTATGTCTCAGTTGTTGAATCTTGTTATGTTCATACAAATACTTACACAAGTTAAGTTTGCTGAAAATGAACACAGTTGACAGTGAGAGGATGTTTCTTTTTTTTGCTCAGATTAGTAACAGAGGTAGCTACTTGAGCTATTGAGACAAAATTGAACATTTTAACACTAGCGTCGCCAGGCCTCTGGACCATTTTAAACCATTTAATAAATCCATTTAATATACACCATCACAAAGAAATCCATGATTTTGTTTAGGCAGGTCTTAAAGAAAGAGGATTATGAAAAGAGTAGTAGACATTATATTTTCAAAAGAGTCATTTTCAAAAGTCAAATATTTTCTTCAGTCTTTCTGTCTTTTGTAATAGTTGATTTAATGCTCTGTGTACAATGTAGGTAGATTGATATCTAGGAACGTACTATGTATATGATTTGGTATCTTGGCTTGCCTGAGAACATTATATTGCTCACTTTATTTTTGTGATTAACTCTGCAATTTGTTTTTAATGGCATTGATAAAAAAAACATACAGTTGATTAGGTGTTCGGTTCCTTGAAGATTCGTAGAAGTCGTACTGCTGCAGTATCTCCTCTCTCTATAAGCACCTTCCCTGTCAAAGATTGTGAATCCATTATAAAGTACACCTTGTTTCGATGCTCTGCTAGTACGGACACAGGACAGTTCATACAACTCAAGTAAACTGCTATAGTGTGTCCTCTCTCTATATGCCCCTTCTGTGTAATGGGTTTAAGCCGAAACCTGAAATAGAACCCCAGGGAACTATATAGTGAACACTATATAGGGGATAGGGTGCCATTTAAGGGAATAGGGTGCCATTTAAGGGAATAGGGTGCCATTTAAGGGAATAGGGTGCCATTTAAGGGAATAGGGTGCCATTCAGGATGCAACCCATGTTCCCTTAACATACTTTCATAAAGGAGCTCCTGAGATTCCCCTGCATGGTCAGCTGAGCTCTGTCCTTATATGAATCCCGTGTTAATGATTGATTAGACCTGCAGGCCGGGCCTCACCGCTACAAGTTCTCTCTCCACCCTGCCTTGCACCAATCCCCTAAAGGAGGCTGATTAGTCTGCCTCGGTAGCTGTATGAGTTGTAAAAGAGCCTAGAGTTGATGAATGAGTCATTAAAAGTGGTCCATCCTAAAAAGGAAGGGAAGGCGTGCGATTCCCCTGCTGCAAAATGAGTCACTGACAAACGAGAGAGGTGCATTTTCAGCCCTAATTGGACATTTTGTGAATATTTCAAGAGGCAGTAGCTAGTTGCTTACCCACCTCTCCAGATTGAACAAAATGGCCCTTTGCCAAATGATTATTCCCATGCCCTTTCAGGCGCTCAGGGACAGAAACAGGTAATGCAGTCTGATGAAGGTTATTGACTTTACCTACTACACTAGCAAAGGAAAATATTATTGTTTAATAATATTTAAAAAAACTAAATATATGAAAATGTCAAAAAATGTCAACCAATTATATGGTTTGATAAAGATTTATACCGGTATAATCCATGTGGCTGTGCTGTACGTTAATACACATATTAATATGTACTGCATCACGCTATACATCTATTGATGTTTCACTGGCTCTGCACTGTTACCTTGACTCCCATTGACTCTCATTGACTAAGGTGATTCAAAGAAAGTGATACATCTGCGTATTCCTCCAAAGCTCAGTTGTCCTGAGTCTGCACAACTCTGCCAGGACCTAGGATCAAGGGAGACACTCAAGTTTTGAAATACTATATCTCTCGACACATTGATGAAAATAATCATGGCCTCTAAACCTACCAAACAATGTATACGAAACGCTTCAGTCTGGTTTTAGACCCCATCAGAGCACTGAGACTGCACTTGTGAAGGTGGTAAATTACCTTTTAATGGCATCAGACCAAGGCTCTGCATCTGTCCTCGTGCTCCTAGACCTTAGTGCTGCTTTTGATACCATCAATCACCACATTCTTTTGGAGAGATTGGAAACCCAAATTGGTCTACACGGACAAGTTCTGACAAGTTCTGGTCAGAAAGATATCAGTTTGTCTCTGTGGATGGTTTGTCCTCTGACAAATCAACTGTAAATTTCGGTGTTCCTCAAGGTTCCGTTTTAGGACCACTATTGTTATCACTATATATTTTACCTCTTGGTGATGTCATTCGGAAACATAATGTTAACTTTCACTGCTATGCGGATGATACACAGCTGTACATTTCGATGAAACACGGTGAAGACCCAAAATTGCTGACGTGATCTTCCTGTCCGGATTGGCGCCCCCCCTTGGGTTGTGCCGTGGCGGAGATCTTTGTGGGCTATACTCGGCCTTGTCTCAGGATGATAAGTTGGTGGTTGAAGTTATCCCTCTAGTGGTGTGGGGACTGTGCTTTGGCAAAGTGGGTGGGGTTATATCCTGCCTGTTTGGCCCTGTCCAGGGGTATCGTCGGACGGGGCCACAGTGTCTCCCGACCCCTCCTGTCTCAGCCTCAAGTATTTATGATGCAGTAGTTTGTGCGGGGGGCTAGGGTCAGTCTGTTATATCTGGAGTATTTCTCCTGTCTTATCCAGTGTCCTGTGTGAATTTAAGTATGCTCTCTCTAATTCTCTTTCTTTCTTTCATTCTTTTTCTCTCTCGGAGGACCTGAGCCCTAGGACCATGCCTCAGGACTACCTGGCCTGATGACTTCTTGCTGTCCCCAGTCCACCTGGCCGAGCTGCTGCTCCAGTTTCAACTGTTCTGCCTGTGGCTATGGAACCCTGCCCTGTTTACCGGTTGTGCTACCTGTCCGAGACCGGCTGTTTTCAACTTTCTGGAGACAGCAGGAGCAGTAGAGATACTCTTAATGATCGGCTTTGCACCCTCGACAACCACTGTGATAATTATTAATTGACCCTGCTGGTCATCTATGAACATTTGAACATCTTGGCCATGTTCTGTTATAATCTCCACCTGGCACAGCAAGAAGAGGACCGGCCACCCCTCATAGCCTGGTTCCTCTCTAGGTTTCTTCCTAGGTTCTAGCCTTTCTAGGGAGTTTTTCCTAGCCACCGTGCTCCTACACCTGCATTGCTTGCTGTTTGGGGTTTTAGGCTGGGTTTCTGTACAGCACTTTGTGACATCAACTGATGTAAGAAGGGCTTTATAAACACCTGAATGATTGATTAGAAGCCATTCTACAAAATCACCTCCACACTCACTTTTCCTATACCTACCTAGTCATTCCAAGAGGCTTTATCCACAAGAAGCTCCAGCCCCAGTCCCCTCACTACCACCAGCTCCAGTCCCCTCACTACCACCAGCTCCAGTCCCCTCACTACCACCAGCTCCAGTCCCCTCACTACCACCAGCTCCAGTCCCCTCACTACCACCAGCTCCAGTCCCCTCACTACCACCAGCTCCAGTCCCCTCACTACCACCAGCTCCAGTCCCCTCACTACAACCAGCCCCAGTCCCCTCACTACAACCAGCTCCAGTCCCCTCACTACAACCAGCTCCAGTCCCCTCACTACAACCAGCCCCAGTCCCCACACTACAACCATCTCCAGTCCCCTCACTACAACCAGCCCCAGTCCCCTCACTACAACCAGCTCCAGTCCCCTCACTACAACCAGCTCCAGTCCCCTCACTACAACCAGCCCCAGTCCCCACACTACAACCATCTCCAGTCCCCTCACTACCACCAGCACCAGTCCCCTCACTACCACCAGCTCCAGTCCCCACACTACCACCAGCTCCAGTCCCCACACTACCACCAGCTCCAGTCCCCACACTACCACCAGCTCCAGTCCCCACACTACCACCAGCTCCAGTCCCCACACTACCACCAGCTCCAGTCTCCTCACTACCACCAGCTCCAGTCCCCACACTACCATCAGCCCCAGTCCCCTCACAACAACCAGCCCCAGTCCCCACACTACCACCAGCTCCAGTCCCCTCACAACAACCAGCTCCAGTCCCCTCACTACAACCAGCCCCAGTCCCCACACTAAACCAGCCCCAGTCCCCTCACTACCACCAGCCCCAGTCCCCTCACTACCACCAGCTCCAGTCCCCACACTACCACCAGCCCCAGTCCCTTCACTACCACCAGCCCCAGTCCCCACACTACAACCAGCCCCAGTCCCCTCACTACCACCAGCTCCAGTCCCCTCACTACCACCAGCTCCAGTCCCCTCACTACCACCAGCTCCAGTCCCCTCACTACCACCAGCTCCAGTCCCCTCACTACCACCAGCTCCAGTCCCCACACTACCACCAGCTCCAGTCCCCACACTACCACCAGCCCCAGTCCCCTCACAACAACCAGCTCCAGTCCCCTCACTACACCCAGCTCCAGTCCCCTCACTACCACCAGCTCCAGTCCCCTCACTACAACCAGCTCCAGTCCCCTCACTACCACCAGTTCCAGTCCCCACACTACCACCAGCTCCAGTCCCCTCACTACCACCAGCTCCAGTCCCCTCACTACCACCAGCTCCAGTCCCCTCACTACACCCAGCTCCAGTCCCCTCACTACCACCAGCTCCAGTCCCCTCACTACAACCAGCTCCAGTCCCCTCACTACCACCAGCTCCAGTCCCCACACTACCACCAGCTCCAGTCCCCTCACTACCACCAGCTCCAGTCCCCACACTACCACCAGCTCCAGTCCCCACACTACCACCAGCTCCAGTCCCCACACTACAACCAGCTCCAGTCCCCTCACTACACCCAGCTCCAGTCCCCTCACTACCACCAGCTCCAGTCCCCTCACTACAACCAGCTCCAGTCCCCACACTACCACCAGCTCCAGTCCCCACACTACCACCAGCTCCAGTCCCCACACTACCACCAGCCCCAGTCCCCTCACAACAACCAGCTCCAGTCCCCTCACTACACCCAGCTCCAGTCCCCTCACTACCACCAGCTCCAGTCCCCTCACTACAACCAGCTCCAGTCCCCTCACTACAACCAGCCCCAGTCCCCACACTACAACCATCTCCAGTCCCCTCACTACAACCAGCCCCAGTCCCTTCACTACAACCAGCTCCAGTCCCCTCACTACAACCAGCTCCAGTCCCCTCACTACAACCAGCCCCAGTCCCCACACTACAACCATCTCCAGTCCCCTCACTACCACCAGCACCAGTCCCCTCACTACCACCAGCTCCAGTCCCCACACTACCACCAGCTCCAGTCCCCACACTACCACCAGCTCCAGTCCCCACACTACCACCAGCTCCAGTCCCCACACTACCACCAGCTCCAGTCCCCACACTACCACCAGCTCCAGTCCCCTCACTACCACCAGCTCCAGTCCCCACACTACCACCAGCCCCAGTCCCCTCACAACAACCAGCCCCAGTCCCCACACTACCACCAGCTCCAGTCCCCTCACAACAACCAGCTCCAGTCCCCTCACTACAACCAGCCCCAGTCCCCACACTAAACCAGCCCCAGTCCCCTCACTACCACCAGCCCCAGTCCCCTCACTACCACCAGCTCCAGTCCCCACACTACCACCAGCCCCAGTCCCCTCACTACCACCAGCCCCAGTCCCCACACTACAACCAGCCCCAGTCCCCTCACTACCACCAGCTCCAGTTCCCTCACTACCACCAGCTCCAGTCCCCTCACTACCACCAGCTCCAGTCCCCTCACTACCACCAGCTCCAGTCCCCTCACTACCACCAGCTCCAGTCCCCACACTACCACCAGCTCCAGTCCCCACACTACCACCAGCCCCAGTCCCCTCACAACAACCAGCTCCAGTCCCCTCACTACACCCAGCTCCAGTCCCCTCACTACCACCAGCTCCAGTCCCCTCACTACCACCAGCTCCAGTCCCCTCACTACCACCAGCTCCAGTCCCCTCACTACACCCAGCTCCAGTCCCCTCACTACCACCAGCTCCAGTCCCCTCACTACAACCAGCTCCAGTCCCCTCACTACCACCAGCTCCAGTCCCCACACTACCACCAGCTCCAGTCCCCTCACTACCACCAGCTCCAGTCCCCACACTACCACCAGCTCCAGTCCCCACACTACCACCAGCTCCAGTCCCCACACTACAACCAGCTCCAGTCCCCTCACTACACCCAGCTCCAGTCCCCTCACTACCACCAGCTCCAGTCCCCTCACTACAACCAGCTCCAGTCCCCACACTACCACCAGCTCCAGTCGCCACACTACCACCAGCTCCAGTCCCCACACTACCACCAGCCCCAGTCCCCTCACAACAACCAGCTCCAGTCCCCTCACTACACCCAGCTCCAGTCCCATCACTACCACCAGCTCCAGTCCCCTCACTACAACCAGCTCCAGTCCCCTCACTACCACCAGCTCCAGTCCCCACACTACACCCAGCTCCAGTCCCCTCACTACCACCAGCCCCAGTCCCCTCACTACCACCAGCTCCAGTCCCCACACTACCACCAGCTCCAGTCCCCTCACTACCACCAGCTCCAGTCCCCACACTACCACCATTTCCAGCCCCAGTCCCCTCACTACCACCATTTCCAGCCCCAGTCCCCACACTACCACTGCACTTGCGTCATCACTGAGTTGGTGGCAATATCATTAGCTCAAAGATATTGTCTTCAAATATGTAATAGATCAATCTTCTTAAAGGGCTGACAGCAGCAGGAGAGAGAGCATCATTAACACACACACACACACACACACACACACACACACACACACACACACACACACACACACACACACACACACACACACACACACACACACACACACACACACACACACACACACACACACACACACACACACACACACACACACACACACACACACACACACACTAATGACTGAAAACAAGAGCATTTAAATCACCTGGTGTGTGATGCCCTGCGGCCGTCCCATCCGTGTGTTGTAATACTGTAGAGATGAACGTGACTTCAGGTGAATGAAAGGAGCAGAAGTCCATTAGAAACACCGGCTGCGTTCCAAATGGCACTCTAATCCCTATCGGGTCCTGGTCAAAAGTAGTGCACTACGTAGGTAATAGGGTGCCACGGGAGACGGTAACATCTGCTCTCATTGTGAGAGAGTTAATAAAAAGATAAATACAGCTAACAGAGAGGTGATTTATAGAACAGTTATGTTCAGGAGACATGACAACATCAACAACTGTTCAACAAATATAAACAACCCATTTTAAAAACATCCGTCATCACATAATGTCAGCCATTGTAAACTCTAATGATATTGGGGTTAGTTGTTTTGAAAATGTTGTTGTTTGGAATGTTTGACTGGTATTAAACACCAACAAGCTGAATGTTTGACTGGTATTAAACATCAACCAGATGAATGTTAGACTGGTATTAAACACCAACAAGATGAATGTTTGACTGGTATTAAACACCATCAAGATGAATGTTTGACTGGTATTAAACACCAACCAGATGAATGTTTGACTGGTATTAAACACCAACAAGATGAATGTTTGACTGGTATTAAACACCATCAAGATGAATGTTTGACTGGTATTAAACACCAACCAGATGAATGTTTGACTGGTATTAAACACCAACCAGATGAATGTTTGACTGGTATTAAACACCAACAAGATGAATGTTTGACTGGTATTAAACACCAACCAGATGAATGTTTGACTGGTATTAAACACCAACCAGATGAATGTTTGACTGGTATTAAACACCAACCAGATGAATGTTTGACTGGTATTAAACACCAACAAGATGAATGTTTGACTGGTATTAAACACCAACAAGCTGAATGTTTGACTGGTATTAAACACCAACCAGATGAATGTTTGACTGGTATTAAACACCAACAAGATGAATGTTTGACTGGTATTAAACACCAACCAGATGAATGTTTGACTGGTATTAAACACCAACCAGATGAATGTTTGACTGGTATTAAACACCAACAAGATGAATGTTTGACTGGTATTAAACACCAACAAGCTGAATGTTTGACTGGTATTAAACACCAACCAGATGAATGTTTGACTGGTATTAAACACCAACAAGATGAATGTTTGACTGGTATTAAACACCAACCAGATGAATGTTTGACTAGTATTAAACACCAACCAGATGAATGTTTGACTGGTATTAAACACCAACCAGATGAATGTTTGACTGGTATTAAACACCAACAAGATGAATGTTTGACTGGTATTAAACACCAACAAGCTGAATGTTTGACTGGTATTAAACACCAACCAGATGAATGTTTGACTGGTATTAAACACCAACAAGATGAATGTTTGACTGGTATTAAACACCAACCAGATGAATGTTTGATTGGTATTAAACACCAACCAGATGAATGTTTGACTGGTATTAAACACCAACAAGATGAATGTTTGACTGGTATTAAACACCAACAAGCTGAATGTTTGACTGGTATTAAACACCAACCAGATGAATGTTTGACTGGTATTAAACACCAACAAGATGAATGTTTGACTGGTATTAAACACCAACCAGATGAATGTTTGACTGGTATTAAACACCAACCAGATGAATGTTTGACTTGTATTAAACACCAACAAGATGAATGTTTGACTGGTATTAAACACCAACATGCTGAATGTTTGACTGGTATTAAACATCAACAAGATGAATGTTTGACTGGTATTAAACACCAACAAGCTGAATGTTTGACTGGTATTAAACACCAACCAGATGAATGTTTGACTGGTATTAAACACCAACCAGATGAATGTTTGACTGGTATTAAACACCAACCAGATGAATGTTAGACTGGTATTAAACACCAACAAGCTGAATGTTTGACTGGTATTAAACACCAACATGCTGAATGTTTGACTGGTATTAAACATCAACAAGATGAATGTTTGACTGGTATTAAACACCAACATGCTGAATGTTTGACTGGTATTAGACACCAACAAGCTGAATGTTTGACTGGTATTAAACACCAACAAGCTGAATGTTTGACTGGTATTAAACACCAACAAGCTGAATGTTTGACTGGTATTAAACACCAACAAGCTGAATGTTTGACTGGTATTAAACACAAACAAGCTGAATGTTTGACTGGTATTAAACACCAACAAGCTGAATGTTTGACTGGTATTAAACACCAACAAGCTGAATGTTTGACTGGTATTAAACACCAACAAGCTGAATGTTTGACTGGTATTAAACACCAACCAGATGAATGTTTGACTGGTATTAAACACCAACCAGATGAATGTTTGACTGGTATTAAACACCAACAAGCTGAATGTTTGACTGGTATTAAACACCAACAAGATGAATGTTTGACTGGTATTAAACACCAACAAGATGAATGTTTGACTGGTATTAAACACCAACAAGCTGAATGTTAGACTGGTATTAAACACCAACACGATGAATGTTTGACTGGTATTAAACACCAACAAGCAGAATGTTTGACTGGTATTAAACACCAACATGCTGAATGTTTGACTGGTATTAAACACCAACAAGCTGAATGTTTGACTGGTATTAAACACCAACAAGATGAATGTTTGACTGGTATTAAATACCAACAAACTGAATACTTGACTAGTATTCTTCAGGATCCGCCCCTTTTTTTAAATTTTCGACTAAAATGACATACCCAAATCTAACTGCCTTAAGCTCAGAACCTGAAGCAAGGATATGCATATTCTTGATACCATTTGAAAGGAAACACTTTGAAGTTTGTGGAAATGTGAAATGAATGTAGGAGAATATAACACATTAGATTTGGTAAAAGACAATGAAAAAAACATGCATTTTTTGTATTTTTTTTGTACCATCTTTGAAATGCAAGAGAAAGGCCGTAATGTATTCTTCCAGCCCAGGCGCAATTTTGATTTTGGCCACTAGATGGCAGCAGTGTATGTGCAAAGTTTTAGACTGATCCAATGAACCGTTGCATATCTGTTCAAAATTTTGTATCAAGACTGCCCAACTGTGCCTAATTGGTTTATTAATAGATTTTCAAGTTCAAAATTGTCCACTCTCCTCAAACAATATCATGGTATTATTTCACTGTAATAGCTACTGTAAATTGGACAGTGCAGTTAGATTAACAAGAATGTAAGCGTTCTTCCCATATCAGATATGTCTATGTCCTGGGAAATGTTCATGTTACTTACAACCTCATGCTAATCACATTAGCTGAACCGTCCCGTGGGCGGGGGGGGGGGGGGACACCGATCCTGTAGAGGTTTTAAACACCAACAAACTGAAGTAAATATCTTATTTTTCAGTCTTTTATGCTTCATAGACATAAGTCAAAAAGAGCAAATTGTCTCCAGAAATTGTCCCAGTACATATCCCTGTGATTCAGTTACTCAAATGCTAGGCGCGTGTTGACTTGAAAAGGTACGTCGTTTTACTTCCTTGAAAAGAGCTGCACAAGAAGCAGAACAAGAACCAGGGAAGGACTCCGCCACATAACTTAGTGTAGTAAATGAATGATGCGCTGTCAGCTAGAATAATAAAACTAGTCGACTGGACGAAGCGTCTTCATTTTAGGGAACATTAAGCTCCAACTCTTCTATTTATCTTGGTGAGACGGGAGTTAATAAACCACTGTATTTTCTGCTCCTTTCAACGCTGTTTACACTCTTTGCCAAGTTCTGATCACCAACATATTACTCAAAGGGGCTATGAAGGACACAGGTCTTTAAATATGTTAAAACTAGTCGAAAAGAGAATACTTTAGTAATCCTGAACATACTGTAGGTTTATGCTTTGAATTGACCCATGACACATTCTAGACACGACCTTAGAATGTGTAGTATTTCTAATAAACAAAAAAAAGTATTATTTGTTATTTAATGACATGTCTCAGGAGATTCAGTTAGATGTTTGTTTGTAACGATAATGACTACAGAACAGGCCGTTAACCATCACTTGACCAGGAGCTTGACACGCCACGACAAATGGAATACGCAAAGTCTAACATCCGTCCCAAATGGCACCTTATTCACTATATAGTGCACTACTTGTGAACAAAGCCCTGGTCTAAAGTAGTGCACTAGTGTGACATTTAAGATGCAAGCTAGGTGGAGTGGATGTCACTATATTAAGACTAATCGAACAAAAATCGGTTTCCATGACAATCCATTACACAACTCACAGACAAGACAAATACCAGTGTCAGCCTGCTATGCACATGATCTACTTACTGTATGCCTATTAGAAGACCGTATCAAAACGCTATGGGACACTGGCCAACCGAAATGAATCACGCTCCTAATTACCTCAGTAGAAGCCCAGCACACCCTGCCTTCCTGTGCTGAGCCTCTGCCCAGAGAATGAGAGGGTATTTATCAGGCTGACGGAGGACCCTTATGTAGAAAGGCCAACAGCCAGCCCAGGCATCATCATCACTTATACCCGTTCATCAATCACACCTGCACTCTCTGCCAGGTGTGTGAAGCTTCTACAATGACCAACGTAACTGTGACAGAAGGCCACAACACACAAGATTGGGGGGAGGTTGTGGATGAGGCTCAAATGGCACCCTATTCTTTTTGCGCACTATGTTTGACCAGGGTCCATAGGGCTCTGATCTAAAGTAGTGCACTACATAGGGGATAGGGTGCAAATTGGGATACAAGCAACACATAATCATTATCATCACTTCTACATCATCATTAATAACACCTGAACAATGACCACCGCATATTCACCCTGCTCCCTGCCAGGCAGAGTGAAGTTACTATGACTACTGCATATTCACCCTGCTCCCTGCCAGGCAGAGTGAAGTTACTATGACTACTGCATATTCACCCTGCTCCCTGCCAGGCAGAGTGAAGTTACTATGACTACTGCATATTCACCCTGCTCCCTGTCAGGCAGAGTGAAGTTACTATGACTACTGCATATTCACCCTGCTCCCTGCCAGGCAGAGTGAAGTTACTATGACTACTGCATATTCACCCTGCTCCCTGCCATGCAGAGTGAAGTTAATATGACTACTGCATATTCACCCTGCTCCCTGCCAGGCAGAGTGAAGTTACTATGACTACTGCATATTCACCCTGCTCCCTGCCAGGCAGAGTGAAGTTACTATGACTACTGCATATTCACCCTGCTCCCTGCCAGGCAGAGTAAAGTTACTATGACTACTGCATATTCACCCTGCTCCCTGCCAGGCAGAGTGAAGTTACTATGACTACTGCATATTCACCCTGCTCCCTGCCAGGCAGAGTGAAGTTACTATGACTACTGCATATTCAGCCTGTTGCCTGCCAGGCCGAGTGAAGTTACTATGACTACTGCACCACAGGTATCATATGGGTATTGTAGGCAATGTCAGTTGCGATACCTTATCCAGCCCAAGACCAACAATTTAAAATAGGATGTCACAGCCTCAGGAGGCAGGAGAGAAGAGAGAGGCAGGAGAGAAGAGAGAGAGAGAAAGACCAGACCTCTTCCTTAAACAACCCCAAGGGAAAGTCAACCTCCCAGCACAGAGTACTACTCCCTCATTGAAATAAAGTCCACCACAACAACACCCCCTCAACCAGAACCGGAGAGCTGGAGGGGGAGAGAGACATGTCTGTACTCTGGACTGTGGTGAGACAACTTCAATAGGAGAACGAGCAGGAGAAGAAGAGGAGGCCCAGCAGCAGAAGAAGAACAGAGCACTAGAGGAGGAGGTGAGAGTGCTGGAGGAGAAGAACAGAGCACTGGAGGAGGAGGTGAGAGTGCTGGAGGAGAAGGTGAGAGTGCTGGAGGAGAAGAACAGAGAACTAGAGGAGGAGGTGAGAGTGCTGGAGGAGAAGAACAGAGCACTAGAGGAGGAGGTGAGAGTGCTGGAGGAGAAGAACAGAGCACTAGAGTAGGAGGTGAGAGTGCTGGAGGAGAAGAACAGAGCACTGGAGGAGGAGGTGAGAGTGCTGGAGGAGAAGGTGAGAGTGCTGGAGGAGAAGAACAGAGAACTAGAGGAGGAGGTGAGAGTGCTGGAGGAGAAGAACAGAGCACTAGAGGAGGAGGTGAGAGTGCTGGAGGAGAAGAACAGAGCACTAGAGTAGGAGGTGAGAGTGCTGGAGGAGAAGGTGAGAGTGCTGGAGGAGAAGGTGAGAGCACTAGAGGAGGAGGTGAGAGTGCTGGAGGAGAAGGTGAGAGTGCTGGAGGAGAAGGTGAGAGCACTAGAGGAGGAGGTGAGAGTGCTGGAGGAGAAGGTGAGAGTGCTGGAGGAGAAGGTGAGAGCACTAGAGGAGGAGGTGAGAGTGCTGGAGGAGAAGGTGAGAGTGCTGGAGGAGAAGAACAGAGCACTAGAGGAGGAGGTGAGAGTGCTGGAGGAGAAGAACAGAGCACTAGAGGAGGAGGTGAGAGTGCTGGAGGAGAAGGTGAGAGCACTAGAGGAGGAGGTGAGAGTGCTGGAGGAGAAGGTGAGAGCACTAGAGGAGGAGGAGGCCCAGCAGCAGAAGAAGAACAGAGCACTGGAGGAGAAGGTGAGAAAGATGTGACTGAAAACAACCCACTGGAGAGCTGGCCACCCCCGCAGAGAAGCCAGCAGAACAGCCCACCTCAGATCCTGACCACAGCCTTGACATCACAGCAGGACAGATAAATGATGAACCCCAAGCCCAGAGGACCCCCCCATCCTAACACCCCCCCCCCCCCCCCACAGCCCTACTGACCAGTGGAGGCTGGTGACTTGAAAAATTGAGGAGGATGGGAGACCAACGGTATAAGCGCTGAACGCACAAGATGTCAAGTGTTTTTCAAAAATCATCAAAGAGTAATTATTTGAACCTAAAGCATTTAATACAGACATGTATAGTACAATGTTATGGGGAATGGGAATGAGAGGGCTACTTACACAACGTTGGGAAGGGATCACAGCAGTGACTGAATGAGAGGGCTACTTACACAACGTTGGGAAGGGATCACAGCAGTGACTGAATGAGAGGGCTACTTACACAACGTTGGGAAGGGATCACAGCAGTGACTGAATGAGAGGGCTACTTACACAACGTTGGGAAGGGATCACAGCAGTGACTGAATGAGAGGGCTACTTACACAACGTTGGGAAGGGATCACAGCAGTGACTGAATGAGAGGGCTACTTACACAACGTTGGGAAGGGATCACAGCAGTGACTGAATGAGAGGGCTATTTACACAACGTTGGGAAGGGATCACAGAAGTGACTGAATGAGAGGGCTACTTACACAGTGTTGGGAAGGGATCACAGCAGTGACTGAATGAGAGGGCTACTTACACAACGTTGGGAAGGGATCACAGCAGTGACTGAATGAGAGGGCTACTTACACAACGTTGGGAAGGGATCACAGCAGTGACTGAATGAGAGGGCTATGACAACATAAGCAGGTCACAACTCCTGCAGCTCTGTTGCATGCTGGGTCAGGTTCTGGGTATGTACATAGTCAGGCCGCTAGTCTGTGGCGGCTTAAATGCTAGAACTGGTACCCTCAACACACAAACACCTGTCTGGAGGTGACAGTGTTCCCTCCCAAATATATATATTTTTTTATTTAACAAGGCAACTCAGTTAAGAACAAATTATTGTTTACAATGACAGCCTAGAACAGTGGGTTAACTGCCTCGTTCAGGGGCAGAACGACAGATTTTTACCTTGTCAGCTCGGCAACCTTCCGGTTACTAGTCCAACACTCTAACCACTAGGCTACCTGCTGGTTACTAGTCCAACACTCTAACCACTAGGCTACCTGCTGGTTACTAGTCCAACACTCTAACCACTAGGTTACCTGCTGGTTACTAGTCCAACACTCTAACCACTAGGCTACCTGCCGCCCCTAGACACAACAAAAACAGGTCACAACTCCTGCAGCTCTGTACATGGTAACCTACTGATCATGTCTTGGCAGTAGTACTGTAGAATACTTTATCACTGACCTCAACCCAGAGTCTCCCAGAGCATTTACACTCAGCTCACTGACACCCCTATCAGATCACAGTCTACTTGAACACAGATTTTTTTTTTTAACCTTTATTTAACTAGGCAAGTCAGTTAAGAACAGATTCTTATTTGCAATGACAGCCTATCAGGGAACAGTGGGTTAACTGCCTCGTTTAGGGGGGCAGAACAACTGATTATTACCTTGTCACCTCAGGGACTTGATCCAACAACCTTTCAGTTACTGGCCCAACGCTCTAACCACTAGGCTACCTGCCCCCTCAATTCTCTATCCTGAGGCATCAAAGCCAAAGGAACGGCACAATATTAAGAAATGCTGTAGATGGAGGGAAAGTAGTGTAGAAACCTACCAACAAACAATTAGGCAACAACCAATTCAATCCCTTCAAAGTTTATTGGTCACCGACACAGTTTAGCGGATGTTAAATACTTGTGTTACTAGCTCATAACAGTGCAGTAAAATGTCAAACAAGTACACACAAAAGTATTACGATTAAAAAAAGAGACATCTTGAAATGTCGGAATGAATCCGATTAACAACCCAAACACTCTGATCGTTATTGAACTGCTGCCAGCAACGGGTTGGGTCTCACGCTGCCTCCCTTTCAGCATGGTACCTGTACTGCCTCTGTAGATTAACTTCTTTGGGATAGGGGGCGGTATTTGACGTCCGGATGAAAAGCGTGTTCAAGTAAACTGCCTGCTACTCAGGCCCAGAAGCTAAGATATGCATAATATCAGTACATTTAGATAGAAAACACTCTGAAGTTTCTAAAACTGTTTGAATCATGTCTGTGAGTACAACATAACTTATTTGGCTGACAAAACCCGAGGACAAACCATTCAGAATTATTTTTTTGAGGTCACTCTCTTTTCAATGGGTTTTCATTTCATGAATATTCATTGGGAATCCAGATTTCTAAGCAACTTTCTTGCAGTTCCTATCGCTTCCACTAGATGTCAACAGTCTTTAGAAATTGGTTGATGTTTTTCCTTTGAGAAATGAAGAAGTAGCACTGTTCAGAACGAGGCTCGAGGGAAGTGTACTCTTTGATAGATGCGCGTGACCTGAAAAGCACTCTCCACTTTGTTTTCCTCCGGTATTGAACACAGTATGTCCCGTCTTAAATTTAATTGATTGTTTACGCAAAAAAATACCTAAAGTTGTATTAGGAAAGTACTTTGAAATGTTTGGACAAAGCTTACAGGTAACTTATGAGAAATTTCGTAGTCATGTTGCGCGAGTTGGAACCAGTGTTTTTCTGGATCAAACGCGCCAAATAAATGGACATTTTGGATATCGACGGAATTAATTGAACAAAAGGACCATTTGTGATGTTTGTGGGACATATTGCGTGTCGCACCTGGAGGGTTGAAATATGATTGTCTGTGTTTGTTTGCTGGGGTGCTATCCTCAGATAATAGCATCATTTGCTTTCGCCGTAAAGCCTTTTTAAATCTGACACGTTGGCTTTGATTCACAACAAGTGTAGCTTTAATTTGGTGTATTGCATGTGTGATTTCATGAAAGTTACATTTTTATCGTAATTTATTTGAATTTGGCGCTCTGCATTTTCACTGGATTTTGGCCAGGTGGAACACTAATGTCCCACCTATCCCAGAGACATTAACTCAACCCCTCAAACAGCATGGTACCTGTTCTGCCTCTGTAGTTTAACTCAACCCCTCAAACAGCATGGTACCTGTTCTGCCTCTGTAGTTTAACTCAACCCCTCAAACAGCATGGTACCTGTTCTGCCTCTGTAGTTTAACTCAACCCCTCAAACAGCATGGTACCTGTACTGCCTCTGTAGATTAATTCCACCGCTGCAAAATGTCTCATTTTAACGTCTCTCACTTCTGTCTCTTCCCTGTCTCACTCGCTGCCCTGTTTCCAACTGTTAAGGACGATGACTCCCCCTCTCTCTGGGTCTGTAATGACACTCTCCCTCTCTCTGCTCTGGGCCTGTAATGACACTCTCCCTCTCTCTCTCTCCGTCTGCATAATGAACAGGTGAACAGGATGGTGTGTGTGTTCCCTCTCTCTCTCCGTCTGCATAATGAACAGGTGAACAGGATGGTGTGTGTGTTCCCTCTCTCTCTCTCCGTCTGCATAATGAACAGGTGAACAGGATGGTGTGTGTGTTCCCTCTCTCTCTCTCCGTCTGCATAATGAACAGGTGAACAGGATGGTGTGTGTGTTCCCTCTCTCTCTCTCCGTCTGCATAATGAACAGGTGAACAGGATGGTGTGTGTGTTCCCTCTCTCTCTCTCCGTCTGCATAATGAACAGGTGAACAGGATGGTGTGTGTGTTCCCTCTCTCTCTCTCCGTCTGCATAATGAACAGGTGAACAGGATGGTGTGTGTGTTCCCTCTCTCTCTCTCCGTCTGCATAATGAACAGGTGAACAGGATGGTGTGTGTGTTCCCTCTCTCTCTCTCCGTCTGCATAATGAACAGGTGAACAGGATGGTGTGTGTGTTCCCTCTCTCTCTCTCCGTCTGCATAATGAACAGGTGAACAGGATGGTGTGTGTGTTCCCTCTCTCTCTCTCCGTCTGCATAATGAACAGGTGAACAGGATGGTGTGTGTGTTCCCTCTCTCTCTCTCCGTCTGCATAATGAACAGGTGAACAGGATGGTGTGTGTGTTCCCTCTCTCTCTCTCCGTCTGCATAATGAACAGGTGAACAGGATGGTGTGTGTGTTCCCTCTCTCTCTCTCCGTCTGCATAATGAACAGGTGAACAGGATGGTGTGTGTGTTCCCTCTCTCTCTCTCCGTCTGCATAATGAACAGGTGAACAGGATGGTGTGTGTGTTCCCTCTCTCTCTCTCCGTCTGCATAATGAACAGGTGAACAGGATGGTGTGTGTGTTCCCTCTCTCTCTCTCCGTCTGCATAATGAACAGGTGAACAGGATGGTGTGTGTGTTCCCTCTCTCTCTCTCCGTCTGCATAATGAACAGGTGAACAGGATGGTGTGTGTGTTCCCTCTCTCTCTCTCCGTCTGCATAATGAACAGGTGAACAGGATGGTGTGTGTGTTCCCTCTCTTCCGCCTCCTCCCTGAATGGAGTACATGGTGTAAAACTGGTCTCTGCTGATAAAATGTGACAGTGTAGTGACCTTTTCAGTTCCCTCTGGTCTAAAACTCGGATAAAAAGAAAACCATTACAAATACAACACCAGGAAATGAACCTCAACAATACTCTTGGCCGGGAGCAGCTTTGAGTCTGTAACAAACATCTCACCACACATCCCAAATGGCATCCTAGTGCACTACTTTAGACCCTATTCCCTTCATAGTGCACTGGGCCCTGGTCCAAAGTAGTGCACTATATAGGGAATAGGATGTCATTTGGGACGCGGATCACAATGCTGTATTTCTCCGAGCGGATCACATGAAGTTTGTCCAAAACAAACGTTGAGACAGAGAGAAGAGGCTGTAAGGCTGTTAGGAAGTCACTCATTGGAATCGCAAATTCCTCATCTGATGAATTAAACATTAGTGGTTTTTATTAGTAGGTGCTAATTCAGCCTGGATTTATTCATTAAAAACTCCTGGCTGCAATTTTAATTAATCATCTATTCAAGTCAGTGAGAAGTCTTCATTTACAACTTCTGCTTTAGCTCATAGAAACAAAGTGGACAGATATAGGAAACCCTACAGGGGACAGATATACGTAACACAACATGGGACAGATATACGTAACACTACAGGGGACAGATATAGGTAACACTACAGAGGACAGATATAGGTAATACTACAGGGGACAGATATAGGTAACACTACAGGGGACAGATATAGGTAACACTACAGAGGACAGATATAGGTAACACTACAGGGGACAGATATAGGTAACACTACAGAGGACAGATATAGGTAACACTACAGAGGACAGATATAGGTAACACTACAGGGGACAGATATAGGTAACACTACAGAGGACAGATATAGGTAACACTACAGAGGACAGATATAGGTAACACTACAGGGGACAGATATAGGTAACACTACAGAGGACAGATATAGGTAACACTACAGAGGACAGATATAGGTAACACTACAGAGGACAGATATAGGTAACACTACAGAGGACAGATATAGGTAACACTACAGAGGACAGATATAGGTAACACTACAGAGGACAGATATACGTAACACAACATGGGACAGATATACGTAACACTACAGAGGACAGATATAGGTAACACTACAGAGGACAGATATAGGTAACACTACAGAGGACAGATATAGGTAACACTACAGAGGACAGATATAGGTAACACTACAGAGGACAGATATACGTAACACAACATGGGACAGATATACGTAACACTACAGGGGACAGATATAGGTAACACTATAGAGGACAGATATAGGTAACACTACAGAGGACAGATATAGGTAACACTACAGGGGACAGATACAGGTAACACTACAGAGGACAGATATAGGTAACACTACAGGGGACAGATATAGGTAACACTACAGGGGACAGATATAGGTAACACTACAGAGGACAGATATAGGTAACACTACAGAGGACAGATATAGGTAACACTACAGAGGACAGATATAGGTAACACTACAGGGGACAGATATAGGTAACACTACAGGGGACAGATATAGGTAACACTACAGGGGACAGATATAGGTAACACTACAGGGGACAGATATAGGTAACACTACAGGGGACAGATATAGGTAACACTACAGGGGACAGATATAGGTAACACTACAGAGGACAGATATAGGTAACACTACAGGGGACAGATATAGGTAACACTACAGGGGACAGATATAGGTAACACTACAGGGGACAGATATAGGTAACACTACAGAGGACAGATATAGGTAACACTACAGGGGACAGATATAGGTAACACTACAGGGGACAGATATAGGTAACACTACAGAGGACAGATATAGGTAACACTACAGGGGACAGATATAGGTAACACTACAGAGGACAGATATAGGTAACACTACAGGGGACAGATATAGGTAACACTACAGAGGACAGATATAGGTAACACTACAGGGGACAGATATAGGTAACACTACAGAGGACAGATATAGGTAACACTACAGAGGACAGATATAGGTAACACTACAGAGGACAGATATAGGTAACACTATAACACTACAGAGGACAGATATAGGTAACACAACATGGGACAGATATAGGTAACACTACAGAGGACAGATATAGGTAACACTACAGGGGACAGATATAGGTAACACAACAGGGGACAGATATAGGTAATACTACAGAGGACAGATATAGGTAACACTATAACACTACAGAGGACAGATATAGGTAACACAACATGGGACAGATATAGGTAACACTACAGAGGACAGATATAGGTAACACTACAGGGGACAGATATAGGTAACACAACAGGGGACAGATATAGGTAACACTGCAGAGGACAGATATAGGTAACACTACAGAGGACAGATATAGGTAACACTACAGGGGACAGATATAGGTAACACTACAGAGGACAGATATAGGTAACACTACAGAGGACAGATATAGGTAACACTACAGAGGACAGATATAGGTAACACTACAGAGGACAGATATAGGTAACACTACAGAGGACAGATATAGGTAACACTACAGGGGATAGATATAGGAAACACTACAGAGGACAGATATAGGTAACACTACAGAGGACAGATATAGGTAATACTACAGAGGACAGATATAGGTAACACTATAGGGGACAGATATAGGTAACACTACAGAGGACAGATATAGGTAACACTACAGGGGACAGATATAGGTAACACTACAGGGGACAGATATAGGTAACACTACAGAGGACAGATATAGGTAACACTACAGGGGACAGATATAGGTAACACTATAGAGGACAGATATAGGTAACACTACAGAGGACAGATATAGGTAACACTACAGAGGACAGATAGGTAACACTATAGGGGACAGATATAGGTAATACTACAGAGGACCAATATAGGTAACACTACAGAGGACAGATATAGGTAACACTACAGGGGACAGATATAGGTAACACTACAGAGGACAGATATAGGTAACACTACAGAGGACAGATATAGGTAACACTATAGAGGACAGATATAGGTAACACTACAGGGGACAGATACAGGTAACACTACAGGGGACAGATATAGGTAACACTACAGGGGACAGATATAGGTAATACTACAGGGGACAGATATAGGTAACACTACAGGGGACAGATATAGGTAACACTACAGAGGACAGATATAGGTAATACTACAGGGGACAGATATAGGTAACACTACAGGGGACAGATATAGGTAACACTACAGAGGACAGATATAGGTAACACTACAGAGGACAGATATAGGTAACACTACAGGGGACAGATATAGGTAACACTACAGAGGACAGATATAGGTAACACTACAGGGGACAGATATAGGTAACACTACAGAGGACAGATATAGGTAACACTACAGAGGACAGATATAGGTAACACTACAGGGACAGATATAGGTAACACTACAGGGGACAGATATAGGTAACACTACAGGGGACAGATATAGGTAACACTACAGAGGACAGATATAGGTAACACTACAGAGGACAGATATAGGTAACACTACAGGGGACAGATATAGGTAACACTACAGAGGACAGATATAGGTAACACTACAGAGGACAGATATAGGTAACACTACAGAGGACAGATATAGGTAACACTACAGAGGACAGATATAGGTAACACTACAGGGGACAGATATAGGTAACACTACAGGGGACAGATATAGGTAACACTACAGAGGACAGATATAGGTAACACTACAGAGGACAGATATAGGTAACACTATAGAGGACAGATATAGGTAACACTACAGGGGACAGATACAGGTAACACTACAGGGGACAGATATAGGTAACACTACAGAGGACAGGTATAGGTAACACTACAGAGGACAGATATAGGTAACACTACAGGGGACAGATATAGGTAACACTACAGAGGACAGATATAGGTAACACTACAGAGGACAGATATAGGTAACACTACAGAGGACAGATATAGGTCGTGTTATGGGGTATCTAGGGTACACATCTGTCATGTTATGGGGTATCTAGGGGACACATCTGTTGTGTTATGGGGTATCTAGGGTACACATCTGTCATGTTATGGGGTATCTAGGGGACACATCTGTTGTGTTATGGGGTATCTAGGGGACACATCTGTTGTGTTATGGGGTATCTAGGGTACACATCTGTTGTGTTATGGGGTATCTAGGGTACACATCTGTCATGTTATGGGGTATCTAGGGTACACATCTGTCATGTTATGGGGTATCTAGGGGACACATCTGTTGTGTTATGGGGTATCTAGGGTACACATCTGTCATGTTATGGGGTATCTAGGGGACACATCTGTTGTGTTATGGGGTATCTAGGATACACATCTGTTGTGTTATGGGGTATCTAGGGTACACATCTGTCATGTTATGGGGTATCTAGGGGACACATCTGTTGTGTTATGGGGTATCTAGGGTACACATCTGTCATGTTATGGGGTATCTAGGGGACACATCTGTTGTGTTATGGGGTATCTAGGGTACACATCTGTCATGTTATGGGGTATCTAGGGGACACATCTGTTGTGTTATGGGGTATCTAGGGTACACATCTGTCATGTTATGGGGTATCTAGGGGACACATCTGTCATGTTATGGGGTATCTAGGGTACACATCTGTTGTGTTATGGGGTATCTAGGATACACATCTGTTGTGTTATGGGGTATCTAGGGTATACATCTGTTGTGTTATGGGGTATCTAGGATACACATCTGTTGTGTTATGGGGTATCTAGGGTACACATCTGTTGTGTTATGGGGTATCTAGGGTACACATCTGTCATGTTATGGGGTATCTAGGGGACACATCTGTCATGTTATGGGGTATCTAGGGTACACATCTGTTGTGTTATGGGGTATCTAGGATACACATCTGTTGTGTTATGGGGTATCTAGGGTACACATCTGTTGTGTTATGGGGTATCTAGGATACACATCTGTTGTGTTATGGGGTATCTAGGGTACACATCTGTCATGTTATGGGGTATCTAGGGGACACATCTGTCATGTTATGGGGTATCTAGGGTACACATCTGTTGTGTTATTGGGTATCTAGGATACAAATCTGTTGTGTTATGGGGTATCTAGGGTATACATCTGTCATGTTATGGGGTATCTAGGGGACACATCTGTCATGTTATGGGGTATCTAGGGTACACATCTGTTGTGTTATGGGGTATCTAGGATACACATCTGTTGTGTTATGGGGTATCTAAGAGTAAGAGACCCCCCACACGCAGTCACATCACGGTTACTATGTTTACAGTTTCCCGTGTGGCTCAGTTGGTAGAGCATGGCGCTTGCAACGCCAGGGTTGTGGGTTCAATTCCCATGGGGGGACCAGGATGAATATGTATGAACTTTCCAATTTGTAAGTCGCTCTGGATAAGAGCGTCTGCTAAATGACGTAAATGTAATGTAAATGTAAATGTATCTAGGGGACACATCTGTTGTGTTATGGGGTATCTAGGGTACACATCTGTCATGTTATGGGGTATCTAGGGGACACATCTGTTGTGTTATGGGGTATCTAGGGTACACATCTGTCATGTTATGGGGTATCTAGGGGACACATCTGTTGTGTTATGGGGTATCTAGGGTACACATCTGTCATGTTATGGGGTATCTAGGGGACACATCTGTTGTGTTATGGGGTATCTAGGGTACACATCTGTCATGTTATGGGGTATCTAGGGGACACATCTGTCATGTTATGGGGTATCTAGGGTACACATCTGTTGTGTTATGGGGTATCTAGGATACACATCTGTTGTGTTATGGGGTATCTAGGGTATACATCTGTCATGTTATGGGGTATCTAGGGTACACATCTGTTGTGTTATGGGGTATCTAGGGTACACATCTGTTGTGTTATGGGGTATCTAGGATACACATCTGTCATGTTATGGGGTATCTAGGGGACACATCTGTTGTGTTATGGGGTATCTAGGGTACACATCTGTCATGTTATGGGGTATCTAGGGGACACATCTGTCATGTTATGGGGTATCTAGGATACACATCTGTTGTGTTATGGGGTATCTAGGATACACATCTGTTGTGTTATGGGGTATCTAGGGTATACATCTGTCATGTTATGGGGTATCTAGGGTACACATCTGTTGTGTTATGGGGTATCTAGGGTATACATCTGTTGTGTTATGGGGTATCTAGGATACACATCTGTTGTGTTATGGGGTATCTAGGATACACATCTGTTGTGTTATGGGGGTATCTAGGGTATACATCTGTTGTGTTATGGGGTATCTAGGGTATACATCTGTTGTGTTATGGGGTATCTAGGGGACACATCTGTTATGTTATGGGGTATCTAGGATACACATCTGTTGTGTTATGGGGTATCTAGGATACACATCTGTTGTGTTATGGGGTATCTAGGGTACACATCTGTTGTGTTATGGGGTACACATATGTTGTGTTATGGGGTATCTAGGGTATACATCTGTTGTGTTATGGGGTATCTAGGGTATACATCTGTTGTTTTATGGGGTATCTAGGGTACACATCTGTTGTGTTATGGGGTATCTAGGGTACACATCTGTTGTGTTATGGGGTATCTAGGGTACACATCTGTTGTGTTATGGGGTATCTAGGGTATACATCTGTTGTGTAATGGGGTATCTAGGGTACACATCTGTTGTGTTATGGGGTATCTAGGATGCACATCTGTTGTGTTATGGGGTATCTAGGGTATACATCTGTTGTGTAATGGGGTATCTAGGGTACACATCTGTTGTGTTATGGGGTATCTAGGATACACATCTGTTGTGTTATGGGGTATCTACGATACACATCTGTTGTGTTATGGGGTATCTATGGTATACATCTGTTGTGTAATGGGGTATCTAGGGTACACATCTGTTGTGTTATGGGGTATCTAGGGTATACAGCTGTTGTGTTATGGGGTATCTAGGATACACATCTGTTGTGTTATGGGGTATCTAGGGTACACATATGTTGTGTTATGGGGTATCTAGGGTATACATCTGTTGTGTTATGGGGTATCTAGGGTACACATCTGTTATGTTATGGGGTATCTAGGGTACACAGCTGTTGTGTTATGGGGTATCTAGGGTACACATCTGTTGTGTAATGGGGTATCTAGGATACACATCTGTTGTGTAATGGGGTATCTAGGGTACACATCTGTTGTGTTATGGGGTATCTAGGGTACACATCTGTTGTGTTATGGGGTATCTAGGGTACACATCTGTTGTGTTATGGGGTATCTAGGGTACACATCTGTTGTGTTATGGGGTATCTAGGATACACATCTGTTGTGTAATGGGGTATCTAGGGTACACATCTGTTGTGTAATGGGGTATCTAGGGTACACATCTGTTGTGGTATGGGGTATCTAGGGTACACATATGGCAAGTTGTATGGGGTATCTAGGGTACACATCTGTTGTGTAATGGGGTATCTAGGGTACACATCTGTTGTGTTATGGGGTATCTAGGGGACACATCTGTTGTGTTATGGGGTATCTAGGGTACACATCTGTCATGTTATGGGGTATCTAGGGTACACATCTGTCATGTTATGGGGTATCTAGGGGACACATCTGTCATGTTATGGGGTATCTAGGGGACACATCTGTCATGTTATGGGGTATCTAGGGTACACATCTGTTGTGTTATGGGGTATCTAGGGGACACATCTGTCATGTTATGGGGTATCTAGGGTACACATCTGTTGTGTTATGGGGTATCTAGGATACACATCTGTTGTGTTATGGGGTATCTAGGGTATACATCTGTTGTGTTATGGGGTATCTAGGATACACATCTGTTGTGTTATGGGGTATCTAGGGTACACATCTGTTGTGTTATGGGGTATCTAGGGTACACATCTGTCATGTTATGGGGTATCTAGGGGACACATCTGTCATGTTATGGGGTATCTAGGGTACACATCTGTTGTGTTATGGGGTATCTAGGATACACATCTGTTGTGTTATGGGGTATCTAGGGTACACATCTGTTGTGTTATGGGGTATCTAGGATACACATCTGTTGTGTTATGGGGTATCTAGGGTACACATCTGTCATGTTATGGGGTATCTAGGGGACACATCTGTCATGTTATGGGGTATCTAGGGTACACATCTGTTGTGTTATTGGGTATCTAGGATACAAATCTGTTGTGTTATGGGGTATCTAGGGTATACATCTGTCATGTTATGGGGTATCTAGGGGACACATCTGTCATGTTATGGGGTATCTAGGGTACACATCTGTTGTGTTATGGGGTATCTAGGATACACATCTGTTGTGTTATGGGGTATCTAAGAGTAAGAGACCCCCCACACGCAGTCACATCACGGTTACTATGTTTACAGTTTCCCGTGTGGCTCAGTTGGTAGAGCATGGCGCTTGCAACGCCAGGGTTGTGGGTTCAATTCCCATGGGGGGACCAGGATGAATATGTATGAACTTTCCAATTTGTAAGTCGCTCTGGATAAGAGCGTCTGCTAAATGACGTAAATGTAATGTAAATGTAAATGTATCTAGGGGACACATCTGTTGTGTTATGGGGTATCTAGGGTACACATCTGTCATGTTATGGGGTATCTAGGGGACACATCTGTTGTGTTATGGGGTATCTAGGGTACACATCTGTCATGTTATGGGGTATCTAGGGGACACATCTGTTGTGTTATGGGGTATCTAGGGTACACATCTGTCATGTTATGGGGTATCTAGGGGACACATCTGTTGTGTTATGGGGTATCTAGGGTACACATCTGTCATGTTATGGGGTATCTAGGGGACACATCTGTCATGTTATGGGGTATCTAGGGTACACATCTGTTGTGTTATGGGGTATCTAGGATACACATCTGTTGTGTTATGGGGTATCTAGGGTATACATCTGTCATGTTATGGGGTATCTAGGGTACACATCTGTTGTGTTATGGGGTATCTAGGGTACACATCTGTTGTGTTATGGGGTATCTAGGATACACATCTGTCATGTTATGGGGTATCTAGGGGACACATCTGTTGTGTTATGGGGTATCTAGGGTACACATCTGTCATGTTATGGGGTATCTAGGGGACACATCTGTCATGTTATGGGGTATCTAGGATACACATCTGTTGTGTTATGGGGTATCTAGGATACACATCTGTTGTGTTATGGGGTATCTAGGGTATACATCTGTCATGTTATGGGGTATCTAGGGTACACATCTGTTGTGTTATGGGGTATCTAGGGTATACATCTGTTGTGTTATGGGGTATCTAGGATACACATCTGTTGTGTTATGGGGTATCTAGGATACACATCTGTTGTGTTATGGGGGTATCTAGGGTATACATCTGTTGTGTTATGGGGTATCTAGGGTATACATCTGTTGTGTTATGGGGTATCTAGGGGACACATCTGTTATGTTATGGGGTATCTAGGATACACATCTGTTGTGTTATGGGGTATCTAGGATACACATCTGTTGTGTTATGGGGTATCTAGGGTACACATCTGTTGTGTTATGGGGTACACATATGTTGTGTTATGGGGTATCTAGGGTATACATCTGTTGTGTTATGGGGTATCTAGGGTATACATCTGTTGTTTTATGGGGTATCTAGGGTACACATCTGTTGTGTTATGGGGTATCTAGGGTACACATCTGTTGTGTTATGGGGTATCTAGGGTACACATCTGTTGTGTTATGGGGTATCTAGGGTATACATCTGTTGTGTAATGGGGTATCTAGGGTACACATCTGTTGTGTTATGGGGTATCTAGGATGCACATCTGTTGTGTTATGGGGTATCTAGGGTATACATCTGTTGTGTAATGGGGTATCTAGGGTACACATCTGTTGTGTTATGGGGTATCTAGGATACACATCTGTTGTGTTATGGGGTATCTACGATACACATCTGTTGTGTTATGGGGTATCTATGGTATACATCTGTTGTGTAATGGGGTATCTAGGGTACACATCTGTTGTGTTATGGGGTATCTAGGGTATACAGCTGTTGTGTTATGGGGTATCTAGGATACACATCTGTTGTGTTATGGGGTATCTAGGGTACACATATGTTGTGTTATGGGGTATCTAGGGTATACATCTGTTGTGTTATGGGGTATCTAGGGTACACATCTGTTATGTTATGGGGTATCTAGGGTACACAGCTGTTGTGTTATGGGGTATCTAGGGTACACATCTGTTGTGTAATGGGGTATCTAGGATACACATCTGTTGTGTTATGGGGTATCTAGGGTACACATCTGTTGTGTTATGGGGTATCTAGGGTACACATCTGTTGTGTTATGGGGTATCTAGGGTACACATCTGTTGTGTTATGGGGTATCTAGGATACACATCTGTTGTGTAATGGGGTATCTAGGGTACACATCTGTTGTGTAATGGGGTATCTAGGGTACACATCTGTTGTGGTATGGGGTATCTAGGGTACACATATGGCAAGTTGTATGGGGTATCTAGGGTACACATCTGTTGTGTAATGGGGTATCTAGGGTACACATCTGTTGTGTTATGGGGTATCTAGGGTACACATCTGTTGTGTTATGGGGTATCTAGGGTACACAGCTGTTGTGTTATGGGGTATCTAGGATACACATCTGTTGTGTAATGGGGTATCTAGGGTACACATCTGTTGTGTAATGGGGTATCTAGGGTACACATCTGTTGTGTAATGGGGTATCTAGGGTACACATCTGTTATGTTATGGGGTATCTAGGATACACATCTGTTCTGTTACGGAGTATACATCTGTTGTGTTACGGAGTATAGTATCTCTACTGTTACCTGTTAGGATCTCTACTGTTACCTGTTAGGATCTCTACTGTTATCTGTTAGTATCTCTACTGTTACCTCTCTACCTGTTAGTATCTCTACTGTTACCTGTTAGTATCTCTACTGTTACCTGTTAGTATCTCTACTGTTATCTGTTAGTATCTTTACTGTTACCTGTTAGTATCTCTACTGTTACCTCTCTACCTGTTAGTATCTTTACTGTTACCTGTTAGTATCTCTACTGTTACCTCTCTACCTGTTAGTATCTCTACTGTTACCTGTTAGTATCTCTACTGTTATCTGTTAGTATCTCTACTGTTACCTGTTAGTATCTCTATTGTTAACTCCCTACCTGTTAGTATCTCTACTGTTACCTGTTAGTATCTCTATTGTTAACTCCCTACCTGTTAGTATCTCTACTGTTACCTCCCTACCTGTTAGTATCTTTACTGTTACCTGTTAGTATCTCTATTGTTAACTCCCTACCTGTTAGTATCTCTACTGTTACCTCCCTACCTGTTAGTATCTTTACTGTTACCTGTTAGTATCTCTACTGTTACCTCTCTACCTGTTAGTATCTCTACTGTTACCTCTCTACCTGTTAGTATCTCTACTGTTACCTCTCTACCTGTTAGTATCTCTACTGTTACCTGTTAGTATCTCTACTGTTACCTCCCTATCTGTTAGTATCTTTACTGTTACCTCTCTACCTGTTAGTATCTCTACTGTTAACCCCCTACCTGTTAATATCTCTACTGTTAACTGTTAGTATCTCTACTGTTACCTCTCTACCTGTTAGTATCTCTACTGTTACCTCTCTATCTGTTAGTATCTCTACTGTTACCTGTTAGTATCTCTATTGTTAACTCCCTACCTGTTAGTATCTCTACTGTTACCTCCCTACCTGTTAGTATCTTTACTGTTACCTGTTAGTATCTCTATTGTTAACTCCCTACCTGTTAGTATCTCTACTGTTACCTCCCTACCTGTTAGTATCTTTACTGTTACCTGTTAGTATCTCTACTGTTACCTCTCTACCTGTTAGTATCTCTACTGTTACCTCTCTACCTGTTAGTATCTCTACTGTTAACCCCCTACCTGTTAGTATCTCTACTGTTACCTCTCTACCTGTTAGTATCTCTACTGTTACCTCTCTACCTGTTAGTATCTCTACTGTTACCTCTCTACCTGTTAGTATCTCTACTGTTAACTGTTAGTATCTTTACTGTTACCTATTAGTATCTTTACTGTTAACCCCCTACCTGTTAATATCTCTACTGTTAACTGTTAGTATCTTTACTGTTACCTATTAGTATCTTTACTGTTAACCCCCTACCTGTTAATATCTCTACTGTTAACTGTTAGTATCTTTACTGTTACCTCTCTACCTGTTAGTATCTCTACTGTTACCTCTCTACCTGTTAGTATCTCTGATAAATTTCATAAGCGCACTGTGATTATATTATGCACGATATCCTCCCACCAGGATTATTGTAGGGATTACAGATTACATGCAGAAAGCAGAGGGTTTGGAGTGGATTTAATTTAATTTGCGCCATGGCTTTATGGCAGCAGAGCAGGGACATACGGAGCATTGTAGAGAGGAGAGCCCATTTCCGCTCCGCACCAGTTATCATGTGTCCATGACAGGTTTTGGTCTTGCATGAAGGATTCATAGAAATGGGAAGTTTAATCAGTTTTAGCCCCAGAGAGAGAGAGAGAGAGAGAGAGAGAGTGAGAGAGAGAGAGAGAGAGAGAGAGAGAGAGAGAGAGAGAGAGAGAGAGAGAGAGAGAGAGAGAGAGAGAGAGAGAGAGAGAGAGAGAGAGAGAGAGAGAGAGAGAGAGAGAGAGAGAGAGAAAGGAGCAACTATGCTTGTTTCCATTCTGTTATTCTCATTTGGTGCAAATGCCACAGGTGTTTATGTAGATATTACAGTAATGCACAAAAGTTATTACTGTTTATTCACACTATGACACATATGAAAGTATTGGAATTAAAGAGGCAGAATCCTGCTCAGACTACGTTCCTATGGTACCAACTATTTATTTTAGATTAAACAATTATCCAGCCTAATTAACATTGTAGACATCTAATTATTATCGCAATAATTAAATATTCCTTGATCAACGCTCCAAATCCACTGATAAGATAATATTAATTGTATTAGTTACCTGTGGGACCTATTTTTCTAATTTACTGGACTTTTCTCCGACTCCACCATGGCCCTTTATTCACCTGGGGAACGAGAGGAGGGCTGCGTCCCAAAACAGTACCCTAATCCCTTTGTAGTGCATTTATGTTGACCAGGGCTGATAGTAGGGAGCAGGATGCCATTTGGGACGCAAGTCTATGAGATAATAATGTGTTCATTAGAATGATGAATGTTTCGTGATTTCTTTCGATTTGTCTTAATTTTCCAAATGAGTTGGGAAATGTCTGCTGCACATTTTGTAACGATTCTCGTGGGTTGAAGGAAGAGTGGACCAAGGTGCAGCGTTTAAAGTGTTCATGATTTAATCCCAAAAACCTAATCGAACAAAAACAACAATCAGGAGAACGAAAGCGAAACAGTTCTGTCTGGTGCAGACACAAAAACAGAAAACAACTACCCACAAAACACAGGTGGGATGAGGCTACCTAAGTATGGTTCTCAATCAGAGACAACGATAGACAGCTGCCTCTGATTGAGAACCACACCCGGCAAAACACGTAGAAATAGACAACATAGAACAAAAACATAGAATGCCCACCCCAACTCACGCCCTGACCAACCAAAATAGAGACATAAAAAGGATCTCTAAGGTCAGGGCGTGACACATTTGTTATCTTAGATGTTATTTACAAATTGAAATTGAAAACCGGAACATCACGTTTCTGTTTCAGATGGCACGGGTCCACCGCTGAAACGTCCTGATAGTCAATGTGATGTTCTGCTGGTTATTTTACAATATTAGACATTGTGTTCCTTCCCAGCCAGCGTTCTTTCAAATCAGATCTTTCTGCTCGGGGGAGGAAATACAATTCAGCCTCTCTACATTCCACTTCCGTGAAAAATAATCATTGTTCTTTCATGTGTTGTGGTTGCTCAGGTAACATGAGTTAAGAGGAGGAGCTAGCGTGCGGAACGACGCCTCTTTGACTTTATAGAACAGGAAATTGGAAAACACAGAGTTCAAATAAATAAAACTAAGATCGTGTAAAAGAAAAGATAACCACAATCTCAAATAAATAAAACTAAGATCATGTAAAATAAAAGATAACCAGAACCTCATAAGAGACAGTCAAATAGCAGTGTGGTAACGACCACAATGTCAGTAACTAAATGCCACTGGTGTTTACATTCACAGCATCTGATAGACAACCACTCTCTCTGATTTGAGCCAGCATGCTTTAGAGAGATCAAAGCCTCCACTATACGAATCTCACAGGCAAAGGATTGCGAATGTTGTCAACAGTTGTTCCAGCCATCCAACCAATGTCATTACCCAGTCAATGTCATTACCCAGTCAATGTCATTACCTAGTCAATGTCATTACCCAGTCAATGTCATTACCTAGTCAATGTCATTACCCAGTCAATGTCATTACCCAGTCAATGTCATTACCTAGTCAATGTCATTACCCAGTCAATGTCATTACCCAGCCAATGTCATTACCCAGTCAATGTCATTACCCAGTCAATGTCATTACCCAGTCAATGTCATTACCCAGTCTATGTCATTACCCAGTCAATGTCATTACCCAGTCAATGTCATTACCCAGTCAATGTCATTACCCAGTCAATGTCATTACCCAGTCAATGTCATTACCCAGTCTATGTCATTACCCAGTCAATGTCATTACCCAGTCAATGTCATTACCCAGTCAATGTCATTACCCAGTCAATGTCATTACCCAGTCTATGTCATTACCCAGTCAATGTCATTACCCAGTCAATGTCATTACCCAGTCAATGTCATTACCCAGTCAATGTCATTACCCAGTCAATGTCATTACCCAGTCAATGTCATTACCCAGTCAATGTCATTACCTAGTCAATGTCATTACCCAGTCAATGTCATTACCTAGTCAATGTCATTACCTAGTCAATGTCATTACCCAGTCAATGTCATTACCCAGTCAATATCATTACCCAGCCAATGTCATTACCCAGTCAATGTCATTACCCAGTCAATGTCATTACCTAGTCTTTCTCTCTCTCTCTCTCTCTCTCTCTCTCTCTCTCTCTCTCTCTCTCTCTCTCTCTCTCTCTCTCTCTCTCTCTCTCTCTCTCTCTCTCTCTCTCTCTCTCTCTCTCTCTCTCTCTATCTCTCTCTATGGACCTATAATTGTCTCTCTCTCTCTCTCTCTCTCTCTCTCTCTCTCTCTCTCTCTCTCTCTCTCTCTCTCTCTCTCTCTCTCTCTCTCTCTCTCTCTCTCTCTCTCTATGGACCTATAATTGTCTCTCTCTCTATGGACCTATAATGGTCTCTCTCTCTCTCTCTCTCTCTCTCTCTCTCTCTCTCTCTCTCTCTCTCTCTCTCTCTCTCTCTCTCTCTATCTCTGTCTCTCTCTCTCTCTATGGATGTATGAGGGTTTCTCTCTCTCTTAAGGATCCGCCCCTTTTTTTTCAATTTTCACCTAAAATGACATACCTAAATCTATCTGCCTGTAGCTCAGGCCCTGAAGCAAGGATATGCATATTCTTAATACCATTTGAAAGGAAACATTTAGAAGTTTGTGGAAATGTGAAATTAATGTAGGAGAATATAACACATTAGATTTGGTAAAAGATTATACAAAGAAAAACGTTTTTTTTTGTATTTTTTTGAACCATCATCTTTGAAATACAAGAGAAAGGCCATAATGTATTATTCCAGCCTAGGAGACATTTAGAGTTTGGCCACTAGATGGCAGCAGTGCATGTGCAAACTTTTAGACTGATCCAATGAACCATTGCATTTCTGTTCAAAATGTTGTATCAAGACTGCCCATATGCCTAATTGGTTTATTAATAACTTTTGAAGTTCATAATTGTGCACTCTCCTCAAACAATATCATGGTATTCTTTCACTGTAATAACTACTGTGAATTGGACAGTGCAGTTAGATTAACAATAATTGAAGCTTTCTGCCGATATCAGATGTGTCTATGTCCTGGAAAAAGTTATTGTTACTTACAACCAAATGCTAATCGCATTAGCTTAAGTTAGCTCAACCGTCCCGCGGGACACACACCGATCCTGTAGAGGTGTTAATGTCATATATAATAGTTTGTTAATGTCATTACCCAGTCTATATATATAACAATTTGTTAATGTCATTACCCAGTCTATATATAAAACAATTTGTTATTGTCATTACACAGTCTATATATAAAACAATTTGTTATTGTCATTACCCAGTCTATATATAAAACAATTTGTTATTGTCATTACCCAGTCTACATATATAACAATTTGTTTACGTCATTACCTAGTCTATATATATAGCATTTGTTGGTTACAAAGACAAAGGATAATTCTCCAACCAAGAGAACAGAGTGTCTCAGTACAGAGAGAACAGAGAGAACAGAGAGAACAGTGTCTCAGTACAGAGAGAACAGAGAGAACAGAGAGAACAGAGAGAACAGAGAGAACAGTGTCTCAGTACAGAGAGAACAGAGAGAACAGAGAGAACAGAGTGTCTCAGTACAGAGAGAGAACAGAGAGAACAGAGAGAACAGAGAGAACAGAGCGTCTCAGTACAGAGAGAACAGAGAGAACAGAGAGAACAGAGTGTCTCAGTACAGAGAGAGAACAGAGAGAACAGAGAGAACAGAGCGTCTCAGTACAGAGAGAACAGAGAGAACAGAGTGTCTCAGTACAGAGAGAACAGAGAGAACAGAGAGAACAGAGTGTCTCAGTACAGGGAGAACAGAGAGAACAGTGTCTCAGTACAGAGAGAACAGAGAGAACAGAGAGAACAGAGTGTCTCAGTACAGAGAGAACAGAGAGAACAGAGAGAACAGAGAGAACAGAGTGTCTCAGTACAGAGAGAGAACAGAGAGAACAGAGAGAACAGAGTGTCTCAGTACAGAGAGAATAGAGAGAACAGAGAGAACAGAGAGAACAGAGTGTCTCAGTACAGAGAGAGAATAGAGAGAACAGAGAGAACAGAGTCAAGGATATCTTTCCTTTCATCAAAAGAAGCATAAGGCACTATACTATGCACCTTAATAGCGGACCTGAGATTACATGAAGTCCTGAACCACTCTACTGTGATTACTTCCCAAATGGGACCATATTCCATACAAAGTGCACTACATTTTACCAGATCCCTATGGACCCTGGTCAAAAGTAGTGCACTATTTAGAAAACATGGCGACATTTATGAAGCAGCCTGTTTCTACTTACCAGGCGGAGGCTCTTCTCCCCTGTTCTGTCCCTGTCAGGGCTTGGGGAGAGCTAAGATAACACCCAGCTATTACAGACAGGCACATTCTCCCCTGTTCTGTCCCTGTCAGGGCTTGGGGAGAGCTAAGATAACACCCAGCTATTACAGACAGTCAAATTATATTTGTTTCTAGTGGCAGGATAATGATGTTGCTGAGGCAGCCAGGGTAGATATATTCTAGAGAATTGCCTAATAGCGCGGCCGGGGGGGATGAAATTGTTTCGATAAAATGTAATAGGACATTTAAAATGGGAAATCTGCAGTTGTTCCATCACATTTTTTGAAATATAAATGAATGATACAGTGGGGAGAACAAGTATTTGATACACTGACAATTTTGCAGGTTTTCCTACTTACAAAGCATGTAGAGGTCTGTAATTTTTATCATAGGTACACTTCAACTGTGAGAGAAGGAATCTAAAACAAAAATCCAGAAAATTACATTGTATGATTTTTAATTAATTAATTTGCATTTTATTGCATGACATAAGTATTTGATACATCAGAAAAGCAGAACTGAATATTTGGTACAGAAACCTTAGTTTGCAATTACAGAGATCATACGTTTCCTGTAGTTCTTGACCAGGTTTGCACACACTGCAGCAGGGATTTTGGCCCACTCCTCCATACAGACCTTCTCCAGATCCTTCAGGTTTCGGGGCTGTCGCTGGGCAATACGGACTTTCGGCTCCCTCCAAAGATTTTCTATTGGGTTCAGGTCTGGAGACTGGATAGGCCACTCCAGGACCTTGAGATGCTTCTTACGGAGCCACTCCTTAGTTGCCCTGGCTGTGTGTTTCGGGTCGTTGTCATGCTGGAAGACCCAGCCACGACCCATCTTCAATGCTCTTACTGAGGGAAGGAGGTTGTTGGTCAAGATCTCGCGATACATGGCCCCATCCATCCTCCCTTCAATACGGTGCAGTCGTCCTGTCCCCTTTGCAGAAAAGCATCCCCAAAGAATGATGTTTCCACCTCCATGCTTCACGGTTGGGATGGTGTTCTTGGGGTTGTACTCATCCTTCTTCTTCCTCCAAACACGGCGAGTGGAGTTTAGACCAAAAAGCTCTATTTTTGTCTCATCAGACTACATGACCTTCTCCCATTCCTCCTCTGGATCATCCAGATGGTCATTGGCAAACTTCAGACGGGCCTGGACATACGCTGGCTTGAGCAGGGGGACCTTGCGTGCGCTGCAGGATTTTAATCCATGACGGCGTAGTGTGTTACTAATGGTTTTCTTTGAGACTGTGGTCCCAGCTCTCTTCAGGTCATTGACCAGGTCCTTCCGTGTAGTTCTGGGCTGATCCCTCACATTCCTCATGATCATTGATGCCCCACGAGGTGAGATCTTGCATGGAGCCCCAGACCGAGGGTGATTGACCGTCATCTTGAACTTCTTCCATTTTCTAATAATTGTGCCAACAGTTGTTGCCTTCTCACCAAGCTGCTTGCCTATTGTCCTGTAGCCCATCCCAGCCTTGTACAGGTCTACAATTTATCCCTGATGTCCTTACACAGCTCTCTGGTCTTGGCCATTGTGGAGAGGTTGGAGTCTGTTTGATTGAGTGTGTGGACAGGTGTCTTTTATACAGGTAACGAGTTCAAACAGGTGCAGTTAATACAGGTAATGAGTGGAGAACAGGAGGGCTTCTTAAAGAAAAACTAACAGGTCTGTGAGAGCCGGAATTCTTACTGGTTGGTAGGTGATCAAATACTTATGTCATGCAATAAAATGCAAATTAATTACTTAAAAATCATACAATGTGATTTTCTGGATTTTTGTTTTAGATTCCGTCTCTCACAGTTGAAGTGTACCTATGATAAAAATGACAGACCTCTACATGCTTTGTAAGTAGGAAAACCTGCAAAATCGGCAGTGTATCAAATACTTGTTCTCCCCACTGTATGTATCCACTGACTCTTGGAGAACACAACTTTTAAATACCCCATGAGTTTAGTTCCACTGTCGTGCCCTATCAGAACCAGTCAAAACTTTGGACACACTTACTCATTACAGGGTTTTTCTACATTGTAGAATAATAGTGAAGACATCAAAACTATGAAATAACACATATGGAATCATGTAGTATTCAAAAAAGTATTAAACAAATCAAAATATATTTTATATTTGAGAATCTTCAAAGTAACCACCCTATTGCCTTGATGACAGCTTTGCACACGCTTGGCATTCTCTCAACCAGCTTCATGAGGTAGTCACCTGGAATGCATTTCAATTAACAGGTGTGCCTTGTTAAAAGTTAATTTGTGCCATTCAGTTGTGCTGTGACAAGGTAAGGGTGGTATACAGAAGACAGCCCTATTGGGTAAAAGACCAGGTCCACATTATGGCAAGAACAGCTCACATAAGAGAAACATGAAGGTCAGTCAATCTGGAAAAGTTCCAAAACTTTTAAAGTTTCTTCAAGTGCAGTTGCAAAAAACATCAAGTGATATTATGAACCTGGCTCTCATGAGGACCGCCACAGGAAAGGAAGACTCTGCTGCAGAGGATAAGTTCCTTAGAGTTACCAGCCTCAGAAATTGCAGCCCAAATAAAATGTTCAAGTAACAGACACATCTCAACATCAACTGCTCAGAGGAGACTGCGTGAATCAGGCCTTCATGGTCGAATTGCTTCAAAGAAACCACTGCTAAAGGACAACAATAATAAGAAGAGACTTGTTTGGGAAAAGAAACACAAACAATTGACATTAGACTGGTGGAAATCTATCGTTTGGTCTGATGAGTCCAAATTTTTGATTTTTGGTTCCAACCGCCTTGTCTTTATAAGACGCAGAGTAGGTGAACGGATGATCGTGGCATGTGTGGTTCCCACCGTGAAGCATGTAAGAGGAGGTGTGATGGTGTGGGGGTGCTTTGCTGGTGACACACTGTGATTCATTTAGAATTCAAGGAACACGTAACGAGCACGGCTACCACAACATTCTGCAGCGATATGTCATCCCATCTGGTTTTGGACTATCATTTGTTATTCAACAGGACAATGACCCAACACACCTCCAGGTTGTGTAGGGTCTATTTGTCCAAGAAGGAGAGTGATGGAGTGCTGCATCAGATGACCTGGCCTCCACAATCACCCGACCTCAACCCAATTGAGATGGTTTGGGATGAGTCTGACCGCAGAGTGAAGGAAAAGCAGCCAACAACAAGGATAAGAGAGGTAAGGCAATACATAGGCCATGGTGGCAAAGAACCTACAATATAGCAATTAAACACTGGAATGGTAGGATGTGCAGAAGATGAATGTGCAAACATTCCAGGTGAAGCTGGTTGAGAGAATGCCAAGAGTGCGCAAAGCCGTCATCAAGGCAAAGGGTGTCTACTTTGAAGACTCGCAAATCTAAAATATATTTTGATTTGTTTAAAAAAAAAATGGTTACTACATGAATTCATACAGTATGTGTTATTTCATAGTTTTTTTGTCTTCACTATTATTCTACAATGTAGTAAATAGTAACAACTTTTGACTGCTACCGTATGACTCTATGGACTTATAATCGTCTCTCTCTCTATAGGCTTATAATGGTCTCTCTCTCTATAGGCTTGTAATGGTCTGTCTCTCTCTAAAGGCTTGTAATGGTGTCTCTCTCTAAAGGCTTGTAATGGTGTCTCTCTCTAAAGGCTTGTAATGGTGTCTCTCTCTAAAGGCTTGTAATGGTCTCTCTCTCTAAAGGCTTGTAATGGTCTCTCTCTCTAAAGGCTTGTAATGGTGTCTCTCTCTAAAGGCTTGTAATGGTGTCTCTCTCTAAAGGCTTGTAATGGTCTCTCTCTCTAAAGGCTTGTAATGGTGTCTCTCTCTAAAGGCTTGTAATGGTCTCTCTCTCTAAAGGCTTGTAATGGTGTCTCTCTCTAAAGGCTTGTAATGGTGTCTCTCTCTAAAGGCTTGTAATGGTGTCTCTCTCTAAAGGCTTGTAATGGTGTCTCTCTCTAAAGGCTTGTAATGGTGTCTCTCTCTAAAGGCTTGTAATGGTGTCTCTCTCTAAAGGCTTGTAATGGTGTCTCTCTCTAAAGGCTTGTAATGGTGTCTCTCTCTAAAGGCTTGTAATGGTGTCTCTCTCTAAAGGCTTGTAATGGTGTCTCTCTCTAAAGGCTTGTAATGGTCTCTCTCTAAAGGCTTGTAATGGTGTCTCTCTCTAAAGGCTTGTAATGGTCTCTCTCTCTAAAGGCTTGTAATGGTGTATCTCTCTAAAGGCTTGTAATGGTGTCTCTCTCTAAAGGCTTGTAATGGTGTCTCTCTCTAAAGGCTTGTAATGGTGTCTCTCTCTATAGGCTTGTAATGGTGTCTCTCTCTAAAGGCTTGTAATGGTCTCTCTCTCTAAAGGCTTGTAATGGTGTCTCTCTCTAAAGGCTTGTAATGGTCTCTCTCTCTAAAGGCTTGTAATGGTGTCTCTCTCTAAAGGCTTGTAATGGTCTCTCTCTAAAGGCTTGTAATGGTCTCTCTCTCTAAAGGCTTGTAATGGTGTCTCTCTCTAAAGGCTTGTAATGGTCTCTCTCTAAAGGCTTGTAATGGTCTCTCTCTCTAAAGGCTTGTAATGGTGTCTCTCTCTAAAGGCTTGTAATGGTGTATCTCTCTAAAGGCTTGTAATGGTGTCTCTCTCTAAAGGCTTGTAATGGTGTCTCTCTCTAAAGGCTTGTAATGGTGTCTCTCTCTATAGGCTTGTAATGGTGTCTCTCTCTAAAGGCTTGTAATGGTCTCTCTCTCTAAAGGCTTGTAATGGTGTCTCTCTCTAAAGGCTTGTAATGGTCTCTCTCTCTAAAGGCTTGTAATGGTGTCTCTCTCTAAAGGCTTGTAATGGTCTCTCTCTAAAGGCTTGTAATGGTCTCTCTCTCTAAAGGCTTGTAATGGTCTCTCTCTCTAAAGGCTTGTAATGGTGTCTCTCTCTAAAGGCTTGTAATGGTGTATCTCTCTAAAGGCTTGTAATGGTGTCTCTCTCTATAGGCTTGTAATGGTCTCTCTCTCTAAAGGCTTGTAATGGTGTCTCTCTAAAGGCTTGTAATGGTGTCTCTCTCTCTAAAGGCTTGTAATGGTGTCTCTCTCTAAAGGCTTGTAATGGTGTCTCTCTCTAAAGGCTTGTAATGGTCTCTCTCTCTAAAGGCTTGTAATGGTCTCTCTCTCTATAGGCTTGTAATGGTGTCTCTCTCTAAAGGCTTGTAATGGTGTCTCTCTCTAAAGGCTTGTAATGGTGTCTCTCTCTAAAGGCTTGTAATGGTCTCTCTCTCTAAAGGCTTGTAATGGTCTCTCTCTCTATAGGCTTGTAATGGTGTCTCTCTCTAAAGGCTTGTAATGGTGTCTCTCTCTAAAGGCTTGTAATGGTGTCTCTCTCTAAAGGCTTGTAATGGTCTCTCTCTCTAAAGGCTTGTAATGGTCTCTCTCTCTAAAGGCTTGTAATGGTCTCTCTCTCTAAAGGCTTGTAATGGTGTCTCTCTAAAGGCTTGTAATGGTGTCTTTCTCTAAAGGCTTGTAATGGTGTCTCTCTCTAAAGGCTTGTAATGGTGTCTCTCTCTAAAGGCTTGTAATGGTGTCTCTCTCTAAAGGCTTGTAATGGTCTCTCTCTCTAAAGGCTTGTAATGGTCTCTCTCTCTAAAGGCTTGTAATGGTGTCTCTCTCTAAAGGCTTGTAATGGTGTCTCTCTCTAAAGGCTTGTAATGGTGTCTCTCTAAAGGCTTGTAATGGTGTCTCTCTCTAAAGGCTTGTAATGGTCTCTCTCTATAGGCTTGTAATGGTGTCTCTCTCTAAAGGCTTGTAATGGTCTCTCTCTCTAAAGGCTTGTAATGGTGTCTCTCTCTAAAGGCTTGTAATGGTGTCTCTCTCTCTAAAGGCTTGTAATGGTCTCTCTCTCTAAAGGCTTGTAATGGTGTCTCTCTCTAAAGGCTTGTAATGGTGTCTCTCTCTAAAGGCTTGTAATGGTCTCTCTCTCTAAAGGCTTGTAATGGTGTCTCTCTCTAAAGGCTTGTAATGGTCTCTCTCTAAAGGCTTGTAATGGTGTCTCTCTCTAAAGGCTTGTAATGGTCTCTCTCTCTAAAGGCTTGTAATGGTGTCTCTCTCTAAAGGCTTGTAATGGTGTCTCTCTCTCTAAAGGCTTGTAATGGTGTCTCTCTCTCTAAAGGCTTGTAATGGTGTCTCTCTCTCTAAAGGCTTGTAATGGTCTCTCTCTCTAAAGGCTTGTAATGGTGTCTCTCTCTAAAGGCTTGTAATGGTGTCTCTCTCTAAAGGCTTGTAATGGTGTCTCTCTCTCTAAAGGCTTGTAATGGTCTGTCTCTCTCTAAAGGCTTGTAATGGTGTCTCTCTCTAAAGGCTTGTAATGGTGTCTCTCTCTCTAAAGGCTTGTAATGGTGTCTCTCTCTAAAGGCTTGTAATGGTCTGTCTCTCTCTAAAGGCTTGTAATGGTCTCTCTCTCTAAAGGCTTGTAATGGTGTCTCTCTCTAAAGGCTTGTAATGGTCTCTCTCTCTAAAGGCTTGTAATGGTCTGTCTCTCTCTAAAGGCTTGTAATGGTGTCTCTCTCTAAAGGCTTGTAATGGTCTCTCTCTCTAAAGGCTTGTAATGGTCTCTCTCTCTAAAGGCTTGTAATGGTCTCTCTTTCTAAAGGCTTGTAATGGTGTCTCTCTCTAAAGGCTTGTAATGGTCTCTCTTTCTCTCTCTCTCTGGGCTTATAATGGTCAGTAAATGGTGTTGTTAATGCAGGTCACAGACTATTGTCATACGTTACATTGTAACTACTGTATACAGCAATAACATATGCTTAATACCTCAGACAATGTATCATTATTGTAAGTAACAAAACGAGGTTAACAATCTGAATTGAAGTTATTGGCGTTCCAAATACCAACCTATTCCCTATATAGTGCACTACCTTTGAGGGATATCTTTCCCCTGGTGAGCGATATATTTCCCCCAGTGAGTGATATCTTTCCCCAGTGAGTGATATCTTTCCCCCAGTGAGTGATATCTTTCCCCCAATGAGTGATATCTTTCCACCAGTAAGTGATATCTTTTCCTCAGTGAGTGACATATTTCCCCCAGTGAGTGATATATTTCCCCTAGTGAGTGATTTCTTTCCCCCACTGAGTGATAGCCTTCCCCCAGTGATGGATATCTTTCCACCTGTGAGTGATACCTTTCCACCTGTGAGTGATACCTTTCCCAAGTGAGTGATATATTTCCCCCAGTGAGTGATATATTCCCCCAGTGAGTGATACCTTTCCCCGAGTGATATATTTCCCCAGTGAGTGATACCTTTCCCAAGTGAGTGATATATTTCCCCCAGTGAGTGCTATCTTTCCCCTAGTGAGTGATATCTTTCCCCCAGTGAGTGATATCTTTCCCCTAGTGAGTGATTTCTTTCCCCCAGTGAGTGCTATCTTTCCCCTAGTGAGTGATATCTTTCCCCCAGTGAGTGATATCCTTCCCCTAGTGAGTGATTTCTTTCCCCCAGTGAGTTATAGCCTTCCCCCGGTGATGGATAACCTTTCCACCTGTGAGTGATACCTTTCATGAGTGAGTGAAACATTTCCCCCAGTGAGTGATACCTTTCCTGAGTGAGTGATACATTTCCCCCAGTGAGTGATACCTTTCCCCGAGTGATATATTTCCCCCAGCGAGTGTTACCTTTCCCCAGTGAGTGATATATTTCCCCAGTGAGTGATATCTTTCCCCAGTGAGTGATATATTTCCCTCCTTCTCTTCACCCCTTTCTATATTTATTAATTCCTATGAAGTCGTATTTTGGGGCTTTGAAGTAGAGCCTACGCTCCAACTCCCCTGTTAAAATCTCATCAACACTTTCTCCCCTCCCCCTCTCCCGCTCTCTCACTCTCACTCTCACTCTCTCTCTCTCACTCTCTCTCTCTCTCTCTCTCTCTCTCTCTCTCTCTCTCTCTCTCTCTCTCTCTCTCTCTCTCTCTCTCTCTCTCTCTCTCTCTCTCTCTCTCTCTCTCTCTCGCTCTCTCTCTCTCTCTCGCTCTCTCTCTCTCTCTCGCTCTCTCTCGCTCTCTCTCGCTCTCTCTCTCTCGCTCTCTCTCGCTCTCTCTCTCATTGATCAGGTTAAAGAAGATGTTCCAAGCACTGACCATGCAACCCAGCCAGACTCATATCCCTAGTGGTAGCATGTCATTGTCAGTTCCTTTATGTGTTGCCTCCTCCTTAATAAATGTCCTGAATATTGTGTTCAGACAGACTGACACAATAAATGCATGTAGGGCATTCTATAGATAAATGTAAACTGTAGATAGATGTAAACTGTAGATATATGTACTCTATAGATAGATGTAAAGTATAGATAGATGTAAACTATAGATATATGTAGTCTATAGATAGATGTAAACTATAGATAGATGTACTCTATAGATAGATGTACTCTATAGATAGATGTACTCTATATATAGATGTAAACTATAGATATATGTACTCTATAGATCGATGTAAACTATATACTGTATATACTCTATAGATAGATGTAAACTATAGATAGATGTAAACTATAGAAAGATGTAAACTACAGATAGATGTAAACTACAGATAGACGTAAAGTATAGATAGATGTAAAGTATAGATAGATGTAAAGTATAGATAGATGTAAAGTATAGATATATGTAAAGTATAGATATATGTAAAGTATAGATAGATGTAAAGTATAGATAGATGTAAAGTATAGATATATGTAAACTATAGGGTTTGGATAAGTTTGAATCATCACCGTGGGAACAACATCTTCTATGTACTTCCTGATTAACTCAGTCGCCGAGTAAGTGTATACATTGACATTATTCTCAGAATCAAGCCTGTGTGATCAAAGCAATTTTGAAGCCTAGATTCCAATTGGTCAGACCAACGTTGAAGAGTCCTCACCACTGAATCTTCCTGCTTAAGTTTCTGCCTATAGGTGGGGAGGAGCAGAACAAAGGCGTGATCTGATTTGCCGAAGGGAGGGCGGGGGAGGGCCTTTGAGCCGTCCCGGAAGGGAGAGAAGCAATGACCCAGAGTGTTCGAGCACAAGTAGCACAGGAGATGTGTTAATCGAATTTCGGTAGAATTGTCCTCAGATGTATTTTATTAAAGTCCCCAGCTACAATATGCAGTTTCCAGTTTGCAGAAAGTCCAGTGTAGTTCCTTGAATGCCGTCGTGGTGTCGGTTTGAGGGGAAATATAGATGGCTGTCACGATCGTCGTAATGAGGCAGAGTGGACCAAGGCGCAGCGTGATAGAACGACATCTTCTTTTTATTTTGAAGACGAACAAACGAACAAAAACAACAAACAGACGACCGTGAAGCTATTCAAACAAATAATGCTGACACTAAACACTACACATAGACAATTACCCACAACAGCCCAATGCCTATGGCTGCCTTAAATATGGCTCTCAATCAGAGACAAATGAATGACAGCTGTCTCTGATTGAGAACCATTCAGGCAACCATAGAAATACCTAGATACCTACACTCAACACAAACCCATACACTCTAACAAAACCCCCTAGACACTACAACCACCCAAGACAAGACAAAAACACAAACATCCCCCCTGTCACACCCTGACCTAACCAAAATACTACAGAAAACAAAGATAACTAAGGCCAGGGCGTGACAGATGGCAGTGACGATGACTGAAGAAAATTATCTCGGGAGGTAATGCAATCGGCATTTCATGATGAGGTATCCCAGATCGGAAGAACAAAAAAGGACATGAGTTCCTGCAAGTTACCACAATCACACCATGATTTGTAAATCATGAATCATACTCCTCCACCTTACCTTTTCCCGTAGAGTTCTCTCTTCCTGTCCACACGATGGACGGTGAACCCAACTGGCTGAATGGATGGGGACAATATATCTGTAGAGAGCCATGATCCCGCAAAACATAGTATGTTACAGTCCCTAATGTGTCTCTGGAAGGAGATCCTCGCCCTGAGCTGATCTACTTTATTGTCCAGGGACTGAATGTTAGCGAGTAGTATACTCGGAAGCGGTGGATGGTATGAACGCCGCCAGAGTCTGACTAAGGCCCCAACTTTTTCTTCCTCTTCTCCAGCATCAGCGTTTTGGTGCAGACCCCGGTATAAATAGTGCTGCCTTGGGAAGTTCAAAAATACGATCCAGTTCAGGGAAGTCACATTTCTGGTTGAAATTCTGGTGACTGATCGCCAATCTAATATTCAAAAGTTATTTTAGGCTGTAGGAAATAATACACGAAACATTCTGAGTAAATAATGTAAGAAATAACACAAAGAAAAAAAAAACACTGCAAAGTTGGCCAGGAGCTAGAAACAGGGTGACCATGTCTGCCGGCACCATCTTGTATTGGTCTAAGTGATGCTCATGCGTAAGGGGAACATTTTAGGACAACCTCATCAAGCCTCATCCGTACTCAAGATGGGGTGAGGCTGAGGTTGTCCTAAAATGTACGCCATAATTGAAAACATTTTGCAGACCCAAAGGTCACCCTGCACTCTGTTTCAGCGAGAGATAAATAAGGTCCTGTCTCTTTATAGAGAAAGAGATTTCATTATTGTTTTGCTCAGTGATAATGGCACTAATTGTATTCCTTAGTTCACAGCACCGTTAGGATAACCAACGTCTGGCTGCGTCCATAATAGTCCACACTATTCACTATACACACTATAACGCACTACTTTTGACCATAACATATGCATTTTAATGGCAAGCATAGACGTGATAAATCTTGATCAGATAGTGATTGGATCATCTCGATGGGATAATGACAACCACATGTTAGTACCAGGTATAAACAGGGCTAGAGATACACTTCTAGGGTCAATCCTTAGATGATATGTGAAATGCATTGTCAATCGTATTGTGGTTATGAAGATGATATGGGATGGGATGGTTCCAAAAGATCCTTTCTTTGTTCTCCATCTAATTATGAAAGCTATTGTGTCATTGAGAAGAACCAACCTGACTGAAAAGGTCAATTTTAGAAGGGTTTTAATTAATCAAACTCACAATCCACAAACATTGCATGTTTAATTGAAAAAATAAATAAATGAGAAAACATATAACACACATTTTAAGTCACTGTTTTGTACAGTAAACTATATTATCTGTAAAACCCAATGTTCAGAACCAAATGAAACAGTCCTTTAGAATCTTCACACAACGTCTTCGACCTGTTACAGAGAATGCACTACGTATTACTTTTACATTAATGACGGTTTCAATGACAAATAAGCAACTTTAACTTATCCTTTTACATCATAAGAAGAACCCACATCATAATAAACACAACATCATTTTTTTTAGGGGGGGGGGGGGGACATTTACAAAATCCATCAATACACAATTACCATCCATTGATTCTCACAGATGCTGTGGAGAATCTTGTTTAAAATAGGAAAAAAATACCAATTGCTCTGCAGGATTGTTTTCTGTATATGTACATGATGTCTTTTATAATTGTGCATGGGCTGTGTGATTGTGTACACACATTGATATCTACATACAGGTTATGTGATTATACCAAATAAATACAGAAATAATGCTCAATTCATGTTTGTCACTGTGACTCAAAACATGTGAAATGTTGAATTTCAAAATATACAGTAGCTTCAATATGAAACAGTATTCAATCTCTGAGAGTTATCTGGATTTCCTGCTTAGCATGTGGAGCCAAGCCGTCTCTGACGCAGCTGACTGTAAAATCTGGAGAAGAGTTGGGAGTTTGCAAGGCAAATGACTGTCGGCTGCTTTCTCCCCTTTTAGACTGATTCCACAGGGATCCTGATTGCTGTTCCTTTGTTTCTTTATGTTCCCCATGAAACTGCAGTCTCATTTATCAGACAGCTCTATCCATTCATAGTATTCTGTATTCTGAGAGGCCTATTTCACAGCCTGATGCCTCCGCATACCTCCTCTTCTCATCTTCCTCAGCCTCATACCTTCTCATCTCATCTTCCTCAGCCTCATGCTTCCTCATCTCATGTTCCTCAGCCTCATACCTCCTCATCTCATGTTCCTCAGCCTCATACCTTCTCATCTGATCTTCGTCAGCCTCATACCTCCTCTTCTCATCCTCCTCAGCCTCATACTTCCTCATTCCATGTTCCTCAGCCTAATACTGTACCACCTCATCTCATGTTCCTCAGCCTCATACCTCCTCTTCTCATCTTCCTCAGCCTCATACCTCCTCAACTCATCTTCCTCAGCCTCGTACTTCCTCATCTCATGTTCCTCAGCCTCCTACCTCCTCATTTCCCTCAGCCTCATACCTCCTCTTCTCATCCTCCTTGGCCTCATACCTTCTCAACTCATCTTCCTCAGCCTCATGCTTCCTCATCTCATCTTCCTCAGCCTCATACTTCCTCATGCCATGTTCCTCAGCCTCATACTGTACCTCCTCATCTCTTCTTCCTCAGCCTCATACCTTCTCAACTCATCTTCCTTGGTCTCATACCTCCCCTTCTCATCTTCCTCAGCCTCATACCTCCTCAACTCATCTTCCTCAGCTTCGTACTTCCTCATCTCATGTTCCTCAGCCTCATACCTCCTAATTTCCCTCAGCCTCATACCTCCTCTTCTCATCCTCCTCAGCCTCATGCGTCCTCATATCATCTTCCTCAGCCTCATACCTTCTCAGCCTCATGCTTCCTCATCTCATCCTCCTCAGCCTCATGCTTCCTCATCTCATCCTCCTCGGCCTCATACTTCCTCAGTTCATCTTCCTCAGCCTCATACTTCCTCATCTCATCCTCCTCAGCCTCATGCTTCCTCATCTCATCCTCCTCGGCCTCATACTTCCTCAGTTCATCTTCCTCAGCCTCATACTTCCTCATCTCATCCTCCTCAGCCTCATACTTCCTCATCTCATCTTCCTCAGCCTCATGCTTCCTCATCTCATCTTCCTCAGCCTCATGCTTCCTCATATCATCTTCCTCAGCCTCATACCTTCTCAGCCTCATACTTCCTCATCTCATCTTCCTCAGCCTCATACTTCCTCATCTCATCCTCCTCAGCCTCATACTTCCTCATCTCATCTTCCTCAGCCTCATACTTCCTCATCTCATCCTCCTCAGCCTCATACTTCCTCATCTCATCTTCCTCAGCCTCATACTTCCTCATCTCATCCTCCTCAGCCTCATACTTCCTCATCTCATCTTCCTCAGCCTCATGCGGTTCTCTTTATCTCTCTTCTTTAGCGCATTGATGAACTGGTTGAAGAAGTGCTCTTGGTCTTTCTTCTTCAGCACTTGCTTGAAGCGCTGGTCGCGGCCGTACTTATCAGAAAACTCTTTGAAAGTTGACCTGGCAATAGAGAAAAGAAGAGATCATCCTAGAGAAAGGTGTGGGAGGGAGGGAGGGAGGGAGGGAGGGAGGGAGGGAGGGAGGGAGGGAGGGAGGGAGGGTGGATGGAGGGAGGGTGGGATGGAGGGAGGGTGGGATGGAGGGATGGAGTAACAACAACGAGGCTATATACAGGGGGTACCGGTACTGAGTCAGTGTGCGGGTGTACAGGTTAGAGGTAATTTATACATGTAAGTATACATATGGAAGCATGTAGTAACCCAAAAAAAGTGTTAAATAAATCAAAATATATTTTATATTTGAGATTCTTCAAAGTGGCTTTGCCTTGATGACATCTCTGTACACTCTTGACAAAGCATTAGACCGGTGGAAATCTGTTCACCGTGTCTTTGTGAGACGCAGAGTGTGGTTCCCACCATAAAGAATGGAAGAGGAGGTGTGATGGTGTGGGGGTGCTTTGCTGGTGACACGCTCAGGGATTTATTTAGAATTCAAGGAACACATAACCAGCATGGCTACCACAACATTCTGCAGAAATATGCCATCCCATCTAGTTGCGCTTAGTGGGACTATCATTTGTTTTTCAACAGGATAATGACCCAACACACCTCCAGACTGTGTAAGGGCTATTTGACCAAGAAGGAGAGTAATGGAGTGCTGCATCAGATGACCTGGCCTCCACAATCACCCACCTCAAACCAATTGAGATGGTTTGGGATGAGTTGGACCGCAGAGTGAATGAATAGCAGCCAACATGTGCTCAGCATATGTGGGGAACTCTTTCAAGACGGTTGGAAAAGCATTCCAGGTGAAGCTGGTTGAGAGAATGCCAAGAGTGTGCAAAGCTGTCATCAAGTCAAAGGGTGTCTCCATTGAAGAATTTAAAATATAAAATATATTTTGATTTGGTTACTACATGGTGTACATGATTCCATATGTGTTGTTTCATAGCTGTGATGTTTTCACTATTATTCCACAATGTAGAAAATAGTAAAAAATAAAGAAAAACCAACGAGTAGGTGGGTCCAAACTTTTAGTATGAAGCTATTTAGTATTATAGTAGTATTATGAAGCTGAGTTGAATAGTTAAATCCCCTGCTGTACTTGCATTTCTATGACACAGTTAGCTTCAGGTTTTACCTGGATGTGATTTTCGACTCTTCTAGAAGTTTTCTATACTGGTCTTTTGCTTGCAGCAGTTTGCTCTGCTTCTCCTTGTGTTCTTCCTTCATCCTCACTTTGACAAACTGGTCAAACACCTGGAGACGAGGAACACGGTCACGATTGGCACAAGAAAATGACTTTGAAGATCATTTCCAAGACAAAGATGACAGCTGTGTCCTAATCCTCTTTACTGTCGACTTTACTCCTCTCACATTCACTCCCATCAAATCAAATCAAATCCTATTGGTCGTATACACTTATTTAGCAGATGTTATTGGGGGTGTAGTGAAATGCTTGTTTTTCTAGCTCCAACAGTGCAGTAATATCTAACAATTCACAACAATACACACACATCTAAAAGTAAAAGAATGGAATTATGAAATAGATAAATATTAGTACAAGCAATTTCAGAGTCCGGAGTATAAATATATATATATATATATACACATGTGCAGTATGTACATATTCTATCCACATACTGTCCATAATGTCATAGACATTATGGACAGTATGTGGATAGAATATGTAGTATATCTGAAGAATACTTGGATAGAATACTATATGTACAGCAATAGTTGAATAGGATGGACTTGACTAGAATACAGTATATACATATGAAATGGGTAAAACAGTATGTAAACATTACTAAAGTGACCAGTGTTCCATGTTTATGTACATAGGGCAATGCGGCAGGTAGCCTAGTGGGTAGAGCGTTGGACTAGTCACCAAAAGGTTGCAAGATCAAATCCCAGACCTGAAAAGGTACAAATCTGTCGTTCTGCCCCTGAACAAGGCAGGTTAACCCACTGTTCCTAGGCCGTCATTGAAAGGAAGAATTTGTTCTTAACTGACTTGCCTAGTTAAATAAAGGTAAAATGCAACATTACAAAAACCTCAACAATTCATCCCAAAGGTTTTTGTGGAGTTTTACTAACATAATGCTTTCACCAAGGACAGGACACAAATGACAGTAATCATATATTGTGAGCACATCCATTAGGGGTGTGCTGACCTGGCCGTACTCGTATTCCTAATCGGATCCATAAATTGACACTTGAAAGTCGGATCGGATTTGCCTAAGTAGATGTTATCAAAACACATATCTCCCTGCATGTTTAGAGACCAAACAACTGTAGATTAGGAGCAGCCCGCAGAGGGCTTTGTGTCTGTGTCCTCAACTTGGGCTTTGTGTCTGTGTCCTCAACTTGGGCTTTGTGTCTGTGTCCTCAACTCGGGCTTTGTGTCTGTGTCCTCAACTCGGGCTTTGTGTCTGTGTCCTCAACTTGGGCTTTGTGTCTGTGTCCTCAACTTGGGCTTTGTGTCTGTGTCCTCAACTTGGGCTTTGTGTCTGTGTCCTCAACTTGGGCTTTGTGACTGTGTCCTCAACTTGGGCTTTGTGACTGTGTCCTCAACTTGGGCTTTGTGACTGTGTCCTCAACTTGGGCTTTGTGTCTCTGTCCTCAACTTGGGCTTTGTGTCTGTGTCCTCAACTTGGGCTTTGTGTCTGTGTCCTCAACTTGGGCTTTGTGACTGTGTCCTCAACTTGGGCTTTGTGACTGTGTCCTCAACTTGGGCTTTGTGACTGTGTCCTCAACTTGGGCTTTGTGTCTCTGTCCTCAACTTGGGCTTTGTGACTGTGTCCTCAACTTGGGCTTTGTGACTGTGTCCTCAACTTGGGCTTTGTGTCTGTGTCCTCAACTTGGGCTTTGTGACTGTGTCCTCAACTTGGGCTTTGTGTCTGTGTCCTCAACTTGGGCTTTGTGACTGTGTCCTCAACTTGGGCTTTGTGTCTGTGTCCTCAACTTGGGCTTTGTGTCTGTGTCCTCAACTTGGGCTTTGTGTCTGTGTCCTCAACTTGGGCTTTGTGTCTGTGTCCTCAACTTGGGCTTTGTGTCTGTGTCCTCAACTTGGGCTTTGTGTCTGTGTCCTCAACTTGGGCTTTGTGACTGTGTCCTCAACTTGGGCTTTGTGTCTGTGTCCTCAACTTGCAGATGTCGTCTTGCTTTGTATGGTTTTGTTCTGGCTTTCTCATTTGCCTAGTTGACACACACTACCTTTTCATCAAGGTCTATGTACAACATAAACGTTTGCTGTCACTCAGAATGAACATCGGAGGTTCATATTTATTCCCTACCCTTGGAACGCTTGTTAGATATTATGCACATTGATAGCTTGTTAGATATTATGCACATTGATAGCTTGCTAGATATTATGCACATTGATAGCTTGTTAGATATTATGCACATTGATAGCTTGCTAGATATTAAGCACATTGATAGCTTGCTATATATTATGCACAATGATAGCTTGTTAGATATTATGCACAATGATAGCTTGTTAGATATTATGCACATTGATAGCTTGCTAGATATTATGCACATTGATAGCTTGTTAGATATTGTGCACATTGATAGCTTGTTAGATATTATGCACATTGATAGCTTGTTAGATATTATGCACATTGATAGCTTGTTAGATATTATGCACATTGATAGCTTCTTAGATATTATGCACATTGATAGCTTGTTAGATATTATGCACATTGATAGCTTGTTAGATATTATGCACATTGATAGCTTTCTAGATATTATGCACATTGATAGCTTTCTAGATATTATGCACATTGATAGCTTTCTAGATATTATACACATTGAAAGCTTTCTAGATATTATGAACATTGATAGCTTGCTAGCTAGCAAATGTCCTCCCCATTGTGATTTATCACAGTAGCAGACAAACAGCAGGCAGCAGCAATCTAAAATGATCAGACCCAAACATGAGCGGAAGAGAAGTGAAGCTTCCCTTTATCCAATCAGAACGGCTGTTAATCGTGACCAATCAGATCTGTTAATCGTGACCAATTAATCAATCATTACCAATGAATCAATCATTAGTAATTATTTAATCATAGCAAATTATTAACCAATGAGGGAAAAAAAAAATCACCCAATCATGACCAATTAATCAATCATGACCAACCGATAAATCAATCATGGCCAATTAACCAATCATGACCAACCGATAAATCAATCATGGCCAATTAACCAATCATGACCAACCGATAAATCAATCATGACCAATTAACCAATCATGACCAACCGATAAATCAATCATGGCCAATTAACCAATCATGACCAACCGATAAATCAATCACGACCAATTAACCAATCATGAGCATTTAAAGGAGGCCACCAGCAGAGTTCACCTGTTTCCTCTCCTCTGCAGAGTTTAGCAGAAGATACCGTGGATCAAACACGATCTTGTGCAGTTCTTTCTCCCATGTAGAAAACGCTGAAACCTGAAGAGACGAGAAAACGTGTTCAAGAAAACATTCAGTAAATGATGTAGGTCTTTCCATCATTCATCCAACCTGTTACATGATGTAGGTCTTTCTATCATACATCCAACCTGTTACATGATGTAGGTCTTTCCATCGTTCATCCAACCTGTTACATGATGTAGGTCTTTCTATCATACATCCAACCTGTTACATGATGTAGGTCTTTCCATCATACATCCAACCTGTTACATGATGTAGGTCTTTCCATCATACATCCAACCTGTTACACGATGTAGGTCTTTCCATCATACATCCAACCTGTTACATGATGTAGGTCTTTCCATCATACATCCAACCTGTTACATGATGTAGGTCTTTCCATCATACATCCAAAATGTTACATGATGTAGGTCTTAACATCATACATCCAACCTGTTACATGATGTAGGTCTTTCCATCATTCATCCAACCTGTTACATGATGTAGGTCTTTCCATCGTTCATCCAACCTGTTACATGATGTAGGTCTTTCCATCATTCATCCAACCTGTTACATGATGTAGGTCTTTCCATCGTTCATCCAACCTGTTACATGATGTAGGTCTTTCCATCATTCATCCAACCTGTTACATGATGTAGGTCTTTCTATCATTCATCCAACCTGTTACATGATGTAGGTCTTTCTATCATACATCCAACCTGTTACATGATGTAGGTCTTTCCATCATTCATCCAACCTGTTACATGATGTAGGTCTTTCCATCATTCATCCAACCTGTTACATGATGTAGGTCTTTCTATCATACATCCAACCTGTTACATGATGTAGGTCTTTCTATCATACATCCAACCTGTTACATGATGTAGGTCTTTCCATCATTCATCCAACCGGTTACATGATGTAGGTCTTTCTATCATTCATCCAACCTGTTACATGATGTAGGTCTTTCTATCATACATCCAACCTGTTACATGATGTAGGTCTTTCCATCATTCATCCAACCTGTTACATGATGTAGGTCTTTCCATCATTCATCCAACCTGTTACATGATGTAGGTCTTTCTATCATACATCCAACCTGTTACATGATGTAGGTCTTTCTATCATACATCCAACCTGTTACATGATGTAGGTCTTTCCATCATTCATCCAACCTGTTACATGATGTAGGTCTTTCTATCATACATCCAACCTGTTACATGATGTAGGTGTTTCCATCATACATCCAACCTGTTACATGATGTAGGTCTTTCCATCATTCATCCAACCTGTTACATGATGTAGGTCTTTCTATCATACATCCAACCTGTTACATGATGTAGGTCTTTCCATCATTCATCCAACCTGTTGAATGATGTAGGTCTTTCTATCATACATCCAACCTGTTACATGATGTAGGTCTTTCTGTCATTCATCCAACCTGTTACATGATGTAGGTCTTTCTATCATTCATCCAACCTGTTACATGATGTAGGTCTTTCCATCATACATCCAACCTGTTACATGATGTAGGTCTTTCCATCATACATCCAACCTGTTACATGATGTAGGTGTTTCCATCATACATCCAACCTGTTACATGATGTAGGTCTTTCCATCATACATCCAACCTGTTACATGATGTAGGTCTTTCCATCATTCATCCAACCTGTTACATGATGTAGGTCTTTCCATCATTCATCCAACCTGTTACATGATGTAGGTCTTTCCATCATACATCCAACCTGTTACATGATGTAGGTCTTTCCATCATTCATCCAACCTGTTACATGATGTAGGTCTTTCCATCATTCATCCAAACTGTTACATGATGTATGTCTTTCCATCATTCATCCAACCTGTTACATGATGTAGGTCTTTCTATCATTCATCCAAACTGTTACATGATGTATGTCTTTCCATCATTCATCCAACCTGTTACATGATGTAGGTCTTTCTATCATTCATCCAACCTGTTACATGATGTAGGTCTTTCTATCATTCATCCAACCTGTTACATGATGTAGGTATTTCCATCATACATCCAACCTGTTACATGATGTAGGTCTTTCCATCATTCATCCAACCTGTTACATGATGTAGGTCTTTCTATCATTCATCCAACCTGTTACATGATGTAGGTCTTTCCATCATACATCCAACCTGTTACATGATGTAGGTCTTTCCATCATACATCCAACCTGTTACATGATGTAGGTCTTTCCATCGTTCATCCAACCTGTTACATGATGTAGGTCTTTCCATCGTTCATCCAACCTGTTACATGATGTAGGTCTTTCCATCATTCATCCAACCTGTTACATGATGTAGGTCTTTCCATCATTCATCCAACCTGTTACATGATGTAGGTCTTTCTATCATTCATCCAACCTGTTACATGATGTAGGTCTTTCTATCATACATCCAACCTGTTACATGATGTAGGTCTTTCCATCATTCATCCAACCTGTTACATGATGTAGGTCTTTCCATCATTCATCCAACCTGTTACATGATGTAGGTCTTTCTATCATTCATCCAACCTGTTACATGATGTAGGTATTTCCATCATTCATCCAACCTGTTACATGATGTAGGTCTTTCTGTCATTCATCCAACCTGTTACATGATGTAGGTCTTTCTGTCATTCATCCAACCTGTTACATGATGTAGGTCTTTCCATCGTTCATCCAACCTGTTACATGATGTAGGTCTTTCCATCATTCATCCAACCTGTTACATGATGTAGGTCTTTCCATCATTCATCCAACCTGTTACATGATGTAGGTCTTTCTATCATTCATCCAACCTGTTACATGATGTAGGTCTTTCTATCATACATCCAACCTGTTACATGATGTAGGTCTTTCCATCATTCATCCAACCTGTTACATGATGTAGGTCTTTCCATCATTCATCCAACCTGTTACATGATGTAGGTCTTTCTATCATACATCCAACCTGTTACATGATGTAGGTCTTTCCATCGTTCATCCAACCTGTTACATGATGTAGGTCTTTCCATCATACATCCAACCTGTTACATGATGTAGGTCTTTCTATCATACATCCAACCTGTTACATGATGTAGGTCTTTCCATCATACATCCAACCTGTTACATGATGTAGGTCTTTCCATCATTCATCCAACCTGTTACATGATGTAGGTCTTTCTATCATTCATCCAACCTGTTACATGATGTAGGTCTTTCCATCATTCATCCAAACTGTTACATGATGTAGGTCTTTCCATCATTCATCCAACCTGTTACATGATGTAGGTCTTTCCATCATACATCCAACCTGTTACATGATGTAGGTCTTTCCATCATACATCCAACCTGTTACATGATGTAGGTCTTTCCATCATTCATCCAACCTGTTACATGATGTAGGTCTTTCTATCATACATCCAACCTGTTACATGATGTAGGTCTTTCCATCATACATCCAACCTGTTACATGATGTAGGTCTTTCCATCATACATCCAACCTGTTACATGATGTAGGTCTTTCTATCATACATCCAACCTGTTACATGATGTAGGTCTTTCTATCATACATCCAACCTGTTACATGATGTAGGTCTTTCCATCATACATCCAACCTGTTACATGATGTAGGTCTTTCCATCATTCATCCAACCTGTTACATGATGTAGGTCTTTCCATCATACATCCAACCTGTTACATGATGTAGGTCTTTCCATCATTTTGTGTTTTTGCTGCCTTTGCAGTTGCTGGTCCTCGTGTCCCTTGATGATTAGTTGCAAGACAGGGATTTGAGTTTCCATATTGCCACTTTGAAAAGTATGGTTTAAATTCCTTTCTCACGGACAACTGTTAGAACCTAGGTCCGTCTCTGTGGCAGCCCAAATCATATATTTTTTTCACCAATTGGTCTTTTGACCAATCAGATCATGTCTGAAAAACATCTGATGTGATTGGTCAAAAGACCAAATAGTGGATCAGAATTGGGCTGCCTGTCTAAACGCAGCCTAAGTGCATTTGATTTGGTATTCCGTTCAATATGCCTTTTACCCCTCTTTCAAGGAGCATGTCCCTGAAGTGTGTGATGCGTAGTCCTAAGGGTAGAACAGTCCGATGGAGAGCAGTGTCACATGTGTCTGCACCTGCCCTCTCTCTCAGGACCTCATTACCATCCGCCGGTTCCTCCAGTCTGAGGAGGACAGAAACATACAATCAGTTGTAGGATGTATCGCAAATGGAACCCTATTCCCTATATAGTGCACTACTCTTGACCAGGGCCCATAAGGCTATGGTCAAAACTAGGGTACTGTACTGTACAGTGGTATTTGCACAGCACAGTATTGTTTTTTTGTTTTTGTACTTCAAAATCAGATTATTATTCTGTAGAGAAGTATCATTGTAATGTTAAACTATGAGTATGGTTAAGATGGGGTGAGGGGAAACGTTCTGATACTCACTTGTTCCTCTTGGTTTTTAAATAATACTCATCTTCATCATCATCAGCATCATCGTCATCAGCAGACGAAGAGTTAGAACCACCCTCTGCTGAGATAACGGACACACAGACAGAAGAGTTAGAACCGCCCTCTGCTGAGATAACGGACACACAGACAGAAGAGTTAGAACCGCCCTCTGCTGAGATAACGGACACACAGACAGAAGAGTTAGAACCGCCCTCTGCTGAGATAACGGACACACAGACAGAAGAGTTAGAACCGTCCTCTGTTGAGATAACGGACACACAGACAGAAGAGTTAGAACCGCCCTCTGCTGAGATAACGGACACACAGACAGAAGAGTTAGAACCGCCCTCTGCTGAGATAACGGACACACAGACAGAAGAGTTAGAGCCGCCCTCTGCTGAGATAACGGACACACAGACAGAAGAGTTAGAACCGCCCTCTGCTGAGATAACGGACACACAGACAGAAGAGTTAGAACCGCCCTCTGCTGAGATAACGGACACACAGACAGAAGAGTTAGAACCGTCCTCTGTTGAGATAACGGACACACAGACAGAAGAGTTAGAACCGCCCTCTGCTGAGATAACGGACACACAGACAGAAGAGTTAGAACCGCCCTCTGCTGAGATAACGGACACACAGACAGAAGAGTTAGAACCACCCTCTGCTTAGATAACGGACACACAGACAGAAGAGTTAGAGCTGTCCTCTGCTGAGATAACGGACACACAGACAGAAGAGTTAGAACCGTCCTCTGCTGAGATAACGGACACACAGACAGAAGAGTTAGAACCGTCCTCTGCTGAGATAACGGACACACAGACAGAAGAGTTAGAACCGTCCTCTGCTGAGATAACGGACACACAGACAGATGCATAGCACACATCCTTTTTTGAGTGGACTCCAACAGACGCGTAGTGTAACAAACATCCTTTTTCAATGGACTCCGACTTCATATAATTGATCATTAAAAACCACTTTGAGAGAACCTATCAGACTAGAGTAGCATTGCTGCTCATCGTCTTATCAGCCACAAGTCAACGTTCAGTTCATTGGGGTTGTCCACATATTTACCAAAGTTAATTTGCCAGACATGCTTTGTTGGAACAGTGTGGTTCAGGTAGAAGGTCATCGATACATAATCAGCTGGTAACTGCAATAAGGCTAAATCAATAAAGACAAACCAACCTCTGGGAAATCTAGTCCGGGGAGATAATATCATCGCTGACAAGATCCAATGTAATTCAATATTTACAGAGCCAGTCACACACAGGACTTACAAATGATCTATTCTATTAGAACACAAAAGAGATGGCGTGCATCCCAAATGGGACCATAATACCTATATAGTTCACTTCTTTGGACCAGGGCCCATAGGGAACAGGGTGCCATTGGACCAGGGCCCATAGGGAATAGGGTGCCATTGGACCAGGGCCCATAGGGAATAGGGTGCCATTGGACCAGGGCCCATAGGGAATAGGGTCCCATTGGACCAGGGCCCATAGGGAATAGGGTCCCATTGGACCAGGGCCCATAGGGAATAGGGTGCCATTGGACCAGGGCCCATAGGGAATAGGGTGCCATTGGAAATGCAACCATGAGATGGTTTCACATCCTAAAGGTTCCACGTTCCATTCATGATCATCTCCTTCAAATAACACAGACATCATGATCCTCTGGTAGTCTGGGATCGACAGGCAATGGAACTGACATACTGTATATAGGATCTAGTATATCAGGCCATTTTATTGGCCTCCGTATTATCAGATCATTAAAAAACATGTTTATTAACATCATTAGAAAAATAGCGGACTGATAATGAGCTTTTCAGATCCATCTGAAGCCACGGCCTGGTAAATACCCGCTTTTACATTAAGGAGAGTTCTAACTAGGCCAACTAAACGGAGGGATGAAGACAAGCCAATGGGGAAGAATTACCACAAACTTACTGGACAAAGAATCCTTTTTGCGTTTATGTGGAGGATCTTCTATAATCCTGTTGAGATCCTCTCCACGGTCCTTCAGATCTACTGGCTGATCCCAAACAGAGAGTTGTATCGTTGGGTTGAAGAAAAATACTCTGTCGTCCCCCGTCCACACCACACACCTGAGGAGAAATGATCATAATAATGTAAGGATGAGAGTTGAATTAGTAATGCCTGTCCGGTTCCCTACTGGTGTGTGTCAACGCAAGATAGCTGAGATGGTGTTTGAGTTGATGTTAAAGTTGATGCTCCGCTCTCTGAACCCTTCAAACTTCACACTGCAACAATAATAATAACATTCTAAACACACATCTGGGCAGAAGGAGGGCAGAACCAGAAGTATTGCATGACATGATGAACACAGTATTACAGGAAATGATCTGGGGAGAAGGAGGGCAGAACCAGAAGGGGGCTACCCACTGGACCTACCCGCTGGACCTACCCGCTGGGGCTTCCCTCTGAACCTACCTGCTGGACCTACCCGCTGGGGCTACCTGCTGGACCTACCTGCTGGACCTACCCACTGGGGCTACACACTGGGGCTTCCCATAAGAACATGTACGAACGCACTACTGTAAGTCACTTTGAATAAAAGTGTCTTTGAAATGGCATATATGATTATATATTGTATATTATACAGTGACATAATGTAAATAAGACATATATTGATGTATATATAGTCTATGTAGTAACAGGAATATAACCACTGTAGTTATCTGTCACTTAGTCTGACATGACATGTTATAGAAAGTGCTTGAATCTAATAGTTGTATTTTCAGTTGCTGGTTTCTGAGGCATATTTATTCTTGTTGTCGTGTATCACTTCAGAGCTCTTCCTCCTTAAAGACGTTATGTATTTAAAGCCACAGGAGTATTAACAGCTGCTACAGTCTATGAATCCCTGCAATAATTGTCTTCACGCTCAACACCATATCAAATGAATTGTGAAGCTCTACTTCCTCGTATTATCCGGTCGTAAGCTGTCCCGTTATATGATATCATATTTCATTGGTATGGCGAGCTCTCTCTCAGCCAGGATATGATATTCACACAGCAGAAAGGTGTTGGAATATCTGGATAATACGTCACCATGAATCTCTCATGAGACATTTCAATATTAGAATCGTCAAACAAAATAAGTTGGATACGATTTGTTTACCAAATCTTATTTATTTATTATTATTTATTTTTTTACAATTTGCTTTGTTAAAAATGTATTTTGATATTTTAATCCAATAGTCACATAATAAAAGCTGATGAATGATAAAAGGTTAACACGTACGGGTTATGGTTTAATAAAAAGGAACATGGCGTTTAGGTGCTGAGCTGAGAAAGTGTTGTAAATTACAGGTTTCATGTAGAGTCTTTAAAGTCTCTTCTCAGCATCAACACACGCTGACAGATCAACAGGCTGTTACATGTGGAGGACAACAAAACAAGTCCATTTAAAAAACCAGATTGCACTGCTCTGCAGACAGATATGGCTTATTGTACTAGTGTCCCTGATACGAGTTGTTCATTGTCGGGACTGAAATGCTTTTTCTATCAAAAGGTTTGCTAACGGTGTGTTTTTTCTGTCGTTTTTGAAAATAGTTTTTACATACAGCGAGCGATTATTCCTCACGGTTATGAAGACCCTGATTACAACGCTTTCCTGAGACTTTCAATCAATATGAGATCAGGAATAATAACCAGATATAAAAATATGCTTTTCAAGAACAAGTGAAGAAAGTAGAGACCTGATTTCACTTTAACATTATAGCAGATAATGTTTTATGAACTTTAGCCAAATGTCTTTTTCATGTTTGGTGTCAGGGACTGACTGGAACGGGACAGATTCTTAAAGAGCTGAAATGTTCTGACGTGTTTATTCAAACATTGACCAATCCTGGCAAGAGAACGTCATAATATTGTGTAAAGGAACGTTACCATGGAGATCCGGGAACAGGGGTGGTAGCTACAGGACGCTTGTCTTTAACGTCCTCCTCCTCCATGGGGACCTCTACCATCTCCTGCTACAACACACACACACACACACACACACACACACACACACACACACACACACACACACACACACACACACACACACACACACACACACACACAAACACGCAAACACGCACACACACACACACACACACACACACAGGTCAGAGGGCAGGATTAACACAACACACCATGCAGATACCATTTCCACACTGTGGAGTCATCATAAACCCGACTGTGGAGTCATCATAAACCCTACTGTGGAGTCATCATAAACCCTACTGTGGAGTCATCATAAACCCTACTGTGGAGTCATCATAAACCCTACTGTGGAGTCATCATAAACCCTACTGTGGAGTCATCATAAACCCTACTGTGGAGTCATCATAAACCCTACTGTGGAGTCATCATAAACCCCACTGTGGAGTCATCATAAACCCCACTGTGGAGTCATCATAAACCCCACTGTGGAGTCATCATAAACCCTACTGTGGAGTCATCATAAACCCTACTGTGGAGTCATCATAAACCCTACTGTGGAGTCATCATAAACCCTACTGTGGAGTCATCATAAACCCTACTGTGGAGTCATCATAAACCCTACTGTGGAGTCATCATAAACCCTACTGTGGAGTCATCATAAACCCTACTGTGGAGTCATCATAAACCCTACTGTGGAGTCATCATAAACCCCACTGTGGAGTCATCATAAACCCCACTGTGGAGTCATCATAAACCCCACTGTGGAGTCATCATAAACCCTACTGTGGAGTCATCATAAACCCTACTGTGGAGTCATCATAAACCCTACTGTGGAGTCATCATAAACCCTACTGTGGAGTCATCATAAACCCTACTGTGGAGTCATCATAAACCCTACTGTGGAGTCATCATAAACCCCACTGTGGAGTCATCATAAACCCTACTGTGGAGTCATCATAAACCGTACTGTGCTTGGTCAGAGAGGTGTGGCTTAATGTGCCTCTGTCTCTGTCTGCTATCTGTCTCTGTCTCTGTCTGCTACCTGTCTCTGTCTCTGTCTGCTACCTGACTCTCTCTGTCTGCTACCTGTCTCTGTCTGCTACCTGTCTCTCTCTGTCTGCTACCTGTCTCTGTCTGCTACCTGTCTCTGTCTCTGTCTGCTACCTGTCTCTGTCTCTGTCTGCTACCTGTCTCTGTCTCTGTCTGCTACCTGCCTCTGTCTTCTACTTGCCTCTGTCTGCTACCTGCCTCTGTCTGCTACCTGCCTCTGTCTGCTACCTGCCTCTGTCTGCTACCTGCCTCTGTCTGCTACCTGCCTCTGTCTGCTACCTGCCTCTGTCTGCTACCTGCCTCTGTCTGCTACCTGCCTCTGTCTGCTACCTGCCTCTGTCTGCTACCTGCCTCTGTCTGCTACCTGCCTCTGTCTGCTACCTGCCTCTGTCTGCTACCTGCCTCTGTTTGCTATCTGCCTCTGTCTGCTACCTGTCTCTGTTTGCTATCTGTCTCTGTCTGCTACCTGTCTCTGCCTCTGTCTGCTATCTGTCTCTGTCTGCTATCTGTCTGTCTCTGTCTGCTACATGTCTCTGCCTCTGTCTGCTACCTGCCTCTGTCTGCTACCTGCCTCTGTCTGCTATCTGTCTCTGTTTGCTATCTGTCTCTGTCTGCTACCTGTCTCTGTTTGCTATCTGTCTCTGTCTGCTACCTGTCTCTGCCTCTGTCTGCTAGCTGTCTCTGTTTGCTATCTGTCTGTCTCTGTCTGGTATCTGTCTCTGTCTGGTATCTGTCTCTGTCTGGTATCTGTCTCTGTCTCTGTCTGCTACATGTCTCTGTCTGCTACATGTCTCTGTCTGCTATCTGTCTCTGTCTGGTATCTGTCTCTGTCTGGTATCTGTCTCTGTCTGGTATCTGTCTCTGTCTCTGTCTGGTATCTGTCTCTATCTCTGTCTGCTATCTGTCTATATCTCTGTCCGCTATCTGTCTATATCTCTGTCTGCTATCTGTGCATCCAAAATGGAGATGTTGGAATAACAGAATAACCTGAAATCAAATTGGTCTGACTTCAGCGTGTAGATATAGACACTGCATCCCAAATGGCACCCTATTCCCTACATAGTGCACTACTTTGACCGGAGCCCTATGGGCCCTGGACAATAGTAGTGCACTAGATAGGGAAAAGGGTGTGATTTGGGAACCAGACAGAGCTGCAGTGGAAATGGTGGTGCATATCTCTGTATCTATTTTGGATTCGAACAACAAATTGATTGAGAAGGTGTTCATCGTGAATGGTACAATGAGCCCACTGAACACATGGTAGGATCGGTCTGTGTTGTAATAGATATTGAATTACATTAATGTACTGTGATGATTGCATGTCTCAAACCTCTGTCTGGACTGAGATGGGGGGGCGATTTTTGGAGGAGATTAAGTGTTTTCGAAAATCTCATAAAAAAAAGTGAATTGCATAGTTTGCAGCAATGTAGTATGACAACAATGTCAACAACATGGAAAAATCAACACGAGCTGAATAGTAAAACGTCAGCGCTGGAAGGAACATGTTATGGGTGATTTAAAGCATGCAAACGCAATCCTTTCTAGTTTATATCCCCGTGTGTCTTTAAACATCCATTTTTGTTTATTCATACTGAGATCTAGTGGAGGAAAATGAACATTAAATTAATTTCACTTCTATTGGGGGTTTTTATCCTGGGTTAATACTGAAATAAGGAGTGTTGATTAAGGTGTGACAAATGCTTTACCCTTGTAATGTCCACAACACCGTCACAGATACAGCCAGAGCCATTCAATTACTAAGGCAATGCATGACCAACCCCTTAGATTACTGAACCCCTTCACAGCGGGGGAGACGATTGGTCCCAAATGGCACCCTATTCCCCCTATGTAGTGCACTACTTTTGATCAGAGCCCAGGTCAAAAGAAGTGCACTATAAAGGGACTAGGGAGCCATTTGGAACCAATAAAGAGGCTGGTGTGCATAGAACAGCAGCAGGCGAGTCTGTAGACGGACCGCCCCCACAGCATTCATCCTCCTTTTAATGATTTACACATCCTCTCCTTCTGGGCATCCTCTCCTTCTGGGGGAGTTTCACTAATTAATACAGCTGGGAGGGTTTTTGCAAACAATTACCAGTGGAGGACTTAAATTGACCTCTCTTCATATCAGAGCCAAGATGAAGCAGTGGTATTTTGGACCCTAAATCTTACCGACTCTGTCCTGGTGCCCTTTGCAACATCTAATTTGGCGAGCAGGAAGACGTTTTATGCTGGTAGGTAGAGTGAACAAAGCAGCATGAACCAAATCCTTCCAATCAGGAAGAACCAACTTCTTATCTCAGCAGCCAGAAGCAAATCAGCTACTCAGCTGTGACCAGAGACTTCTCATTATCAGTGGTGGAAAAAGTACCCAATTGTCATACTTGAGTAAAAGTAAAGATACCTTTAATAGAAAATGACTCAAGTAAAAGTGAAAGTCCCCCGGTAAAATACTACTTGAGTAAAAGTCTAAAAGTATTTGGTTTTAAATATACTTAAAAGTAAATGTCATTTCTAAAATATACTTAAGTATGAAAGGTAAAAGTAAAAGTATCAATAATTTCAAATTCCTTATATTAAGCAAACCAGACGGCACCATTTCCTTGTTTTGTTTAATGTACGGATAGCCAGGGGCACGCTCCAACACTCAGACATCATTTACAAAGGATCAGAGGCAGTAGGGACGACCAGGGATGTTCTCTGTTTAGTGAGTCCACCAGATCAGAGGCAGTAGGGACGACCAGGGATGTTCTCTGTTTAGTGAGTCCTCCAGATCAGAGGCAGTAGGGACGACCAGGGATGTTCTCTGTTTAGTGAGTCCTCCAGATCAGAGGCAGTAGGGATGACCAGGGATGTTCTCTGTTTAGTGAGTCTGCCAGATCAGAGGCAGTAGGGATGACCAGGGATGTTCTCTGTTTAGTGAGTCCACGAGATCAGAGGCAGTAGGGATGACCAGGGATGTTCTCTGTTTAGTGAGTCCTCCAGATCAGAGGCAGTAGGGACGACCAGGGATGTTCTCTGTTTAGTGAGTCCTCCAGATCAGAGGCAGTAGGGATGACCAGGGATGTTCTCTGTTTAGTGAGTCCTCCAGATCAGAGGCAGTAGGGACGACCAGGGATGTTCTCTGTTTAGTGAGTCCACGAGATCAGAGGCAGTAGGGATGACCAGGGATGTTCTCTGTTTAGTGAGTCTGCCAGATCAGAGGCAGTAGGGACGACCAGGGATGTTCTCTGTTTAGTGAGTCTGCCAGATCAGAGGCAGTAGGGACGACCAGGGATGTTCTCTGTTTAGTGAGTCCTCCAGATCAGAGGCAGTAGGGACGACCAGGGATGTTCTCTGTTTAGTGAGTCCTCCAGATCAGAGGCAGTAGGGATGACCAGGGATGTTCTCTGTTTAGTGAGTGTACCAGATCAGAGGCAGTAGGGATGACCAGGGATGTTCTCTGTTTAGTGAGTCTACCAGATCAGAGGCAGTAGGGATGACCAGGGATGTTCTCTGTTTAGTGAGTCCTCCAGATCAGAGGCTGTAGGGACGACCAGGGATGTTCTCTGTTTAGTGAGTCCTCCAGATCAGAGGCAGTAGGGACGACCAGGGATGTTCTCTGTTTAGTGAGTCCTCCAGATCAGAGACAGTAGGGACGACCAGGGATGTTCTCTGTTTAGTGAGTCCACCAGATCAGAGGCAGTAGGGATGACCAGGGATGTTCTCTGTTTAGTGAGTCCTCCAGATCAGAGGCAGTAGGGACGACCAGGGATGTTCTCTGTTTAGTGAGTCCACGAGATCAGAGGCAGTAGGGATGACCAGGGATGTTCTCTGTTTAGTGAGTCCTCCAGATCAGAGGCAGTAGGGACGACCAGGGATGTTCTCTGTTTAGTGAGTCCTCCAGATCAGAGGCAGTAGGGATGACCAGGGATGTTCTCTGTTTAGTGAGTCCTCCAGATCAGAGGCAGTAGGGACGACCAGGGATGTTCTCTGTTTAGTGAGTCCACGAGAACAGAGGCAGTAGGGATGACCAGGGATGTTCTCTGTTTAGTGAGTCTGCCAGATCAGAGGCAGTAGGGACGACCAGGGATGTTCTCTGTTTAGTGAGTCTGCCAGATCAGAGGCAGTCGGGATGACCAGGGATGTTCTCTGTTTAGTGAGTCCTCCAGATCAGAGGCAGTAGGGACGACCAGGGATGTTCTCTGTTTAGTGAGTCCTCCAGATCAGAGGCAGTAGGGATGACCAGGGATGTTCTCTGTTTAGTGAGTGTACCAGATCAGAGGCAGTAGGGATGACCAGGGATGTTCTCTGTTTAGTGAGTCTACCAGATCAGAGGCAGTAGGGACGACCAGGGATGTTCTCTGTTTAGTGAGTCCTCCAGATCAGAGGCAGTAGGGACGACCAGGGATGTTCTCTGTTTAGTGAGTCCTCCAGATCAGAGGCAGTAGGGACGACCAGGGATGTTCTCTGTTTAGTGAGTCCTCCAGATCAGAGGCAGTAGGGACGACCAGGGATGTTCTCTGTTTAGTGAGTCCACCAGATCAGACGCAGTAGGGATGACCAGGGATGTTCTCTGTTTAGTGAGTCCTCCAGATCAGAGGCAGTAGGGACGACCAGGGATGTTCTCTGTTTAGTGAGTCCTCCAGATCAGAGGCAGTAGGGACGACCAGGGATGTTCTCTTGATAAGTGTGTGAATTAGACAATTTTTCTTGTCCTGCTAAGGATTCAAAATGTAACGAGTACTTTTGGGTGTCAGGGAAAATGTATGGAGTAAAAAATACATTATTTTCTTTAGGAATGTAGCGAGGTAAAAATAAAAGTTGTCAAAAATATATATTGTAAAGTACCAGATACCCCCAAAAACGAATTAAGTAGTACTTTCAATTATTTTTACTAAAGTACTTTATACCACTGTTCATCATCTGACATCGATTATCAAAGTTAAACTCTTCCTCTGTTCCACCGGATCCATTTGTCACGTCTCACTACGACAGGACTAAAACCTTGATTTCAGCTGGTGTGGTTGGATCTAGCCTAGGTTTGGTCGATGTAGTTATGCCACAGCTTCAGTGTAAGTTAATGAACAATGTACATCCCAAATAAAACCATCATTTCCCTGTATAGTGCACTACTTTTGACCAGGGCCCATAGTGCTCTGGTTAAAAGTAGTGCACTACATAGGGAATAGGGTGCTGTTTGAGGTCACACGTGACCACCTACCTCTGTATGTTTCTCCTGGGTTGTCTTCTGCTCTGTATGCAGCACCAACGTCGCAGAGCACGGCGCTCTTCTCCTGGCCAACCGCTTATCTGCAGAGTAAAGAGAGACAGCAAATTAGCTTGTGGACTGGATTTTTTGTTGTTGTTGGTATAATATGATGATAAAATTGCAAATCTATCTCAAAGGAATTAGGCAGCTGAGTAATCAACTCAAAGTATATGTTCAGGAGCCACATCAAATCAAATGTTATTTGTTACATGTGCCGAATACAACAGGTGTAGACCTTACAGTGAAATGCTAACTTATGAGCCCCTAACCGACAGCGCAGTTAAAAAAAATACGGAATAAGAATAAGAGATAAGAGATAAAAGTAACAAGTAGTTAAAGAGCAGCAGTGAAATAACAATGAAAACAGGGGGGTGCCGGTGCAGAGTCAACGTGTCGGTACAGAGTCAACGTGCCGGTGCAGAGTCAACGTGCCGGTGCAGAGTCAACGTGCCGGTACAGAGTCAACGTGTCGGTACAGAGTCAACGTCCCGGTACAGAGTCAACGTGTCGGTACAGAGTCAACGTGCCGGTACAGAGTCAACGTGTCGGTACAGAGTCAACGTGTCGGTACAGAGTCAACGTGTCGGTACAGAGTCAATGTGTCGGTACAGAGTCAACGTGCCGGTACAGAGTCAACGTGTCGGTACAGAGTCAACGTGTCGGCACAGAGTCAACGTGCCGGTACAGAGTCAACGTGTCGGTACAGAGTCAACGTGTCGGTACAGAGTCAACGTGCCGGTACAGAGTCAACGTGTCGGTACAGAGTCAACGTGCCGGTACAGAGTCAACGTGTCGGTACAGAGTCAACGTGCCGGTACAGAGTCAACGTGTCGGTACAGAGTCAACGTGCCGGTACAGAGTCAACGTGTCGGTACAGAGTCAACGTGCCGGTACAGAGTCAACGTGTCGGTACAGAGTCAATGTGTCGGTACAGAGTCAATGTGTCGGTGCAGAGTCAACGTGTCGGTACAGAGTCAACGTGTCGGTACAGAGTCAACGTGTCGGTACAGAGTCAATGTGCCGGTACAGAGTCAACGTGTCGGTACAGAGTCAACGTGCCGGTACAGAGTCAACGTGTCGGTACAGAGTCAACGTGTCGGTACAGAGTCAACGTGCCGGTACAGAGTCAACGTGCCGGTACAGAGTCAACGTGCCGGTACAGAGTCAACGTGCCGGTACAGAGTCAACGTGTCGGTACAGAGTCAACGTGTCGGTACAGAGTCAACGTGTCGGTACAGAGTCAACGTGTCGGTACAGAGTCAACGTGTCGGTACAGAGTCAACGTGTCGGTACAGAGGCAACGCGCCGGTACAGAGTCAACGCGTCGGTACAGAGTCAACGTGTCGGTACAGAGTCAACGTGTCGGTACAGAGTCAACGTGTCGGTACAGAGTCAACGCGTCGGTACAGAGTCAACGTGTCGGTACAGAGTCAACGTGCCGGTACAGAGTCAACGTGCCGGTACAGAGTCAACGTGCCGGTACAGAGTCAACGTGCCGGTACAGAGTCAACGTGTCGGTACAGAGTCAACGTGTCGGTACAGAGTCAACGTGTCGGTACAGAGTCAACGTGTCGGTACAGAGTCAACGTGTCGGTACAGAGTCAACGCGTCGGTACAGAGTCAACGTGTCGGTACAGAGTCAACGTGTCGGTACAGAGTCAACGTGTCGGTACAGAGTCAACGCGTCGGTACAGAGTCAACGTGTCGGTACAGAGTCAACGTGCCGGTACAGAGTCAACGTGTCGGTACAGAGTCAACGTGTCGGTACAGAGTCAACGTGTCGGTACAGAGTCAACGTGTCGGTAAAGAGTCAACGTGTCGGGGCAGAGTCAACGTGCCGGTACAGAGTCAATGTGTCGGTACAGAGTCAACGTGTCGGTACAGAGTCAACGTGTCGGTACAGAGTCAACGTGTCGGTACAGAGTCAACGCGTCGGTACAGAGTCAACGTGTCGGTACAGAGTCAACGTGTCGGGGCAGAGTCAACGTGCCGGTACAGAGTCAACGTGTCGGTACAGAGTCAATGTGTCGGTACAGAGTCAACGTGTCGGTACAGAGTCAACGTGTCGGTACAGAGTCAACGTGTCGGTACAGAGTCAACGCGTCGGTACAGAGTCAACGTGTCGGTACAGAGTCAACGTGTCGGTACAGAGTCAACGTGTCGGTACAGAGTCAACGTGTCGGTACAGAGTCAACGTGTCGGTACAGAGTCAACGCGTCGGTACAGAGTCAACGCGTCGGTACAGAGTCAACGTGTCGGGGCAGAGTCAATGTGTCGGTACAGAGTCAACGTGCCGGTACAGAGTCAACGTGCCGGTACAGAGTCAACGTGTCGGTACAGAGTCAACGTGTCGGTACAGAGTCAACGTGTCGGTACAGAGTCAACGTGTCGGGGCAGAGTCAACGTGC